>NC_137023.1:28809260-28836760 GCF_032717465.1 Coenobita brevimanus | reverse complement strand
CACCGCGGGCTTGTTTACCAATTACTTGCGTGTCCCGCGGGGTTATTTGGGCTCCGACAGACTCTCAAAAAATATTTGCTAAAAATCAGTTATTAGTCCTAGAATAATAAAATTATATATACTTATAGCACATACCTTCAGCTTTCTCCTGGAATGATTGTTGAGCCTTCGTCAGTTTCCGTAGGACTTGTGGAGACCTCTGAAGTAGGGTAACTAAGTCTCCACTTTACACTTCCCGACAACCCGTTATATGATTACCACAGCCAGATACAAACACTATAAACACCATTCTACCATTTTCAAGTAGTTTGGGATCCATACTAAAAAAAAAAACAGTGTGAAAGCAATGGAAATTACGAGCGCGTCTGATCGCCGCACTTGCGCTAGTTCGCTCTAGGCACTCTGTCATTTATTATTCATAAAACTCCTCACACTTTATATTTCTATTACTATATCACACTTATATATATCTGGAGTCTTTCTCCATAAGTTTCATTCAGTCGTATTATTTTATTGTCACTGAAGTCATTCTATTTTTCAGTCAGTAAAATACGTAGAGAGCCACGGATTCACTCTCACTGTTATAACATAAATTATTTGTACTCATATTCTTATATTACTAATTACTTACATTACTATTTACATTTTCTATTCTATTTTCAATATTTACCCTTCTATTTTACTTACAATATGTTATTCACTGTCACTTTCAGTAAGATGAAACTATAGTACACTGTTCAATCATATGAACTGAACATCCATTGCTTTCACCTGCTATTTACACATTATTTACACATTATTTACACATTATTTCCAAATAATTCTGCTTCCACACTTGCACTGTTAGAACTGCTTCTGGCTGTGATAATCGAAGAAGCAGGTTACACAGAGGGGAACCTGGCATTCAGCGCACTGCCAAGAGGTGCGTTTATGCTCAGGTGTGCGGCGTGTGGTATGCGCACATACCTGACACCTGCGAATCGCAGCCTTCCTTTTCCCTGTGGCAGGCATTAGCTCAAGTCTGTGCCGATCCATATACGCCCTCTGCTCAAGTCGGTCGGGAAGTGTAACTGGATGGCGCCTTGGAGTTGCTGCTTGCACCTTACCATATTTTTCCAGCAGCTGCTGGACACAAGTCCTGGCGAACAACCTCAGGGAGAAGGACTTGGGTGGCTTTACCTTCATCTTGTACAGGATGAAGGCGTTCAGCATCGTCATATCTATGAGATGCAGAAAAACTTTCCTGTACCACCTAGTATTCTTCCTGAGGCAGTCGATCTCACCAATCATCATGTCGGACTTGTCCACCAGCCGCATGTTTATATTATAGTCCAACACAGCATCAGGTTTCATCACAGGTTCGCCTGTCCTACGGTCGACCTTCCCACTGTCTCTCATCTCCCCCTTATGTACGGTGGTGAGCATGTGCACGACTCTCTTGTCATGCCACCGTATTGCCAGCATCTTCTCAGACTTGCGTAGGTGCACGTCTCCTCGCTGCGAAGTTTCCTGCCTCTGGGAATTTGGGGAAGTTGGCACGATTACTTTTGACAGTGCCGCAGGAGCCAATGCCGTGCTCAGAAAGGTATTTGGCAAGTTTCGGTGCTGTATAGTAGTTGTCTGTATACAGCACATGATTCCCACCAAAATACTTTTCTAGGAGCACTTTCACTACACAGCCTGAGAAGCCAAGGGGGTGTGTTTTATCGAGATCGACAGTGCTGTCTGAATATATGACGAAGTCAAGGATGTACCCCGTCTTACAGTCGCACAGTACAAAGAACTTAATTCCAAAGCGATGGCGTTTGCTTGGAATGTACTGGACAAACCGAAGACGTCCTCTGAACAGAACCAAGGACTCATCAATGACAACCTTCTGAAATGGGTGGAAGAATGACATGAACTTATCCTTCATTCTGTTCAGAATCTCCCGGATCTTCCAGAGTGGGTCGGTTTGGGAAGGTACATCATTATCGGCAAAGTGTAGGTTTCCCATGATGTTCCGGAAGCGATCTCTGGCCATGTACTTGTTGAAGGTCGGTGAGGGTAGTAAGGGGTCCATGGACCAGTATTCTTCCAACTCATGCTTCTTGGAGTGTGGCATAAGAAGCATGAGGGCAAAGAACACATACAGCTCCTGCACTCCCAGCATGGTCCACTGTTGCATCTTGGCTGCACCTGTACCACTAGCAGCACGTTGTGATTCGAACCTGTTAGTCTCATCACATATGTGCTGCATGACTTCGTCATCTAGGAAGGCCAAAAGGTAGTCGACACACTCAGCATTTTCGTCCATAGTGAAGGCAGGCTGAACTCCTGACGAGCTCTCATCGAAAACCAGGTTTTCGGGGACAAAATCTGACCCTTCCGTCCACGCGAAGGCGTCCAGGATTCCCTGGCGTGGCGGTGGAGGGATGGTGGTGGTGGTGGTGGTGGTGGAGGTTGGCTGAGAGGGAGGCTTATCACGGTCAAGGTCACTCGCACTGACCCTAGGTTGCCGTACAGCACTAGCAGCCCTTACCCTACTAGCTACACTACTTCTCACTCTCTTAGATCTACCTCTACCTCTACGGCCAGCCTTCACTGTTGATGCTGGTGGTGACTCCGACGACGAAGACTCCGGAGATAACTCAGCCGACGATGATGACGAGATGAGTAAAGCGGGGCTTGGGGAACGGGGAGGTGAATGCACTCGTGACTCATGGCGGGCTGGGTCACGTGGGGGCATTGTTCTGGGGCTAACACGCCGCCTTTTCACTCCCTTCCCAAATTCTTTTCCTTCCTGCACTAAAGGCTCCTTTCCCTTGGAGCTACACACAGATTCACTGGTAGGAGCACTTGTTGTCGCTGTTTCTGGTGCGATAAGTTCACCCGGCTCATCACACGATTCACCGGAATCGTCAAAATCGCTGTCCATTATTATCATCGACAATTCAGCAAGTTCTCGTGCCACTGCAGAGTCACTGAGGCCTTTCCTGCTTGCCTCAACACTTTTCTTGGGGGGTAGAGGTCACGGGGCCCTTTGCAATGGGCGCAGAAGCGGCAGGAATGGCGGATGCGCGAGTGCGACATGTTGTCTCTGCAGTGGAGGACAAGGAACTAAATGCCGCGGCTTATCTGAGAAGGGAAGGGTTGACAATGACACTTTAGGCTGACTGCTGCTAACTTACAGGCTAATTTTTTATAGGTAGAAAATCTCGGCAATAAATAAAGAAATAGGTACTTCCAGGTGAATGTAAATGTCAATTAGGATTCTCCCTTCCTTTCTGATATATATTTTTATTACAGACATCGATTACAAGGCATAAATCAAAGGGGAAATTACCGTGGTAATGTAGCGAATGAATGCACGTGAGGTTTTGTCAGGTGATAATTGGGCAATTTCAGGAGTATAACACTATCACTTACCTGTTTTTTTTTTTGGTATATATTATTGGGTAAAAATATTGGGCATAGGGCTTATTTCAATGGATGAAATCTGTGGAAAAAGAAGAGGGAAATTTCCGTAGCGCAGCGGCGTGAGAGGTGAGAAGAGAGGGTAATGGAGGGCAAGTAGGGAGGGGAGTCAAGAAGGGGGTAAATTATCTGAGAAGGGAAGGGTTGACAATGACACTTTAGGCTTACTGCTGCTAACTTACATGCTAATTTTTTATAGGTAGAAAATCTCGGCAATAAATATAGAAATAGGTAGTTCCAGGTGACTGTAAATGTCAATTAGGATTCTCCCTTCCTTTCTGATATATATTTTTATTACAGACATCGATTACAAGGCATAAATCAAAGGGGAAATTACCGTGGTAATGTAGCGAATGAATGCACGTGAGGTGTTGTCAGGTGATAATTAGGGAATTTCTGGAGTATAACACTATCACTTACCTGTTTTTTTTTTGGAATATATTATTGGGTAAAAATATAGGGCATAGGCCTTATTTCAATGGATGAAATCTGTGGAAAGAGAAGGGGGAAATTTCCGTAGCGCAGCGCGGCGTGGGAGGTGAGAGGAGAGGGTAATGGAGGGCAGGTAGGGAGGGGAGTCAGGAAGGGGTTAAAATAGCTAAAATGTCAACAATGGATGGGAGTACAGATGAGATTTGGAGTGCTGACTAGTGTTGGACATTGGCAGTACTGATATATGATACAAGCCACCACTTGAGAGCCCGGGATAATTCAAAATAACACAGAATCACAAAAGTGACGCCCCGCGGTATGATCCATTGTAGCCGAGCGTCACGAAAGTGACGCCCCGCGGTTAAGGGGTTAAGAAAGCTAGATATAAATTGTCTTTCCATGTGTGTCTCTGCTTCTGCTTACTTTTTGTCACCATAACCAATTCACTACGATGACGCCTTTTATATTTTATTTGCGTTATGCCTACATGATTTTATTTAGCTACATGGAGCCTACCTGTAGAAAAGAGTGAAAAACTCTGTTAAGAGGTCTTTCCGAAACTTAATTATGTCGTCATGACGTAGCAAGAACAGGTAATCATACTAAAATGGTACAGAGGCAAATATTTATGTTGGAAGAAATCACATCTTAACCCATCACTTTAATTACGTATTTGCTATATTATTGTTGGTGTTTATAGATTATTAATTTCATTAATCTGGTGGAGATCCTTTGTAATGAAGTGGTAAGACAAAAGTAAATCAATGTGCTCTACTTTGTAAACTCTCGTAAATTATATATAACCTTATGCAGGAAGCTGGAATGAAGTAAACAATGTGAATTCGAACTGTTGAGGGTAACTTTCCATTTGTTTGATAGTTTACAGTGTAAGACTTGTTCATTGGACTACGTTATTAGCGATTCCGAAGGCGTATGTATTGTGATCGGATCAGTTTCTGTGTAAACTCGTATGTATGTGCATGTATTTATGGTATCCAAATACCTCATGGGTGCTTATTTGAATTCGGTAAAAATGCCACGTAGACTGTGTATGGGTCTGAGAGATGTGGCTTGATTCTGGTGCTTATTTATGCAAAGTCAAGGCCACGAGTCAAGTTCAAAACTCTGGACAGCGTGACGCTGGCTCGTGAATGCAATGATCCTGTTATCTTTCATCAAATTTGGCCTTAATATTGTGTGCATGGATGGGAAGAATTGCCTCGATTTTGATGAAGATCGATCAAAGGTACAGATCAGTATTAAAAATCAAAGTTCGGGCTCACCGTGACTGTCGTCTCTGAGTATTTTGGTATACTTGCTGGAACACTAAGTGCAAATATTGTGTAGTAATACAAGATAAAGAAGAAGGCTTAGATTAATGCCTATGGACTACATAGGTCATCGCAAAGACTAAATCTCTCCGTTGACAACGACACACGACTGTCAAATTTATAATCCAGATTTCTTTTTCAGTCACAGGTGCAAACTGATTGATAAACGAAACCTTACCCTAAGGTCTCAAGGCCTGCCAGTAATAAAAACCAGGGTCTCTCGGCTGCAGGTCGAGTACTTCCCATCACACCACCGCGACTCCCGGAAATATGTTATTGCCCAAACCTGATGCTACAAGCCGCATTAAATTTTTTTAATCTACATACAAGGCCATGCATGAACGGCAAAGAAAGAAGTAAAGTGCTGGTATAGTTAAAATTTATATTGTATGATTAAAATATGAATAAGCTTTGCAGTAACAAAACTTCGTGCCTCATCTACGTCAAGAAACTACAAGGAAGAAATATAGGCATCTGGGGAAGAACTTTGTCTATTTTTGGAACAGTTGATTATCTACTATAAAAGTTAAAACCATGACCCTCTTTAACCTTTTGAACCCAAGAATTGTAGTTTTCAGTTTATCTTTGTTGCTACATCATGATATTACTGCATATTTGGTAAGGTTTTTCATTTCTCTTTATATGCAAGGAAGATGGAACCAAAGGCTAGAACCGTGCAAACCGTTCTCACCAAGAAAAAATATAAACAAGATAAAAATAAGCCAATTTCAAGATCGGGTATTTCAAGATACCTGTACACACATGCGTTTAAAGGACTGGAGGTCATAAGCAGTAGCAAATGCAGTCAAAAGAAGACCCTTCCAGAGCTGATCTGTTACATACACGAAAGATTGGAGTAACGGTTAACTCTTAAATTAGAGAGGTGACAGAGGAGGGATGAGCTTGCTGCTAGACGGGTACTACGTGACTGCCGTAATGGTGGAGGGATGCAAGTTGAAAGTTCAGAGTAGCAGTGGCCATTAAAGTAGCGATAGAAAAGAGACAAAGATGGAAAAGTGCAGGGAAGAGATAGAGGCTGAAGGGAGTCAGTAAGAGAAGTTTCTGATATATATATATTTTTTTATGCTAGGAAGAAGGAACCAAAGGCCACGAGCCCACAAACTATTCCTTTCAATAAAAAAAAATACAAGAGAGAGCCAAATTCAAGATCTGATCATTTCGAGATGCCTGGACACACTGCGTATGAAAGACTGGAGATCATAGGAAGCAGGAAATACAGACAAAGGGAGACAATTCCAGAGTTGACCTGTTGAATAAGTGAGGGACTGGGAGTAATGGTTAATTCATGCATTAGAGAGTTGGACAGAAAAGGGATGAGAGTATGCTGCTAGACGGGTGCTACGTGCCCGTCGTAGAGGTGGAGGGATGCAAGCAGACAGTTCAGAGGAGCAGTGACCATTGAAGTAGCAATAGAAAAGAGATAAAGATGCAACAGTGTGGCGAAGAGACAGAGGTTGACGGGAGCCAGTAAAAGGAGAGGAGTTAATGAGACGAAAAGCCTTTGACTCCACGCTATTGAGAAGAGCTGTATGTGGGGAGCCTCCCCACATATGAGTGTTGTACTCCACACAAGGGCGGATAAAACCCGTGTATAAAGTCAACAACTGTGCAGGAGTAAAGAGGGAACGGAGTCGGCATACCACACCTAATCTCTTGGAAGCAGATTTTACAAGAGATGTAATATGATCTTTCCAAGATAAGTCTCGAGTGAATGAAACCCTAAGCATGTTCAAGGATGATGCAGGATTAAAACTGAATGTTATTAGACATTATTGCAGTGGTTTCCAACCTGTGGGGCATGCCCGCCTATGGGAGCACGAAGGGCTGCCTGGGGGGGGAGCGAATGCTTAATAAAGAGGGTAATTGAAATCTATGAATTATGATGGAATTCAGTAATTTCTAAATACGAAGGAAATATTTCAGATATGATTAAGAAATCTAGTTATCTGAATATATAAACAATTTCAAAGATTAAGAATCTATGATATGTATTGACATGTGTCAAGTATGCCAGTAAAATACAGGATTTGTAGAAGGGGGGCGCAGGGAACGTGTCATTCAGTGAGGGGTGACGATAATTAGAAAAGGTTGGAAACCACTGCATTAGTGGGTACTCCTGCGGAAGATTTTGTCGGGTTGATAGGTGTAAGAACTGACTCTTTGATGCATTAAAAACAAAATTTTTTTTTTTACCCCAGCCAGAGATACGAGCCAAGTCAGACATGGGTGTGTCATAGCCTCATCCCTTGTTTGTTGAAGTAACTGCTGAGATGGACGTTGCAGGAACCGAATGGAAAGGTGAAGGATGGAGTCATCAGCGTATGAGTGAATAGGGTTAGATTTACAGTTTAAGAGGTCAGTGATGAAATAAAGGAAGAGAGTTGGTAACAGGATAGAACCCTGCCGAACACAACTATTTACAGCCCTAAGAGTAGAATGGTGGCTGCCCACATCAGCAGCAATATAACGACCAGAAAGCTAGAGATGAAGGCACAGGTTATAGGACTATCTATCTATCTATCTATATACCTAGGCTGCTTCCCCCAAGGAAAGGGAGGTAGCCGAGACAGGACAACACACTCTCCATTACTCATCCATTCAAACACATTCATTCGCATCTTAGCCCCAGAGGGGAGAAGGAACAGATCCTCACCGCATCACACCACACAAGGGTCAACTGCGAAGTGCAATAAATGACATCCGCAGCAGGGTCCAACAGCAGAGCTGGTTTACCCCTGCCACATCATAATAGACCCATTCCCTTACCCGCACCTGACCTGACTAGCTGATCAGAGCAAATGAGGGAGAATATCCCCTCAGGGCTGCGTCATCACTTATTCATTCACAATTTCTCTCCATTTATTTCTGTCATGCACAGCCACTCTTCCTTGCTCAACAGACATCCCTCTCGCATTCAGCGCTCTCCTCACACTGTCCATCCATCCTATTCGTGGTCTCCCCCTCAGCCTTACACCTCTCACATCAGATCTAGTTACCTTTTTCACCAATCGCTCATTATCCATTCTCTCCATATGCCCAAACCATCGCAACACCCTCTGCTCAACTCAACCAGCCATCTCCCGAACAACTCCAGTTCTCCTTCGCACTTCATCATTTCGCACTCGATCCATACATGTTACTCCACACATACTCCTCAGACACCTCATCCCCATTACATTCAAACTTTTCCTCTCTGCTACACCTATATTCCATGTTTCAGCCCCATATAATGCAGTCAGTACCACAACACCCTCATACAGCCTTCTCTTTACATCCATTCTAAGTGAACGACATCTAAACACTTTCTTCATTCCTCCCAGCACCTTACTTACTTCATTCATTCTAAACTCCACTTCTGCATCTATTCATCCATCCACAGCAATATGTGACCCTAAATATTTAAAACACTCTACCTCCTCAAGCAACTCACCATTCAAAACTATATTCATCCCCCTACTATCTACCATCCTCGTACACTTCATCACTTTACTCTTATTCTCATTTACTTTCAATTACCTCCTTTCACACACCCTTCCAAACTCCTCTACTAACTGTCTCAGTCTCTCCTCTGAATCAGCCACCAGTGCAGTATCATCTACAAACAGCAGCTGCTTAAGATTCCACTCTCCACTATCAACATTCACCAGACTCAGATCTCCACCTAAAACTCTTGCATTCACCTCCCTTACAACACCATCCATATAAATATTAAACAACCAAGGCGACATCACACATCCCTGTCGCAGCCCCACTCTCACAGGAAACCGATCACTCACAGCATTACCCACTCTTACACACGCTCTACTATTTACATAACTTTTCACCCCTTTTAGTAACCTACGATCAAGTCCATACAATCTTAAAACAGTCCACAAAGCCTCCCTATCAGTTCTATCGTACGCTTTCTCTAAATCCATGAATGCCCAAAACACATCCTTGCTTTCGCTAAATACTTTTCACACACCTGTCTCACAGTGAACACCTGATCCACACATCCCCTCCCTCTCCTAAAGCCACACTGCTCATCACCAATCACTCCCTCTGTACCCTCTCTAACTCTCATAATTAACACTCTACCATACACCTTACCCACAACACTCAACAGACTTATACCCCTAAAGCTAGTACATTCATACTTATCACCCTTGCCTTTATACAACGGGCCCACACAAGCACTTACCCAGTCAACTGGCACCATACCTTTCACAAAGCACACATTCAACAATCTTACTAACCAGTCAAGAATAGTCACTCCACCACCCTTCAGGCATTCCACAGCACACTCATCCATACCTGCAGCTTTCCCTGTTTTCATCTCCTTTACTGCCTTCTCCACTTCCTCCTTCATGATCAAAGAATCATTCAACTCTCCCAACACATTTATTCCTTGCACCGTTCCATCCGCCACAATCTCAGCCACCCTTTCCTCCTCTACATTTAACAATCTTTCAAAATACTCTGCCCATCTCTTCCTTACTGCATCCATCTCAATTAACATCCTTCCATCCTCTGCTTTTACTCTCTCTTCCTTCCCAGACTCTTCCTTTCGCACTCTTTTCACCTCCTTCCAGAACATTTTCTTATTCTGTCGAAAATTCTCAGTCAGTTGCCTACTCCACCTTTCATCTGCTGCCAGTTTTAGCACCACGCACAGCCCTTCTCGCCCTATTCCTCTTTTCCTAATGCCTCTCATATGACACCTCATCCTTCCTCTACAGCCACAATTCATATGCATGTCTCTTCTCAGCCACAGCCATACTTACTTCCTTGCACCACCATTCACTTCCCTTTCTTACACCACCACCCACACGTCTCACACCACACACCTCTTCTGCATGCCCCACCACAGCACTCTTAAAGAACTGCCATTCCTCCTCCACACTGCCATTTTCCTGTTCTTTCACTGCATTCCACTCATCTTTCAATTTCTCCTGATACTCTACCATTTTCTCTCTTTTATCCAACTCACTCACTTTCAAAACCTCCCTGCCACGCTTAACCATCCTAGCTCTCACCCTTCTCGTACCTACTCTTAACTTTCCCTCCACCATGTAGTGGTCAGACATACCTCCACCCTCCCCTCTCAGAACTCTCACATCCAACAATCTTCCTATTACATTCCTAGACACAACAACATAGTCCATCAATGCTTTATCCACAACCATTCCACCCTCCTGTCTCACCCATGTATACTTATAAAAATCTTTCTTCTCGAACAGCGTATTTCCAATCACCATCTCTCGCTCAACACACATCCCTATCATTCGTTCCCCATTTTCATTTCTTCCAGGCACACCATGCATACCAACTACACCTTCAATTGCCACATTTCCCACTCTAGCATTCAGATCTCCCATCATTACTACATTCACATGCGCTCCAAAACTCTGCAGACACTCATCAACATCATTCCAGAAAGAATCCCTCTCTTCTTCATCCCTTTCATTACCAGGACCATATGCACTCACAAACACCTACAACTCACGTTCAAATTTCACTTTCACCCACATCAGTCTCGATGACACCTGCTTCCATTCAATCACACACTGCTGTACTTCCGGACTCTCTAACAAGGCCACATCTTCTCTTGCCCTTCCTCTATCAACACCTGACAATCTTCCATTCACACTTCCAAACATAGACTCACCCTTCCCTTTCATCTTCCTTTCACTCAAAGCTAACACATCCAGCTTTCTTCTCACAAACATTCTTCCAATCTCCTCCCTTATAGTTTCAATCGTACTACATCCACGCACATTCATAGACCCAATCTTCAGGGTACGGGGATAACTCAATCCCCCATCCCTTTCTCCGGCCTGTCTCTTTTTAGGAACTGAAAAACAGAGGAGGGGGTCCCTAGTCCCCTCACCCCGCCCGTTTTAGCCGCCTTTTACGATACGCAAGGAATACGGTGGCAGTATTCTTCCTAACACAACCTGGCCGCAGAGTAGTAGTACCACCCCATAGTGCGGCCAGATTGTGTCCCCCCCGCCACAGGGGGTTATAGGACAGAAACCTTAAAAGGGCAGTTTGGAAATTATAGATTTATGCCAGAAACAATCAAAAGCCCTTGAGATGTCAAGCGCAATGGCAAAGCTCTCGCCAAAGTCCGGAAAGGAGAATGACCAGGAGACTGAAAGGAAGGTAAGAAGATCGCCAATGGAACGTCCCTGGCAGAGCCCATACTGATAGTCGAAAAGAAGGGTTTGATAGGAAAGGTGCTTTATTTAAAAAATTTAAATATACATTCAAAATCTTTTGAAATACAGGATGTAACAGCGACTGGATGACAGTTGGAGAACTAGGAATGGTCTCCCTTCCTTGAGACAGGCTGAATGAAAACAATCTTCCACAAGAAGGATAGGTACAAGTTGACAGATAAAGGTGAAAGAGTTTACCTAGGCAGGGTATAAGTACAGAAGCACAGTTCTTGAGGACAACAGGAGGGACTCCATCAGGCCCATATGCCTTGTTACTATTGAGGCCAGTGATGGCAGAAAGCCCATCACTGAAGAAATTTCAATGTCAGCCATAAAGAGGTAAGTGGGGGGGGAAGTGATGGAGGAACAGCATCAGAATCGTCTATGGTGGAATTAGAGAAGGTCTGACCGAAGAGGTCTGTTTAATCTGTAGAAAAAACAGCTAGAGTCATCAGAACGGAAAAGGGGGGGGAAGGGAGTAGGATAATATAGTTAAGTTGTCAGGAAGTTTTTTTTTTTTTTTTTTCTGGCAAGGTGCCAGAAGGAGCGGGAAGAATCGGAGTTGGAGAGTTCAGAGCATTTAATACGAATAAAATTATCAGTAGCAGAGCGAACGACTCTTAGCGCTATTCAGGGCAGGAATATACTGTAGATATGAGATCCAGATGTTGATTGGCTCTGGTACATTTTGAAGGCCCTCTCCTTGTTGTGGACAGCACCAGAACAAGCGTGATTAAACATTTTTTTTTTTTGCATTAGTCACAGGATAAGACAAAAGAAACGTGTGCTCCCATGCCCAAGATAATAACCTCCGTAATGCGCGAGACACTCAGAGGGCACTTAATCTTGGAAACAATAATAATTCCCGGGAAAATCAAAGCAGTACTGCCTGAGGGCCTCCCAACCAGCAGTTCCCAAATTCCAAAGCCGCTGCTTCCTTGGAGGGGCAACAGGCCTTACTGGAGCAACAGGACAGGTTAAGGAGACAAAGTTGTAATCGGAGGAGCCAAATGAAGAGAAAAGATTAACAGCATAACCAGAATGATTAGTTGTATGGAAAAGTCAGATGTGTTGGAATTCTTTCCAAGACAGTCAGGGAAACGGGTAGGGTGCTGTACAAGCTTTTCTATATCATTAAGGATAGAAAAGATGTAGGTTTGTTCACCAGCTGGATCATCAAAAGTAGAGGAGAGCCAAAGGTGGTAGCGATCACTGAAAACACCTAGAATGGAGACTTCAGAGAAATGAGAAATTGATTGGATGTGCTCCATCTTAGAAGATAATCAAGGATTTTTCATAGTCCGGTGAAAATAGGATAAGTAAATAACATAGCTATATCTAGTGTGAGAATGAAAGGATAGCAGATGCCAGAGAGTAGAGAATTCGGAAGATTCAAGTTCAGGAACACGAGAGCACGATATGTTGTTGCTCACGTGTTCCTGATATTGAATGTTCTGAATTCTCTTTTCTCTAGCTTCGGCAATCCTGTATTCTCTTACTGATAAGGTCCTTGCCCTTCTTTAGGGTGAATCTCTGTTCATTTATGGCAGAGAAGTGATCGTACTCTTGTGAATCTTTCCCCATCTCCATACTCGTCAGCAATACACACACACACACACACACACTCATATATATATATATATATATATATATATATATATATATATATATATATATATATATATATATATATTAAAATATATCTGTGTGTGTGTGTGTGTGTGTGTGTGTGTATCGATGTCGAGTATGGAGAGGGGAAACATAAAAAAATGATATCTAATCTAAATCTATCTACCTATCTATCTATCCATTGGTCTACCTATCTATCTACAGTATCTATGTATTTATCAATCTATATATCTATATGTATATAGATAGAAAGCTAGATAGATACATGCATACATAGACAGATGGATGGATGGATGGATAGATAGATAGATATGCAGCACATAAATTATTTGCAAGCCTTAATGACCTTCGTGCAGTCATTATGCAAAAATCCTAAGTTATTTTCTTGTTTACTAGTCGTGTGCAAACTGAAACAAATGCATTGAAAGTAGGGCTAAATAACAACGGTAATTTCTATTAGGTTCACAAGAAATACTCGTTTAATTTTGTGGTAATTTTCACTCCTTGCCTAGACGTTGTCTGACTCGGAGCTCTGGCCACTCTCTCTCGCACACTGGACTTAGTCCCAGTTACTGAGGTGGAATTTTGCCAGGTTTTCTCTGTTTTTGCCCTTTTGAGACTTAGTCTCTGGCACAGAGAGTGAGTTTCTCTCTCTTACTGTGCATTGGCCTGGACTCTGTTCCTGACAAACAGCCACTGCCTGACTGTGAGAGTGTTAGTGTAGTGTGTTTGCGTGTGTTTGTGTGTTTTTTTTTTTTTTGGCCTGCCGTTAGTGTCCCTCATTGTAGTACGACGCCGAACCCTGAAGGGGTGCCGTTAGGGCACTTCCATGAAGGGGGCCATTAGGGCCTGGATAAAGGAGGCAATGAGGGCGGCTCTTATAGATTAGGGATGTCCCGAAAGGGGCAGTGGCGGGGCCTCCCACGTCGCCCTTTAGAGGGCGGGGAGCATAGGTTGCCCGTCACTGTAGGGAACTAGGCCATTTTTACTGTTTATTGTTTTCGGGTTTTACGAGTGAGTGTCGGTGTATCTGTCTGGGTGTCTGTGTGAGTGACGTCTGTGTGTGTTTGTAGGTCTGTCCCTCAGGTACATGGGGAGGACGCAGATCCCCAGGCCCACGGGCCCAGCCCGTCAAACCCCTTCCCAGCAGAGGACGTCTCGCCCTGCTGCCCTGACAGGCGCGAAGCGGGAGTGGCGTCTCTCTGACGCTAGTTCCCACTCGTCGACGTCTGGCGACGCCTCTGCCTCCCCTCCTTCTCCTAGGCTTAAGGGGACTGTTCCCCGCGCACGGCCTGTCGCCTCAGGCCCCCCTTCCACTTTGGCAAGTGCAACCAAGGTTGCATGTGTGCATGAGGCGATGGAGGACGATGCTTTGGCTCCTCCTCCTGTCCCCAGAGCTAAGGAACAGACCTCTGGTGCCACCCATCCAGCTGCCTCTCCCTCTCAGTGCCCGTGCAGTCAGGCACCTATCTCTGCCAAGGTGTCACCACCTACTACCTTGGCTGCACACGATGCAGCCCATGCTGCAACAGCACCCACTACTGCTGGCTCTCCTGCTGGAGCTGCCCCTTCTGCTATGCCCGTCAACTCTCCTGACACTGACAGTTTCATCCCTGCGACGCGGAAAACACAACGAGCTCCGCAGGGAAACTCTCACACTCCTGCATCCAGGACTTTGGTGCCACAGCAGCATCCCTCTGCAACTCACCCTTCGGTCTCAGTTGCACCTCCTCCGCCTCGTCACTCGTCCTTCACAGCCTTTTGCGTTCCTCTCCAGGAGGGATACGTGACCAGCTACAGCCAGGCCTCGTGGCCACGAATCGCTACGGCCGAGACAACAGCTGCGTGCTGATCCCCACCTAGGAGGAGTCGTACCTTCGGCTGAAGGCAGTGGCAGAGGAGGAAGCACCAATTATAAAGCTAATGGAGCTGTCTCAGGGAGGACAAACCATAAAGGCAACAGTAATGGGATATCCCCGGCGTATGCCGGTGGATATCCTCTTACGGCACCCTCTTGTCGAGGCAGCGGAGCGCTGCCAGAATCAGAGGACACGGGAGGAAACGCTGCAGGTCTGTGTGACCCTGTGCGGGCCTCTAGTGCCGTCCCTCGACCTGGGCAATTGGGGCACTTTTCATCTCCACCCCTTTACGCCAGAACCGCTGCACTGCTACCGGTGCCAACGCTTTGGGCATCATCGTGCCACCTGCAACCGCCCCGTCATCTGCGGTATGTGCAGTGGAGCACACGACACAGACCAATGCCTAAAACGGTTCAAGGCAAAGGAATCGATCGCTGCCAAGTGCCCCAACTGCTCAGGGAAACATCATGCCTGTCACCGCAATTGCCCTGCTAGGATTCGACGCGTGGAACAGGGTCGGGAGAGACAGGTTGCATTCATGCAAGAACACCAGGCCACCAGTGCAACTCCAGCTCCCCCCAGCACTTTCATATGGGGACAACAACGCCGCCCTCTTGCTCCACGCCCACCAGCCTTCAGCGATCAAGTCTTTCCTCCCTTGCCCTCAGCTCTCACGGTGAGCCAGAGCACCGCAGAGGTTCACTGCCCGCCGCCGTCCAGCCTCCCATTGCCACCCAGCACGGAGCTCAGTCCACCACCTACGGCTTTGCCACCAAAACCCAGCTCAGTGCCCAGCCCACCCACTGCCCCTGCTCCACCTGTCATAACATTCTCACAGGAGGACATAAGAGATCTGGGATCTCAAATCGCCATGGCTGTTGCCAAAGCCGTATCACTAAAGCTGGGGATCACCATAAAGGCAGCTGCGATCAGCTCTGCTACCGATCGCATAATAGACGAGGCGATCTCCAGGAAGATGGAAGGCCTCAGCGCCAAGCCTGCCCCTCGCCACAATGCTCACTCTTCAAGGGGGAAACAGACTTCCCCATGCAAGCCAGCCCACTCCTTCAAGCGGTCCAAGCCCCGCAGTTCAGCCGCCCTATCTGCAGCCCCTCAACAGACTCAACCTCGCCCCCTTCAAAGAGAAGAGTCTCCACCCTCGGTGGAGACAACTATGGACATAGCCTCAACTCAGACGTCGGAGGCAGATCGTCTCTGTCTCTCTCCAGATAGCAGGACGACTCCTCCCTTAGACTCCTCCAGTGGAACTGTCTAGGAGCACAGCACAAGCTCCCGCTCTTGCAGGAGGTGGCCGAGAGGGACCGCCCCCATGTCATCCTACTGCAGGAGACCCTGCTCCCAGACAGTTCCACATTTCGTCTCACGGGTTACACCATCCATCTCCTCCCGTACGTTCGTGGCGTCACACGGGGATGTGCCGTTCTGGTTTAGGACCACATCGCGTGCACGGATTGTGAACCCCCTCCTTTCTGTGGACCTGATGTGGAGGTTCAGGGTGTGGTTCTCCATCTGGCTACATCGCCCCTGACGGTATATAATGTATACCAGAGCCAGAGGGGCACCCTGGAGTTGGGAGATCTGTTCTCCCAGGCTGCCAGGGGAGCCGTATACATAGGGGGCGACTTTAACGCCCACCACGCCTTTCTATCTTCACCTCTTCAGTCCCATGAAGCAGGACGGCACATCTCTTTGGATCTGGAGGAGCTGGGTGGTGTCTCCCTATTAAATGATGTGGCAGAGCCCACCCATAGTGGGGGAGCTCGCCTCGATCTCTCCCTTGTGTCAGCACCACTCGCGGGCTTGGCGTCATGGTCACTCCACCCCCACCTTGCGAGTGATCACTTTGCCCTTATTGTTGACCTGCCTCTCGTTCCCCTCCTGCCACCCCCCACCTCCACCACGGGACCTACACGGGGCGGACTGGACGGCCTTTGCCTGTGCTCTCACAACGGCCTTTGAGACATCCCCTCCTGCCTCAGACCTAGAGAGCAGAGCACATCAGGTAGCAAGTACTTTTGCACAAGCTGCGTCTCTTGCTATCCCGTTGCGGCAGCGCTCGGTGAGGTGCTACCGAGATGGCTGGTTGTACTGCGACAGGGTCAAGGAACTGAACCGGAGGCTTAATGCGGCGCGCAAGCAGTACCGACGGCACCGTACATCTCCGCACTGCCGGTACCTGGTTGCTGTTACAGTGTGGCTTCCGAGAAGCGCTGCCTTAGGGAGGAGGCGTGGATCAGATGGTGTCGTACCCTAGACTCTCACTCCACTCTCCGTGAGAAGTGGAGGAGAAGCAGGTCCGTCTCTGATCCACGCCTTCCTCGCCCTCCCTCCCATCCTGACCCTGCCGCTGAGGCCAGTCGTCTTGTTCAGCACTTCGCCGACCACTCTGCCTCTTCTAATCTCCCGCAGTCTGTCAGAGCCCTGCAGGCGCAGCTGTCCGCCTCTCATGTTGCAGCTATCCAGGTAGCGTGTAATAGGCCTGACTCTGCTGATTGTCCAATCACCAGTGGCGAGCTTCAGAAAGCGCTGCGACGCAGGGAGGACACTGCACCGGGGCTTGATGGGCTCACATACTCTGTTCTATCACACGCTGGAGATTGTGGTAACAAGCGACTGCTTGATCTACTTAACCTCTCGTGGTCTGAGGGGCGTCTGCCGAGGTCGTGGAAGGCAGCTGTCATCCACCCGATTCCGAAGCCTCATGATCCCGCTCCCATGCGCCCCATCTCCCTTCTCAGCTGTGTTGCCAAGACAGCTGAGAGGGTTGTGCGGGCTCGTCTTGCTTGGCGGCTGGGATCACTGCACCCAAGGATTTATGCTTACCATCCTGGCAGGAGTACCACTCACTGCCTCGCGTCACTCCTTGGGTAGCTGAGGGGAGGAAAGGGAATGGCCGTCTTCCTCGACCTCAAAAAGGCCTTTGAACTGGCAAACCCCACTGTTATACTTGCGGCTCTTGCAGCAAGGGGTGTAGGAGGCAGGCTCCTATCATGGATCAAGGATTTTTTTCAAGATCATTCTGCGGGGGTCCATTTTCAGGGGCATCTTTCAGCTTTTCATTTCCATCCCAATGGCACCCCCCAGGGTAGCATCTTAAGCCCACTTCTTTTTAACATCTTAATGGAGGGGCTTTTGACCGTCGGTTATGGGCCAGGCATCTCTCTGCTGTGCTACTCAGATGATTTGGCTCTGGTCTTCACACGCCAGGATTGTTTCTCACAAGCGTACTCTGCTCTCTCTAAACTCTGTGACACATGCAATGAGCTAGGGCTGAAGATCAATCTGGAGAAAACAGTGTCTGCCCTTCGGCCTCCATCCCCCAGACTTTCCACTGCTGCTCGTGGGACACCAGCTCTCCATTGTTTGACCAGGGCCTTACCTTTGCAAGCCATGACAGATACCTGAAGGAACATGCTTCCACCCGCCTGGCCGCTCTTCGGTACCTTTCATAAAGGAGTTTGGGGACATCCTATTCCATCCTTCCTACTTTTTACGTTCACTCCATACGATCCCTGGTGGACTATGGAGCAATATGTATGACTGGTCTTGCCCCGCCTATCTCCAAGTCTCTGAAAGTCATACAGAATGACGCTCTTCGTGTCATGCTCAGAGCTCCCCGTTGGACTCGGCTAGCAAATTTGCGCATGGAGAGTGATCTGCCGTCACTGGCACTCCGCATTGTGCTACGTGCGGCAATTATCACTCTCCAGCTGGTGCAGTGCCGGCCTGATCTACCTGTCTCAACCCTCCTGAAACGACTTTTGTGCTGTCCACCTGAGGCACTCCCTCATTGTGACTGGACCCGAACCACAGCTGCCACCAATCACAATTTGGGAGCTGCTCCAAGCTTGTGCCAGGACCCTGATTCTCCTTTCCCTGGCTTTGAAGATCCACCACCTTGGACTCCACCCCCTTTTCATATCCTCAGTCCATCAGAGGCCAAACCTCGCTCTTCTATTCCTGCCATGATTCGTCAAGATGGCCTTAGTCGGGTGGCTGCTTTAGACTCCCCAGGTTCGGCCACCTACTTTTCTGACGGCTCTGTTTCCCATGATGATTCTGCTGGATCTGCTTTTGTCGTGGGGAATTTGGTTGAATCGTGGTGCCTCTCCCCAGGAGTGTCTGCCTTCCAGGCAGAGCTTGCAGCCATTTTGGGTGCATTGCGCCATGCTCATCACCACCATTACAGACGTGTCGTTATCCATACGGACTGTCTTTCCTCCTTTCAACAGCTACGCTCTTTCTCCCTGCATGATAATGTCTTTCTCCTGACAGCAATCTACACAGTTGCAACTCTTCTTGTCCGGAGGGAAGCCACTATCATTCTTCACTGGCTCCCAGGTCATGTCGGGATTACTGGCAATGAATGAGCTGATGACACTGCACGCACTGCCTGCTCTCATCTGGAGATCGCATTCCTCCTCCGCCCCAGCCCCTCATACATTCTTGGAACTCTAAATGCAACCATAGGCAGGCTGTCCCGGGAGGAACACCAACTTTGCATCTCGGGGGGCTCTAGCTCTGCAGATTGGTATGCCACTGCTACATCATTCTCTCCCCTCCTGCCTCCCAAGGGCCTGCCTAATTATTTAGTAGTGAGACTCTGCAGATTGCACCTGCGGTTCCCCTGCTTCAAACAAATCGCTGGTATGGAGCCTGATCCATGTCCTCATTGCTTGGCCAGGTCCGATGTGCCTCTCATACATTACCTCCTTCACTGCCCCGCTACATCTCTGCTAAGGTCTTGCCCCGATGTGGGCCGTGCCCGATCGGGCGATGAATTTATGGATGCTGCTGGCATTGTTGCCAGGGCACCTTTTAATTATTTACTTAACACGGTTAGGGACTACCCTCCACCACGAAAATTTCGGAATGCGCACTATCTGCGCAACTGTGACGGGCTCTTTGTTTGCCCGTGTTCCAGTTCAACTGGGACGAATATCCCCTCCCCCCCAAAAAATATGGTAATTCAACCACCTTCATCCAACCATCCATCATCTAATCCTTTATTGTCCCATCGAAAAAGCAGGGGCCCGTGATAGGCTCATTAGTTAGGACATTTCAGACTGAAGTGATCAGTTCCCTTCTCCGAGCCTTATTATGTGAGCAGTAAACACCAGCCATCTATCTATCTATCTATTGCCAGACGCCTCAATCCCGTTTGGGGTGGCCACAAACAAATCGCCTCCACGTCACCCTCTCCCCCACCTTTTCACTGCCCTGCTTCCAACTCACACCCCCCTCTCTCATATACCTCTTCACCCCATCCCTCCATCTCATCCTCGGCTCCCCCTGCCTCTTCCCCCCTCCACCTCACTCATATACACTGTCTTTGTCAGTCTCTCACCCTCCATCCTCTCCACATGGCTAAATCACCTCAGTGAGTTCCTCATAATGCTTCCTATCACATCCACATCCACACCACAACGCTTCTTTATATCCTCATTCGTCAGCCTGTCTCTCCATGTGACTCCACAGGCTCCTCTTAACTAACTCATTTCCACTGCTCTCTCTCTTGATTTGTGTCCTCCCAACAACATCCAAGCTTCACTTCCATACGTCAGAGTTGGTATCACAGTACTATCATGTAGTAACTTTTTCACTTCCATGCTCACTTCCCTGTTTCTTATCACTGCTTTCAAGGAACCAGCAACCTTTCTTCCCTGCTGTACGCTTTCAAGCACTTCACCCTCCAAACCTCCATCCTTACTTATCACACTACCCAAGTACTTAAACGTACTCATATTTTTCCAATTCCTCACCATCCAATCTCGCTGTACATTCACTGACTTCACCTCTCTCAAAGACCATCACTTGACTCTTCCCTACATTCTCCTTTAGATTCCGTTTCTTACACACTCTCCCAAACTCATCCACCAAGCCTTGCAGCTCCTCTTCATCTTCACTCAACAACACAGTATTATCTGCAAACAACAGTACAGGGAGTTTCCAAACACTATCCTCTCTCACCAGGGCCACTCCAACATCCACTACCCTACCTCGTACCTCTTTTATTAGCCCATCCATGTACAGATTGAACAACCATGGATACATGACACATCTCTGTTTCAACCCAACCTTCAAAGAGAAAAATTCACTTAGTTCACCATCCACACGCACTGCAGCCTTAGCACCATCATACATACTCTTCACAGCATTCAACAACTTCCCATCATTCAGATAACAATCACTAACTGGTCACATTCAGTTGGAGTGCCTCGACCCAGTAAAATGCTAGAGGTTGGTTCGGCTACATGGTTACTACCAAGCCTAGTAAACTGTTCCCTGGTCTGTAAGAAACTTTTAGGCTTATTTGGTGAAGAGTCACCTGAAGGTATCATTATATTAAATGAGTGTTTGGACAATACCATTAATTTCTTCAAAGGCACTCTGACGTGCCACTATTTCAGCTTTTTTCATTTTTTTTTTCTACCTCAGAGATTATAGCTTGTGTTACTCTGGTACTCATACCAGGGAGAAATTACTATGATGGAGGCCCAGGCGTATATAAGGTAATGCTGACGGTGTGCTTTCAAGTGAGGAAGACGGAATAACTTTCGATGTTCCAGCTCTGCTGTTGTTTTCTTCTTAAGAGCAGCAAAGAGTCCTCGCGCCACTGATGGTGTGGGGGCCGTGATGAAACCCCTGTTTACAGAGAAAACAGCCCGTGGGCGTAGGTGGCGCGCTAGCTCTGTGTCACACCGGTTTGGTTGCTGCTGACGGGTGGTAATGTGAGGTTGACGTCGTTACGAGGGAACGGAAGGAGAGAGAATAATTCGATATACATTACTGTAGCTTCAAGATCGACGTCGTGTGTGACTTATAAGGGTGAATTTTGCAAACTAACTTCGTCTGCTACTTCTGCATTTTTTCCAAACTGTCGGCTTCATCACCTAACAAAATAGATCAAGCCTTTGACAATTACCGGTATATATATATATATATATATATATATATATATATATATATATATATATATATATATATATATATATATACCGGTAATTGTCAAAGGCTAATGTTGCGGTTATTTTAATGGCAGAGTTACTTTGTGCCAACATTCATAATTGAAACTGGTGTTGAGAGAGGTGGTGTGGAACTGCGGCTCAGTGGGGCTGCCGGTGCTCAAGGCTTATTGCCTCTATGCTAATGAGGCGTCCTGCTTCTCTATCGGCACCACAAGACCTCCACCTCTTTACACTCCGAGGTTAATATCCTGACTCAGACAGTGAAAACACTTGCATGGTTCATGTAATTTATTAGCATGTAAATGAAATGACGTTTAATGAATAATAAATGACATGAAGAAAATATACATAAAATTTAATTATAAAAATCTTGCTATGTCTTAAAGTCAGACAGGCTAAACAGAATTTAATTCACAGGACTTAGGTTTTAAGCCTCGTTAATGATGCATTCTCAGAGATATCATTAAAAGACTGAGATTCCATGTCAGAAGAAATGGGTAAGAAACTCTGTAAACAGACAAGAATGGCGTACAGTATGCTTCATAATGTGTAAAATGGCAGTCTTTTTGTCATTTTGGAGTATCATGACAGTCCATTAGTTTCAAATACTGTGATTTTTCACAACAATAGTAGCCTTTTTGAAGACAATTATTAATGTTCTGAACAGAATGTGTTTTATTCTTCTAACTGAGTAAAGCACGCTGTTTTAAATCATGCCAGACAATGTTTAGGTTTTAAAACAGATTAATTTTGCATGTTTAAGTATGTCTGCCACTATGGAGTTACTACAATGAGTCTTGGCCAGTTGTACCACGTCGTTTGTTCTTATTAAGAGCTCACTTTGAATGTATTCACATTTTTAATGAGATGTACAATAAAAGTCAAAGTCGTGTTGTGAAATTTAATGAAAACATATGCTGGAAGGTTCAACGTTTGGTATGATATGCTTTGTGTCATAAGGACATTTAGCAGCACTGACATGAGTTGCCATTTGCTCCAGGTGACGAGCCTGTGGATGCGAGCATATTTTTGGTAACTAAGCGAAACAAATCTTCGTATATATTGTTTTCCGACTGCTACTTTATGTGCATATATATATATATATATATACTGTATATATATATATATATATATATATATATATATATATATATATATATATATATATATATATATATATATCATCCAATCCTTTGTTGCCCCATGAGGAGCGTAGGAGCCAGGGGCTAGGCAAGTTGGTCCTAACATTTAAGATAAGTGACCAGCATCACTCATCCCTGAGTGGCATTACGTGCGCAATAAACCCTAACTTTCCCTTGGATATAAACCTGCACCAGCTCATTCCAATCGGAGCGCCTTAATTACTCACTAAACAACCAGGCGCCAATTCTGTCTCTCTATCTATCTATGTACACACACACGCACACTTCTCAAATTTATCTCTTTTAATATCATGTCCGCAACACTGCAGTTCAAATAATTAAAGAAATGTCCCAGAATCGTTTCTTCTTTAAGTTAACTTCTTAATTATAAGCTGCGATTATCTTCCTCTGTCAGTGCTATTAAAGTTGTCTAAACTGTTCTACCTATGAGGATAGTTACTGAATAAAGGTAACTGTATGTTTTGTTTAGAGTGGCGATATGAATCCCACAGGCTGGAGTTTGAACACATAACCCAGAAGACCAAAGTGTGATTCACTCTTGGTGCAATCTGATTCTTACGGCGTAAGCACTGCTTGCATGTGCTACCTTCCATCGTTGTAATCATTTCCTGGTCCTGTATTTGTGTGGTAACGCGAGGGTGACCTGAACAATGACCGCTCTCTGTTGTGCCTTCCTCCCGAAATCGCCTAATCCTCCTTTCCGCTGTTCTGCTTACACTAAGTGTTTGCACTATCTGTTCAGGATTCTCTCTCTCTAAACAAAGGGATATTATGTCCTCTATTCTTAAAAGTTAGTTGCAGTTGATTATCCTTTCCTTACCAAACCATATACTACGTCTGCTTGACGTTTTGTGGTAAGGTATAAGATATAATGGCCAGGCAGTCTTTGTCTAAGTGAATAATTATGGTTCACGTTTCCTCTCTCCTACGCAACAGTTCCTGCGAATGGAAGTTAAGGCTTTGGAATTTCCTGGGCCCATTTATTCCGTCATCCCAACAGCGCCAGTTATAAAGCTTGAGGAGGCCAGGCTAGCCAACCACGAATAAGTAACATTCCTAGAGCTCTCGTAATGTTTCACGTGTTACACAATCTTCGGACAAAACTGCGACACTACTTTTGTCTTTAACTGTACAGTACCTACAGCACATGAGCTGTACTATGCACAGTGTACATACCCATCATACCCATGAGAATATTACTTTATACAGTAATAATGTTGTAGGTATTTCTCAAGCCGGAATTTATCCAGTAAGGGACACTGATGAATTGACTCTTCTTGAACTCACGTTGTACTTTCTTAAATCTGCAGTCGTTGAAAGCCGAGGATTTTTTTTTTTGCAAGAAAGAAGGAACCAAAGGCCAGGAGCCCGCACGATTGACCCCTCAAAGGAAAAGCAAAAATAAGAATACAGAGAGTCAAATTCAAGATCCGTTCATTTCTTTTCGAGAAATGTGCTCGTTCAGTCCTGCAACCCGTAACAGAAAAGTGCGTTCTCTTTAATCTGCAACCCTACTAACCCGAGGTAGAACTGTGCACTTTCTTAAATTTGTGATCCAACTAACCTGGGATATGTGCCCTTCCAGCTGTGGACTTGTCAACCTTTTTCCTTTTTTTTTTTTTTTTTTAAAGCACTATGTTAGGATTATCAAGAAGGACAGGGTTTTTATTATTTCCTAAATTATTCAGTTGGGAGGATGAGAACTAACCTGAGTCTAATGCATCAACAATTTATTAAGACTTCTTTCTCCAGATCATTTAGCTACAGGCTACTTAAAATATATACTGTAACTGCATGGAGAGTGGTAAAAAAAGAGTATATTTTAGTGTTCAATAACTTAATCATTAACTGTATAGCTAATTCTAGAAACAAACACACACACACACACACAAAAAAACATAATAAAAATGTTATCAAAGTTGACAGGACACTCACAGAATGAAATTCCTGTGCCCATCACCTGCTCTAAGGACCGCATATTTGACCATATTTTGTGACATTGATCTCTGAGTGATTATTCTTGATATGGACATTCTTGCTTGTCCCTAAAATCTTCAACAACGAATTTGGTTCAGATCAGTTCAAAACTATTTTTGCTGACTTTACTCAGCCGTCACGGCCCACAACCATTCCCTGTGACCGTGACCTTTAACCCCTACACCGCGGGCTTGTTTACCAATGACTTGCGTGTCCCGCGGGGTTATTTGGGCTCCGACAGACTCTCAAAAAATATTTGCCAAAAATCAGTTATTAGTCCTAGAATAATAAAATTACATATGCTTATGGCACATACCTTCAGCTTTCTCCTGGAATGATTGTTGAGCCTTCGTTGTTACCGTAGGACTTGTGGAGACCTCTGAAGTAGGGTAACGAAGTCTCCACTTTACACTTCCCGACAACTCGTAATATGATTACCACAGCCAGATACAAACACTATAAACACTATTCTACAATTTTCAAGTAGTTTGGGATCCATACTAAAAAAAAAACACTGAAAGCAATGGAAATTACGAGCGCGTCTGATCGTCGCACTTGCACTAGTTTGCTCTAGGCACTCTGTCATTTATTATTCATAAAACCCCTCACACTTTATATTTCTATTACTATATCACACTTATATATATCTGGAGTCTTTCTCCATAAGTTTCCTTCAGTCGTATTAGTTTATTGTCACTGAAGTCATTCAATTTTTCATTCAGTAAAATACGTAGAGAGCCATGGATTCACTTTCACTGTTATAACATAAATTATTTGTACTCATATTCTTATATTACTAATTACTTACATTACTATTTACATTTTCTATTCTATTTTCAGTATTTACCCCGCTATTTTACTTACACTATGTTATTCACTGTCACTTTCAGTAAAATAAAACTATAATACACTGTTCAATCATATGAACTGAACATCCATTGCTTTCACCTGCTATTTACACATTATTTACACATTATTTCTAAATAATTCTGCTTCCACATTTGCACTGTTAGAACTGCTTCTGGCTGTGGTAATCGAAGACGCAGGTAACACAGAGGGGAACCTGGCACTCAGCGCACTGCCAAGAGGTGCGTTTATGCTCAGGTGTGCGGCGTGTGGTATGCGCACATACCTGACACCTGTGAATCGCAGCCTTCCTTTTCCCTGTGGCAGGCATTAGCTCAAGTGTGTGCCGATCCATATACGCCCTCTGCTCAAGTCGGTCGGGAAGTGTTACTGGATGGCGCCTTGGAGTTGCTGCTTGCACCCTACCATATCTTTCCAGCAGCTGCTGGACACAAGTCCTGGCAAACAACCTCAGGGAGAAGGACTTGGGTGGCTTGACCTTCATCTTGTACAGGATGAAGGCGTTCAGCATTGTCATATCTATGAGATGCAGAAAAACTTTCCTGTACCACATAGTATTCTTCCTGAGGCAGTCGATCTCACCAATCATCATGTCGGACTTGTCCACCAACCGCATGTTGATATTATAGTCCAACACAGCATCAGGTTTCATCACAGGTTCGCCTGTCCTACGGTCGACCTTCCCATTGTCTCTCATCTCCCTTATGTACGGTGGTGAGCATGTGCACGACTCTCTTGTCATGCCACCGTATTGCCAGCATCTTCTCACACTTGCGTAGGTGCACGTCTCCTCGCTGCGAGTTTCCCGCCTATGGTACGAATTTATATGTAGTACAAGAGTATATTGGTTTTCAAACAATAATATAGGCATTATAAGCATTGTTTCACTCACTACCTCATCACCATTCATGACCTTTTTTTTCCCACATTACCTGATCATCATTTCTGACTGTTTCTTCCTCTAATGCTATGTAAACTTTGTCCTCCACATTGTCATCGATTGGGGAATCACTCTGGCCCTGAATGTCTTTATTGGCCAGGTCACTGGTAACAGATGAATTGCCAAGACAATGGCGTGCAAGGGGGGGGGGAGAGGTTATGCGGTGTAAGGCATTGTCCCTGCTTGGCATCTTGTATAGGAATAGAGGAAGTTGTCCTGTGTATACGTGCCAAAAACTCACTCGTGAAATCACTCACGAAAATTGAAAATTGTGTAAATTAGGGACCTTGCAATGTTGCCGCATTAATTCACGTCGCCAGGACATGAGTGCACGTCATGTGCGGACGTTAATTCACGTCGCCGGGATGGCACGGGTTAATGGTGTTTTCTAGATATTGAGTCGTATTCAAGGGGCTTTCCTTAGCTTTTTAAGTTCTGCCTTGAGGGTCTGCATTTTCCTGTTTCAGATCCTCAATTGCATATTGATGACTTTTGATAGTACTTTCTAGATACTGAATATTTTCATTGGTCAAGCACATATAACATTTTGCATCGGGCCTTCTGAATTTCGGAAACCAATCATTGAAGAATTTGTTTCCACATGAGGGACAAGGAACTCGTACTGGGGGCATGTTG
>NC_137023.1:28484260-28804260 GCF_032717465.1 Coenobita brevimanus | reverse complement strand
TCCACCTCACTCACATACACTCTCTTCGTCAGTCTTTCACCCTCCATCCTCTCCACATGGCCAAACCACCTCAGTGTGTTCCTCATAAAGCTTCCTATCACATCCACATCCACACCACAACGCTCCTTTATATCCTCATTCGTCAGCCTGTCTCTTCATGTGACTCCACAGGCTCTTCTTAAATAACTCATTTCCACTGCTCTCACTCTTGACTTGTGTCCTTCCAACAACGTCCAAGCTTCACTTCCGTACGTTAGAGTTGGTATCACAATACCGTCATGTAACTCTTTCACTTCCATGCTCACTTCCCTGTTTCTTATCACTGCTTTCAAAGAACCAGCAACCTTTCTTCCCTGCTGTACCCTTTCAAGCACTTCACCCTCCAAACCTCCATCCTTATTCATCACACTACCCAAGTACTTAAACGTACTCACATTTTCCAACTCCTCACCATCCATCCTCGCTGTACATTCACTGACTTCACCTCTCTCAAAGACCATCTCTTTACTCTTCCCTACATTCACCTTTAGATTCCGTTTCTTACACACTCTCCCAAACTCATCCACCAAGCCTTGCAGCTCCTCTTCATCTTCACTCAACAACACAGTATTATCTGCAAACAACAGTACAGGGAGTTTCCAAACACTATCCTCTCTCACCAGGGCCACTCCAACATCCACTACCCTACCTCGTACCTCTTTTATTAGCCCATCCATGTACAGATTGAACAACCATGGATACATGACACATCTCTGTTTCAACCCAACCTTCAAAGAGAAAAATTCACTTAGTTCACCATCCACACGCACTGCAGCCTTAGCACCATCATACATACTCTTCACAGCATTCAACAACTTCCCATCATTCAGATAACAATCACTAACTGGTCACATTCAGTTGGAGTGCCTCGACCCAGTAAAATGCTAGAGGTTGGTTCGGCTACATGGTTACTACCAAGCCTAGTAAACTGTTCCCTGGTCTGTAAGAAACTTTTAGGCTTATTTGGTGAAGAGTCACCTGAAGGTATCATTATATTAAATGAGTGTTTGGACAATACCATTAATTTCTTCAAAGGCACTCTGACGTGCCACTATTTCAGCTTTTTTCATTTTTTTTTTCTACCTCAGAGATTATAGCTTGTGTTACTCTGGTACTCATACCAGGGAGAAATTACTATGATGGAGGCCCAGGCGTATATAAGGTAATGCTGACGGTGTGCTTTCAAGTGAGGAAGACGGAATAACTTTCGATGTTCCAGCTCTGCTGTTGTTTTCTTCTTAAGAGCAGCAAAGAGTCCTCGCGCCACTGATGGTGTGGGGGCCGTGATGAAACCCCTGTTTACAGAGAAAACAGCCCGTGGGCGTAGGTGGCGCGCTAGCTCTGTGTCACACCGGTTTGGTTGCTGCTGACGGGTGGTAATGTGAGGTTGACGTCGTTACGAGGGAACGGAAGGAGAGAGAATAATTCGATATACATTACTGTAGCTTCAAGATCGACGTCGTGTGTGACTTATAAGGGTGAATTTTGCAAACTAACTTCGTCTGCTACTTCTGCATTTTTTCCAAACTGTCGGCTTCATCACCTAACAAAATAGATCAAGCCTTTGACAATTACCGGTATATATATATATATATATATATATATATATATATATATATATATATATATATATATATATATATATATATATACAGGTAATTGTCAAAGGCTAATGTTGCGGTTATTTTAATGGCAGAGTTACTTTGTGCCAACATTCATAATTGAAACTGGTGTTGAGAGAGGTGGTGTGGAACTGCGGCTCAGTGGGGCTGCCGGTGCTCAAGGCTTATTGCCTCTATGCTAATGAGGCGTCCTGCTTCTCTATCGGCACCACAAGACCTCCACCTCTTTACACTCCGAGGTTAATATCCTGACTCAGACAGTGAAAACACTTGCATGGTTCATGTAATTTATTAGCATGTAAATGAAATGACGTTTAATGAATAATAAATGACATGAAGAAAATATACATAAAATTTAATTATAAAAATCTTGCTATGTCTTAAAGTCAGACAGGCTAAACAGAATTTAATTCACAGGACTTAGGTTTTAAGCCTCGTTAATGATGCATTCTCAGAGATATCATTAAAAGACTGAGATTCCATGTCAGAAGAAATGGGTAAGAAACTCTGTAAACAGACAAGAATGGCGTACAGTATGCTTCATAATGTGTAAAATGGCAGTCTTTTTGTCATTTTGGAGTATCATGACAGTCCATTAGTTTCAAATACTGTGATTTTTCACAACAATAGTAGCCTTTTTTGAAGACAATTATTAATGTTCTGAACAGAATGTGTTTTATTCTTCTAACTGAGTAAAGCACGCTGTTTTAAATCATGCCAGACAATGTTTAGGTTTTAAAACAGATTAATTTTGCATGTTTAAGTATGTCTGCCACTATGGAGTTACTACAATGAGTCTTGGCCAGTTGTACCACGTCGTTTGTTCTTATTAAGAGCTCACTTTGAATGTATTCACATTTTTAATGAGATGTACAATAAAAGTCAAAGTCGTGTTGTGAAATTTAATGAAAACATATGCTGGAAGGTTCAACGTTTGGTATGATATGCTTTGTGTCATAAGGACATTTAGCAGCACTGACATGAGGTTGCCATTTGCTCCAGGTGACGAGCCTGTGGATGCGAGCATATTTTTGGTAACTAAGCGAAACAAATCTTCGTATATATTGTTTTCCGACTGCTACTTTATGTGCATATATATATATATATATATACTGTATATATATATATATATATATATATATATATATATATATATATATATATATATATATATATATATATATATCATCCAATCCTTTGTTGCCCCATGAGGAGCGTAGGAGCCAGGGCTAGGCAAGTTGGTCCTAACATTTAAGATAAGTGACCAGCATCACTCATCCCTGAGTGGCATTACGTGCGCAATAAACCCTAACTTTCCCTTGGATATAAACCTGCACCAGCTCATTCCAATCGGAGCGCCTTAATTACTCACTAAACAACCAGGCGCCAATTCTGTCTCTCTATCTATCTATGTACACACACACGCACACTTCTCAAATTTATCTCTTTTAATATCATGTCCGCAACACTGCAGTTCAAATAATTAAAGAAATGTCCCAGAATCGTTTCTTCTTTAAGTTAACTTCTTAATTATAAGCTGCGATTATCTTCCTCTGTCAGTGCTATTAAAGTTGTCTAAACTGTTCTACCTATGAGGATAGTTACTGAATAAAGGTAACTGTATGTTTTGTTTAGAGTGGCGATATGAATCCCACAGGCTGGAGTTTGAACACATAACCCAGAAGACCAAAGTGTGATTCACTCTTGGTGCAATCTGATTCTTACGGCGTAAGCACTGCTTGCATGTGCTACCTTCCATCGTTGTAATCATTTCCTGGTCCTGTATTTGTGTGGTAACGCGAGGGTGACCTGAACAATGACCGCTCTCTGTTGTGCCTTCCTCCCGAAATCGCCTAATCCTCCTTTCCGCTGTTCTGCTTACACTAAGTGTTTGCACTATCTGTTCAGGATTCTCTCTCTCTAAACAAAGGGATATTATGTCCTCTATTCTTAAAAGTTAGTTGCAGTTGATTATCCTTTCCTTACCAAACCATATACTACGTCTGCTTGACGTTTTGTGGTAAGAGTATAAGATATAATGGCCAGGCAGTCTTTGTCTAAGTGAATAATTATGGTTCACGTTTCCTCTCTCCTACGCAACAGTTCCTGCGAATGGAAGTTAAGGCTTTGGAATTTCCTGGGCCCATTTATTCCGTCATCCCAACAGCGCCAGTTATAAAGCTTGAGGAGGCCAGGCTAGCCAACCACGAATAAGTAACATTCCTAGAGCTCTCGTAATGTTTCACGTGTTACACAATCTTCGGACAAAACTGCGACACTACTTTTGTCTTTAACTGTACAGTACCTACAGCACATGAGCTGTACTATGCACAGTGTACATACCCATCATACCCATGAGAATATTACTTTATACAGTAATAATGTTGTAGGTATTTCTCAAGCCGGAATTTATCCAGTAAGGGACACTGATGAATTGACTCTTCTTGAACTCACGTTGTACTTTCTTAAATCTGCAGTCGTTGAAAGCCGAGGATTTTTTTTTTTTTTGCAAGAAAGAAGGAACCAAAGGCCAGGAGCCCGCACGATTGACCCCTCAAAGGAAAAGCAAAAATAAGAATACAGAGAGTCAAATTCAAGATCCGTTCATTTCTTTTCGAGAAATGTGCTCGTTCAGTCCTGCAACCCGTAACAGAAAAGTGCGTTCTCTTTAATCTGCAACCCTACTAACCCGAGGTAGAACTGTGCACTTTCTTAAATTTGTGATCCAACTAACCTGGGATATGTGCCCTTCCAGCTGTGGACTTGTCAACCTTTTTTCCTTTTTTTTTTTTTTTTTTTTCAAGCACTATGTTAGGATTATCAAGAAGGACAGGGTTTTTATTATTTCCTAAATTATTCAGTTGGGAGGATGAGAACTAACCTGAGTCTAATGCATCAACAATTTATTAAGACTTCTTTCTCCAGATCATTTAGCTACAGGCTACTTAAAATATATACTGTAACTGCATGGAGAGTGGTAAAAAAAGAGTATATTTTAGTGTTCAATAACTTAATCATTAACTGTATAGCTAATTCTAGAAACAAACACACACACACACACACAAAAAAACATAATAAAAATGTTATCAAAGTTGACAGGACACTCACAGAATGAAATTCCTGTGCCCATCACCTGCTCTAAGGACCGCATATTTGACCATATTTTGTGACATTGATCTCTGAGTGATTATTCTTGATATGGACATTCTTGCTTGTCCCTAAAATCTTCAACAACGAATTTGGTTCAGATCAGTTCAAAACTATTTTTGCTGACTTTACTCAGCCGTCACGGCCCACAACCATTCCCTGTGACCGTGACCTTTAACCCCTACACCGCGGGCTTGTTTACCAATGACTTGCGTGTCCCGCGGGGTTATTTGGGCTCCGACAGACTCTCAAAAATATTTGCCAAAAATCAGTTATTAGTCCTAGAATAATAAAATTACATATGCTTATGGCACATACCTTCAGCTTTCTCCTGAATGATTGTTGAGCCTTCGTTGTTACCGTAGGACTTGTGGAGACCTCTGAAGTAGGGTAACGAAGTCTCCACTTTACACTTCCCGACAACTCGTAATATGATTACCACAGCCAGATACAAACACTATAAACACTATTCTACAATTTTCAAGTAGTTTGGGATCCATACTAAAAAAACACTGAAAGCAATGGAAATTACGAGCGCGTCTGATCGTCGCACTTGCACTAGTTTGCTCTAGGCACTCTGTCATTTATTATTCATAAAACCCCTCACACTTTATATTTCTATTACTATATCACACTTATATATATCTGGAGTCTTTCTCCATAAAGTTTCCTTCAGTCGTATTAGTTTATTGTCACTGAAGTCATTCAATTTTTCATTCAGTAAAATACGTGAGAGAGCCATGGATTCACTTTCACTGTTATAACATAAATTATTTGTACTCATATTCTTATATTACTAATTACTTACATTACTATTTACATTTTCTATTCTATTTTCAGTATTTACCCCGCTATTTTACTTACACTATGTTATTCACTGTCACTTTCAGTAAAATAAAACTATAATACACTGTTCAATCATATGAACTGAAAATCCATTGCTTTCACCTGCTATTTACACATTATTTACACATTATTTCCAAATAATTCTGCTTCCACATTTGCACTGTTAGAACTGCTTCTGGCTGTGGTAATCGGAAGACGCAGGTAACACAGAGGGGAACCTGGCACTCAGCGCACTGCCAAGAGGTGCGTTTATGCTCAGGTGTGCGGCGTGTGGTATGCGCACATACCTGAGCACCTGTGAATCGCAGCCTTCCTTTTCCCTGTGGCAGGCATTAGCTCAAGTGTGTGCCGATCCATATACGCCCTCTGCTCAAGTCGGTCGGGAAGTGTTACTGGATGGCGCCTTGGAGTTGCTGCTTGCACCCTACCATATCTTTCCAGCAGCTGCTGGACACAAGTCCTGGCAAACAACCTCAGGGAGAAGGACTTGGTGGCTTGACCTTCATCTTGTACAGGATGAAGGCGTTCAGCATTGTCATATCTATGAGATGCAGAAAAACTTTCCTGTACCACATAGTATTCTTCCTGAGGCAGTCGATCTCACCAATCATCATGTCGGACTTGTCCACCAACCGCATGTTGATATTATAGTCCAACACAGCATCAGGTTTCATCACAGGTTCGCCTGTCCTACGGTCGACCTTCCCATTGTCTCTCATCTCCCCCTTATGTACGGTGGTGAGCATGTGCACGACTCTCTTGTCATGCCACCGTATTGCCAGCATCTTCTCACACTTGCGTAGGTGCACGTCTCCTCGCTGCGAGTTTCCCGCCTATGGTACGAATTTATATGTAGTACAAGAGTATATTGGTTTTCAAACAATAATATAGGCATTATAAGCATTGTTTCACTCACTACCTCATCACCATTCATGACCTTTTTTTTCCCACATTACCTGATCATCATTTCTGACTGTTTCTTCCTCTAATGCTATGTAAACTTTGTCCTCCACATTGTCATCGATTGGGGAATCACTCTGGCCCTGAATGTCTTTATTGGCCAGGTCACTGGTAACAGATGAATTGCCAAGACAATGGCGTGCAAGGGGGGGGGGAGAGGTTATGCGGTGTAAGGCATTGTCCCTGCTTGGCATCTTGTATAGGAATAGAGGAAGTTGTCCTGTGTATACGTGCCAAAAATCACTCGTGAAATCACTCACGAAAATTGAAAATTGTGTAAATTAGGGACCTTGCAATGTTGCCGCATTAATTCACGTCGCCAGGACATGAGTGCACGTCATGTGCGGACGTTAATTCACGTCGCCGGGATGGCACGGGTTAATGGTGTTTTCTAGATATTGAGTCGTATTCAAGGGGCTTTCCTTAGCTTTTTTAAGTTCTGCCTTGAGGTCTGCATTTTCCTGTTTCAGATCCTCAATTGCATATTGATGACTTTTGATAGTACTTTCTAGATACTGAATATTTTCATTGGTCAAGCACATATAACATTTTGCATCGGGCCTTCTGAATTTCGGAAACCAATCATTGAAGAATTTGTTTCCACATGAGGGACAAGGAACTCGTACTGGGGGCATGTTGATGTTATTTACTAAGTCTGGGGAGGGGACACAATTTAGCATGTAAATAATTAGGAGAATTGGGGTTAGAGATAAGGGAGATATTTAAGAAAATATATTATGGACTTCCCTTTCAGTAGTGGATATCCGTTGAGTCGGGCCGCACAGGTGGGCAGATTAGACCACGGGAAGAGAGGTGTTGTTGGGTCACAGGTCAAAGCACATCTGAACTGAGAGAGAGAGAGAGAGAGAGAGAGAGAGAGAGAGAGAAAGAGAGAGAAAGAGAGATGAACAGTCTATGACGACATCTGCATGAATATGGAAGAAGAAAATACTACAGTAATATACTATACCCATGGGGGACTTCAATGCAAAAGTCGGGAATTAAAGAGTGGAGAAGCGTGTATGGGAAAATTTGGAGTGGGAGGAAGGAATGAAAGACGAGAAATGGCGGTAAATTAGCCTGAAATGTAAAGCATGAGAATAATGGACAGGGAGTGAAAAATTATTTACAGCATGCCTACAAAGTATTTTCAGAAAGTTAGACTAGGAAAACAAAGGAGTGAACATAGATGGAGAAAGGCTAAACCACTAAAGATTTACAGATGACATTGTCCTAATCTCAGAAACAGCGGAGACATTGCAAGAGAGCAGAGAAAGTCTGAAAATAGGGCTAAATATGAACCGGAGTAAAGCTACCGTAATGTTTTATCCACAAACACCAAAGTACGTCATCAGAATAAGCGGAGAAATTCTTGAAGAGGTCGAGGAATACACTTATTTGGAGCAAATACTAAAATTAAGGAAAGATCATCATGACATAATAAAAAGACGCATTACAATTGGATGGAAAGCTTTTGGAAAACATGGAGACATTATGAAAAGTAGGTTGCCAGTTTGTATGAAAAGAAAAGTATACAGTATAAAGAATATATAATTCCAGCTATGACGTATTGTTGTGAGACCTGGAAACTGACAAAATCCATGGATAATAAATTAATCCGTTCTCAGAGAGCAATGGATAGGTCAGTGTTGGAAATATCTTTAAGAGTTAGGAAAAGATCAACTTAGATGAAACAACAGACTAAAGTCAAAGATATTATAGTAGTTTTTGAAGAACAGAAAATGGAGGTGGGCAGGCCATGTAGCAAGAACAAGGGATAACCGATGGAGCAAGAGGCTGATTGACTGGACCCCAAGAGATAGTAAGTGTTGCAGGAAAAGGCCAGACAGGAGATGAGATTCAGAAATTTGCAGGGAAAACGTGGCAAAGATTGACTCAGTCAAGGAATTCGTGGAGAAGGCTGGGGGAGTGACTTTGTTCAGCAGTGAACTTGTAATGGCTAATGATGATATATATATATATATATATATATATATATATATATATATATATATATATATATATATATATATATATATATATATATATATATATACATACATATATATATATATATATATATATATATATATATATATATATATATATATATATATATATATATATATATATATATATATATATATATATATATATATATATATATATATATATATATATATATATATATATCTGTGTGTGCGTGTTCTTAACTAACGGTATCTTTACAGGAATGAGTCAAACCATACTGTCCCGTGTATTAACCCATTTTCGTCATACATATCTTTAAATCTATGAATAGTGTCGGTACACACTATTTCATTCGGTAGTGCATTCCACTGATCAGTTGCCATGTACGGGAAACTGAATATCCTTATGTCTTTATGATCCCATTTTTTATGGATTTTTTTTTTCGAGTGTCCTGCTGGTGCTTCACCATAGGTGATAATAATTATTTATGTCCACTTTCTCTTTCTCTGTGGTGCATTTATATAGCTAAATAATGTCTCCTCTTTTCCTTCTCTCTTGTAGTGTAGGTAGGTTCAGTTTTCTTTGTCTTTCTTCATAGCTTAGATCCCTTTAGTTTGGTACCCATCTTGTAGCTACCCTTTCCAATTTTTCAGTCTTATCTATGTGTTTTTTGAGATGAGGAGTCCAGACTACTGGTGCATACTCCTTGGTTGGTCTCCGAATGGTGTTATTATCTTTCTTAGCTTGCCTTCATTTATAATTATATGTGAATGATATCCTCATATTTACAAGCACTGTGTACATGGTCCGTACCTTCTCATTGATGTGGTCAGCTGGAGATTATCTTTGATAGCAACTCTTAGGTCCTTCTCCTTTCCTGATATGTGTAGAGTTGACCCTCCTTGCTTATAATCCCAGTATGGTCTTTTTCCACATTTACCAAACTTAGTTACATGGCATTTGTCCACACTAGCTTATAATCCCCGTATGGTCTTTTTCCACATTTACCAAACTTAGTTACATGGCATTTGTCCACACTAGCTTATTATCCCAGTATGGTCTTTTTCCACATTTACCAAACTTAGTTACATGGCATTTGTCCACATCAGCTTATAATCCCAGTATGGTCTTTTTCCACATATACCAAACTTAGTTACATGGCATTTGTCCACACTAGCTTATAATCCCAGTATGGTCTTTTTCCACATTTACCAAACTTAGTTACATGGCATTTGTCCACACTAGCTTATAATCCCAGTATGGTCTTTTTCCACATTTACCAAACTTAGTTACATGGCATTTGTCCACACTAGCTTATAATCCCAGTATGGTCTTTTTCCACATTTACCAAACTTAGTTACATGGCATTTGTCCACACTGAATTCGATTTACATTTTGCTGCATTCATGAGGCTTATTGAATTCTTCTTGTAGCTCTCCGCAAATAATCTGTGTTTGTAATTCTCCTTCGCATTTGTGTGTGTGTGTGTGTGTGTGTGTGTGTGTGTGTGTGTTTAAAATGTCTGAAGTGAGACTGAAGCTAACTACCAAGTATTCTTTGTGTTGCATTAAAATTTTATACCTTCCTAAAGGATTCAAACAAGAGTATTTTATCTGGAAGAGGAGTTGCGTGTCTTAGGACTGTGACCACGAAAACCTGATCAGTCACGAGGTTGGTATCAGGCGTCAGTCGGAGCTGCAGTTCTGAGCAGTGGCATCAGGTAGATCTGTGCATCAAGGCAGGAGTTTGGATAAGCGCGGAGAGGGATACTGACAGGCAGGCAGCGTGTATTGCGTATAGTTTATCACTGCTAGGACGGATGATCGAAGTGCAACATGGTTTGTGTGAAAGTTGTGATTTTGCTATCTGCTTGTGTATTAAAGAGAGAGAGAGAGAGAGAGAGAGAGAGAGAGAGAAGAAGAAGAAGAAGAAGAAGGCGACGACCACGACGACGAAGAGGAAGAAGCTTTGGTTAGAAAATATAGCAACGTAAAATGAACGGCAAGAAATAACAGGAATAGTAAGAAATAGAAACCTGGAAAAAAACATCGAAGCTAATGATCACGGGAAGGGAAAAGTAAATTAGAAAAGACGGAAGGAGGAGGACACAACTGAAGACGGAGGGTAGCCATACGTTACGGGACAAGGAATGGCCGCGAGCTGAGCGTACCGCCTCACTTGACTGATATTGAGATCTGTGAGTTTTCCTCCATTCAGCTTAACTAAAGATTACCCGTGTAGAATCTCTCTCACTGAAAAGCTCCAAAGATTTGTACTGCAAGTTTGGCCTTCGTGGATGCGTGGAATTCGAGTAGAGTTTATTGTTTTGTGCTGGTGTATTAGTTAATCCCCTAAATAAAATTGCATAGTCGTAGCAAGAAAAAAAAAAAAAAAAAAGAAAAAGAAAGAAAGAAAAAAAAAAGGTTACTCTCTTTATCTACTGGACAAAAGTTAATTATAATAATTTACAGGATATTTTATGCAACTCGGAAAGTGACATTTCGAGCTGGAGGAGTGACATACTCATTAAGCCTTTCACCGTTATGGTACTCTCCTAAGCTTAAGATAAATCGTCAGGAGTGAGGAAAAATTAAAATAAAACGATCTTCACACTTTGTAGAGTTTAATAAAGAGTCAGACCCCGCGAGTGTTCGTTCTTCAGGTTAGCTAATTCATCCAGAGGGATCTGAATTACAATAATATTACGTCCTCGTACTTAAGAGATGAATGACACCTTTTTAATAGCAATTTCACAACCCTAAGCAAAAAAAAAAAAAAAATCGCATAAACGTTGCGGACGTACAGGCAAACATTGCATTAAAGTGTTGAATGCATACAGTCACTTATATATATATATATATATATATATATATATATATATATATATATATATATATATATATATCTACGCTTCTTACTGGGAATCGAACCTTGGATCTCTTAGACAGAAGTCAGGCACTAATACCACTCAACCACGGCGTGATAAAAGCCGTGATAACCTAACTTTTTTTTTTTTTTTTTTTTTTTTTTGACGAACCAGGTAAATCCATTATGGAAGGATATATTTCAATCACATTAGGATTACATCACAGCCCCACGCAACTCGGCAAGTGACAGAGCAGTGACAACACGAGCGTCTTTAGATGTTGAGACACACATTACACGCATGTGTACAAATATATTTATACGCTCCTGACTGGGAATCTAGCCCTGAACCTCTTAGATAGAAGTCAGGCACTGATATCACTCGACAACGGCGTGATAAAAGTTGCGTTGACCTGATTTCTTGATGAACCAGGTAAATCCAGTGTCCGACTTCTGTCTAAGAGGTACAGAGTTCGATTCCCAGTCAGAAGGGTACAAAAATATTTGTAGACACGCGTGTGTGTCTCTCCTATATATATATATATATATATATATATATATATATATATATATATATATATATATATATATATATATATATATATATATATATATATATTTCCAGACTCCTCAATCTCGTTTGGGGTGGCCACAAACAAATCGCCTCCAAGTCGCCCTGTCCCCCCATTTCACTGCCCTGCTCCCAACTCACACCCCCCTCTCTCATATATCTCTCCACCCCATCCCACCATCTCATCCTCGGCCTCCCCCTCTCTCTTCCCCCCTCCACCTCACTCACATACACTCTCTTCGTCAGTCTTTCACCCTCCATCCTCTCCACATGGCCAAACCACCTCAGTGTGTTCCTCATAAAGCTTCCTATCACATCCACATCCACACCACAACGCTCCTTTATATCCTCATTCGTCAGCCTGTCTCTTCATGTGACTCCACAGGCTCTTCTTAAATAACTCATTTCCACTGCTCTCACTCTTGACTTGTGTCCTTCCAACAACGTCCAAGCTTCACTTCCGTACGTTAGAGTTGGTATCACAATACCGTCATGTAACTCTTTCACTTCCATGCTCACTTCCCTGTTTCTTATCACTGCTTTCAAAGAACCAGCAACCTTTCTTCCCTGCTGTACCCTTTCAAGCACTTCACCCTCCAAACCTCCATCCTTATTCATCACACTACCCAAGTACTTAAACGTACTCACATTTTCCAACTCCTCACCATCCATCCTCGCTGTACATTCACTGACTTCACCTCTCTCAAAGACCATCTCTTTACTCTTCCCTACATTCACCTTTAGATTCCGTTTCTTACACACTCTCCCAAACTCATCCACCAAGCCTTGCAGCTCCTCTTCATCTTCACTCAACAACACAGTATTATCTGCAAACAACAGTACAGGGAGTTTCCAAACACTATCCTCTCTCACCAGGGCCACTCCAACATCCACTACCCTACCTCGTACCTCTTTTATTAGCCCATCCATGTACAGATTGAACAACCATGGATACATGACACATCCCTGTTTCAACCCAACCTTCAAAGAGAAAAATTCACTTAGTTCACCATCCACACGCAATACAGCCTTAGCACCATCATACATACTCTTCACAGCATTCAACAACTTCCCATCATTCAGATAATAATCACTAACTGGTCACATTCAGGTGGAGTGCCTCGACCCAGTAAAGTGCTAGAGGTTGGTTCGGCTACGAACATGGTTACTACCAAGCCTAGTAAACTGTTCCCTGGTCTGTAAGAAACTTTTAGGCTTATTTGGTGAAGAGTCACCTGAAGGTATCATTATATTAAATGAGTGTTTGGACAATACCATTAATTTCTTCAAAGGCACTCTGACGTGCCACTATTTCAGCTTTTTTCATTTTTTTTTTCTACCTCAGAGATTATAGCTTGTGTTACTCTGGTACTCATACCAGGGAGAAATTACTATGATGGAGGCCCAGGCGTATATAAGGTAATGCTGACGGTGTGCTTTCAAGTGAGGAAGACGGAATAACTTTCGATGTTCCAGCTCTGCTGTTGTTTTCTTCTTAAGAGCAGCAAAGAGTCCTCGCGCCACTGATGGTGTGGGGGCCGTGATGAAACCCCTGTTTACAGAGAAAACAGCCCGTGGGCGTAGGTGGCGCGCTAGCTCTGTGTCACACCGGTTTGGTTGCTGCTGACGGGTGGTAATGTGAGGTTGACGTCGTTACGAGGGAACGGAAGGAGAGAGAATAATTCGATATACATTACTGTAGCTTCAAGATCGACGTCGTGTGTGACTTATAAGGGTGAATTTTGCAAACTAACTTCGTCTGCTACTTCTGCATTTTTTCCAAACTGTCGGCTTCATCACCTAACAAAATAGATCAAGTTTTGACAATTACCGGTATATATATATATATATATATATATATATATATATATATATATATATATATATATATATATATATATATATATATATATATATATATATATATATATATATATACCGGTAATTGTCAAAGGCTAATGTTGCGGTTATTTTAATGGCAGAGTTACTTTGTGCCAACATTCATAATTGAAACTGGTGTTGAGAGAGGTGGTGTGGAACTGCGGCTCAGTGGGGCTGCCGGTGCTCAAGGCTTATTGCCTCTATGCTAATGAGGCGTCCTGCTTCTCTATCGGCACCACAAGACCTCCACCTCTTTACACTCCGAGGTTAATATCCTGACTCAGACAGTGAAAACACTTGCATGGTTCATGTAATTTATTAGCATGTAAATGAAATGACGTTTAATGAATAATAAATGACATGAAGAAAATATACATAAAATTTAATTATAAAAATCTTGCTATGTCTTAAAGTCAGACAGGCTAAACAGAATTTAATTCACAGGACTTAGGTTTTAAGCCTCGTTAATGATGCATTCTCAGAGATATCATTAAAAGACTGAGATTCCATGTCAGAAGAAATGGGTAAGAAACTCTGTAAACAGACAAGAATGGCGTACAGTATGCTTCATAATGTGTAAAATGGCAGTCTTTTTGTCATTTTGGAGTATCATGACAGTCCATTAGTTTCAAATACTGTGATTTTTCACAACAATAGTAGCCTTTTTGAAGACAATTATTAATGTTCTGAACAGAATGTGTTTTATTCTTCTAACTGAGTAAAGCACGCTGTTTTAAATCATGCCAGACAATGTTTAGGTTTTAAAACAGATTAATTTTGCATGTTTAAGTATGTCTGCCACTATGGAGTTACTACAATGAGTCTTGGCCAGTTGTACCACGTCGTTTGTTCTTATTAAGAGCTCACTTTGAATGTATTCACATTTTTAATGAGATGTACAATAAAAGTCAAAGTCGTGTTGTGAAATTTAATGAAAACATATGCTGGAAGGTTCAACGTTTGGTATGATATGCTTTGTGTCATAAGGACATTTAGCAGCACTGACATGAGTTGCCATTTGCTCCAGGTGACGAGCCTGTGGATGCGAGCATATTTTTGGTAACTAAGCGAAACAAATCTTCGTATATATTGTTTTCCGACTGCTACTTTATGTGCATATATATATATATATATATACTGTATATATATATATATATATATATATATATATATATATATATATATATATATATATATATATATATATATATATATATCATCCAATCCTTTGTTGCCCCATTAGGAGCGTAGGAGCCAGGGGCTAGGCAAGTTGGTCCTAACATTTAAGATAAGTGACCAGCATCACTCATCCCTGAGTGGCATTACGTGCGCAATAAACCCTAACTTTCCCTTGGATATAAACCTGCACCAGCTCATTCCAATCGGAGCGCCTTATTTACTCACTAAACAACCAGGTGCCAATTCTGTCTATCTATCTATCTATCTATGTACACACACACGCACACTTCTTCTCAAATTTATCTCTTTTAATATCATGTCCGCAACACTGCAGTTCAAATAATTAAAGAAATGTCCCAAAATCGTTTCTTCTTTAAGTTAACTTCTTAATTATAAGCTGCGATTATCTTCCTCTGTCAGTGCTATTAAAGTTGTCTAAACTGTTCTACCTATGAGGATAGTTACTGAATAAAGGTAACTGTATGTTTTGTTTAGAGTGGCGATATGAATCCCACAGGCTGGAGTTTGAACACATAACCCAGAAGACCAAAGTGTGATTCACTCTTGGTGCAATCTGATTCTTACGGCGTAAGCACTGCTTGCATGTGCTACCTTCCATCGTTGTAATCATTTCCTGGTCCTGTATTTGTGTGGTAACGCGAGGGTGACCTGAACAATGACCGCTCTCTGTTGTGCCTTCCTCCCGAAATCGCCTAATCCTCCTTTCCGCTGTTCTGCTTACACTAAGTGTTTGCACTATCTGTTCAGGATTCTCTCTCTCTAAACAAAGGGATATTATGTCCTCTATTCTTAAAAGTTAGTTGCAGTTGATTATCCTTTCCTTACCAAACCATATACTACGTCTGCTTGACGTTTTGTGGTAAGGTATAAGATATAATGGCCAGGCAGTCTTTGTCTAAGTGAATAATTATGGTTCACGTTTCCTCTCTCCTACGCAACAGTTCCTGCGAATGGAAGTTAAGGCTTTGGAATTTCCTGGGCCCATTTATTCCGTCATCCCAACAGCGCCAGTTATAAAGCTTGAGGAGGCCAGGCTAGCCAACCACGAATAAGTAACATTCCTAGAGCTCTCGTAATGTTTCACGTGTTACACAATCTTCGGACAAAACTGCGACACTACTTTTGTCTTTAACTGTACAGTACCTACAGCACATGAGCTGTACTATGCACAGTGTACATACCCATCATACCCATGAGAATATTACTTTATACAGTAATAATGTTGTAGGTATTTCTCAAGCCGGAATTTATCCAGTAAGGGACACTGATGAATTGACTCTTCTTGAACTCACGTTGTACTTTCTTAAATCTGCAGTCGTTGAAAGCCGAGGATTTTTTTTTTTTTTGCAAGAAAGAAGGAACCAAAGGCCAGGAGCCCGCACGATTGACCCCTCAAAGGAAAAGCAAAAATAAGAATACAGAGAGTCAAATTCAAGATCCGTTCATTTCTTTTCGAGAAATGTGCTCGTTCAGTCCTGCAACCCGTAACAGAAAAGTGCGTTCTCTTTAATCTGCAACCCTACTAACCCGAGGTAGAACTGTGCACTTTCTTAAATTTGTGATCCAACTAACCTGGGATATGTGCCCTTCCAGCTGTGGACTTGTCAACCTTTTTTCCTTTTTTTTTTTTTTTTTTTCAAGCACTATGTTAGGATTATCAAGAAGGACAGGGTTTTTATTATTTCCTAAATTATTCAGTTGGGAGGATGAGAACTAACCTGAGTCTAATGCATCAACAATTTATTAAGACTTCTTTCTCCAGATCATTTAGCTACAGGCTACTTAAAATATATACTGTAACTGCATGGAGAGTGGTAAAAAAAGAGTATATTTTAGTGTTCAATAACTTAATCATTAACTGTATAGCTAATTCTAGAAACAAACACACACAAAAAAAAAAAAAAACATAATAAAAATGTTATCAAAGTTGACAGGACACTCACAGAATGAAATTCCTGTGCCCATCATCTGCTCTAAGGACCGCATATTTGACCATATTTTGTGACATTGATCTCTGAGTGATTATTCTTGATATGGACATTCTTGCTTGTCACTAAAATCTTCAACAACGAATTTGGTTCAGATCAGTTCAAAACTATTTTTGCTGACTTTACTCAGCCGTCACGGCCCACAACCATTCCCTGTGACCGTGACCTTTAACCCCTACACCGCGGGCTTGTTTACCAATGACTTGCGTGTCCCGCGGGGTTATTTGGGCTCCGACAGACTCTCAAAAAATATTTGCCAAAAATCAGTTATTAGTCCTAGAATAATAAAATTACATATGCTTATGGCACATACCTTCAGCTTTCTCCTGGAATGATTGTTGAGCCTTCGTTGTTACCGTAGGACTTGTGGAGACCTCTGAAGTAGGGTAACGAAGTCTCCACTTTACACTTCCCGACAACTCGTAATATGATTACCACAGCCAGATACAAACACTATAAACACTATTCTACAATTTTCAAGTAGTTTGGGATCCATACTAAAAAAAACACTGAAAGCAATGGAAATTACGAGCGCGTCTGATCGTCGCACTTGCACTAGTTTGCTCTAGGCACTCTGTCATTTATTATTCATAAAACCCTCACACTTTATATTTCTATTACTATATCACACTTATATATATCTGGAGTCTTTCTCCATAAGTTTCCTTCAGTCGTATTAGTTTATTGTCACTGAAGTCATTCAATTTTTCATTCAGTAAAATACGTAGAGAGCCATGGATTCACTTTCACTGTTATAACATAAATTATTTGTACTCATATTCTTATATTACTAATTACTTACATTACTATTTACATTTTCTATTCTATTTTCAGTATTTACCCCGCTATTTTACTTACACTATGTTATTCACTGTCACTTTCAGTAAAATAAAACTATAATACACTGTTCAATCATATGAACTGAACATCCATTGCTTTCACCTGCTATTTACACATTATTTACACATTATTTCTAAATAATTCTGCTTCCACATTTGCACTGTTAGAACTGCTTCTGGCTGTGGTAATCGAAGACGCAGGTAACACAGAGGGGAACCTGGCACTCAGCGCACTGCCAAGAGGTGCGTTTATGCTCAGGTGTGCGGCGTGTGGTATGCGCACATACCTGACACCTGTGAATCGCAGCCTTCCTTTTCCCTGTGGCAGGCATTAGCTCAAGTGTGTGCCGATCCATATACGCCCTCTGCTCAAGTCGGTCGGGAAGTGTTACTGGATGGCGCCTTGGAGTTGCTGCTTGCACCCTACCATATCTTTCCAGCAGCTGCTGGACACAAGTCCTGGCAAACAACCTCAGGGAGAAGGACTTGGGTGGCTTGACCTTCATCTTGTACAGGATGAAGGCGTTCAGCATTGTCATATCTATGAGATGCAGAAAAACTTTCCTGTACCACATAGTATTCTTCCTGAGGCAGTCGATCTCACCAATCATCATGTCGGACTTGTCCACCAACCGCATGTTGATATTATAGTCCAACACAGCATCAGGTTTCATCACAGGTTCGCCTGTCCTACGGTCGACCTTCCCATTGTCTCTCATCTCCCCCTTATGTACGGTGGTGAGCATGTGCACGACTCTCTTGTCATGCCACCGTATTGCCAGCATCTTCTCACACTTGCGTAGGTGCACGTCTCCTCGCTGCGAGTTTCCCGCCTATGGGAATTTGGGGAAGTTGGCACGATTACTTTTTACAGTGCCGCAGGAGCCAATGCCGTGCTCAGAAAGGTATTTGGCAAGTTTCGGTGCTGTATAGTAGTTGTCTGTATACAGCACATGATTCCCACCAAAATGCTTTTCTAGGAGCACTTTCACTACACAGCCTGAGAAGCCAAGGGGGTGTGTTTTATCGAGATCGACAGTGCTGGCTGAATATATGACGAAGTCAAGGATGTACCCCGTCTTACAGTCGCACAGTACAAAGAACTTAATTCCAAAGCGATGGCGTTTGCTTGGAATGTACTGAACAAACCGAAGACGTCCTCTGAACAAAACCAAGGATTCATCAGTGACAACCTTCTGAAATGGGTGGAAGAATGACATGAACTTATCCTTCATTCTGCTCAGAATCTCCCGGATCTTCCAGAGTGGGTCGGTTTGGGAAGGTACATCGTTGTCAGCAAAGTGCAGGTTTCCCATGATGTTCCGGAAGCGATCTCTGGCCATGTACTTATTGAAGGTGGGTGAGGGTAGTAAGGGGTCCATGGACCAGTATTCTTCCAACTCATGCTTCTTGGAGTGTGGCATGAGAAGCATGAGGGCAAAGAACACATACAGCTCCTGCACTCCCAGCATGGACCACTGTTGCATCTTGGCTGCACCTGTACCACTGGCAGCACATTGTGATTCATACCTGTTGGTCTCATCACATATGTGCTGCATGACTTCGTCATCTAGGAAGGCCAAAAGGTAGTCGACACACTCAGCATTTTCGTCCATAGTGAAGGCAGGCTGAACTCCTGAGGAGCTCTCATCGAAAACAAGATTTTTGGGGACAAAATCTGACCCTTCCGTCCACGCGAAGGCGTCCAGGATTCCCTGTCGTGGCGGTGTAGGGCGGGTGGTGGTGGTGGTGGTGGAGGTTGGCTGTGAGGGAGGTTTATCTCTGTCAAGGTCACTCTTACTGAACCCTAGGTTGCCGTACAGCACTAGCAGCCCTTACCCTACTAGCTACACTACTTTTCACTCTCCTAGATTTACCTCTACCTCTACGGCCTGCCTTCACTGTTGATGCTGATGGTGACTCCGACGACGAAGACTCCGGAGATAACTCAGCCGAAGATGATGACGAGATGAGTAAAGCGGGGCTTGGGGAACGGGGAGGTGAATGCACTCGTGACTCATGGCGGGCTGGGTCACGTGGGGGCATTGTTCTGGGGCTAACACGCCGCCTTTTCACTCCCTTCCCAAATTCTTTTCCTTCCTGCACTAAAGGCTCCTTTCCCTTGGAGCTAGACACTGTTTCACTTATTGAAGCAGTCGTTGTTGCTGTTTCTGGCGCGATAACCTCACCCGGCTCATCACACGATTCACCTGAATCGTCATAGTCACTGTCCATCATTATCATGGACAATTCTGCCAGTTCACGTGCCACTGCAGAGTCACTCAGGCCTTTCCTGCTTGCCTCACCACTTTTCTTTGGAGTAGAGGTCACGGGGCCCTTTGCAATGGGCGCAGAAGTGGCAGGAATGGCGGGGCGCGAGTGCGACATGTTTTCTATACAGCGGAGGACAAGGAACTAAATGCAGCGGCTTATCTAAGAACGGAAGGGTTGACAATGACACTTTAGGCTGACTGCTGCTAACTTACAGGCTAATTTTTTATAGGTAGAAAATCTCGGCAATAAATAAAGAAATAGGTAGTTCCAGGTGAATGTAAATGTCAGTTAGGATTCTCCCTTCCTTTCTGATATATATTTTTATTACAGACATCGATTACAAGGCATAAATCAAAGGGGAAATTACCGTGGTAATGTAGTGAATGAATGCACGTGAGGTTTTGTCAGGTGATAATTAGCCAATTTCTGGAGTATAACACTATCACTTACCTGTTTTTTTTTTTTTTTGGTATATATTATTTGGTATAAATATAGGGCATAGGGCTTATTTCAATGGATGAAATCTGTGGAAAAATCAGGGGGAAATTTTCGTAGTGCAGCGCGGCGTGGGAGGTGAGAGGAGAGGGTAATGGAGGGCAGGTAGGGAGGGGAGTCACGAAGGGGGTAAAATCGCTAACATGTCAACAATGGATGGGAGTACAGATGAGATTTGGAGTGCTGACTAGTGTTGGACATTGGCAGTACTGATAGATGATACAAGCCACCACTTGAGAGCCCGGGATAATTCAAAATAACACAGAATCACAAAAGTGACACCCCGCGGTATGATCCATTGTGGCCGAGCATCACGAAAGTGATGCCCCGCGGTTAAGGGGTTAAATACGTGTTCACAAAATCCAATTTCATTATCATTCTTTTAGCCTGAACAGATAAAACTTGTTTAATGTAAACTTAGGGTGTGGTATTTACCTTTGACCAGTTACTCTCAATAACAACAGGACAACTCATTTACGAAACTTAATCAAAATAACACTTCCGCCACACACACACACACACACACAGTGGCTCAATCGGTAGAGAAGTGGCCTGCCGTTCTAACGGACCCAGGTTCAAATCCCTGCTGGGGCAGGGAACAGTTTAAGGATTTGAATTTCATTAAGTCAAGATTTACTGATCTACTAAAAGACCTGCCGACATGTTGTAAAAATACCCCCGCTAATACTAATACACCAGTCCTGTATGAGACAGCCCTAGCATGTATTCAATATGGACGGTGGGTGTTAGCGCCGAAGTGGTGACATGAAGAGGTGTATGGTATGTAGGAGGACTGTTGGGCCTTGATAGCAGGCTATGAAGCCTATGCCCAGAGTCGAACACATAAATATATATATATATATATATATATATATATATATATGGAGCCTCTGTGGTACAGTGGTAGAATGTGAGTTTCACACGCTGGTGGACGCGGGTTCACCTCCCGCCAGAGTTGTAAAGACTTTGGGATGCGTTCACCGAGCCACTGACCGCTTCGGCGGACATAAGGGGTGCTGTGGTTGAACCAGTGTCACATATTAGTATGCTTGCACCCAGTCAGCTTAAGGTGGGCTGATTACACTTGGTTCACAGAATACACACACATTCAAAGCCACTACAAGACAACAATTAACGTACAAGCACTTCTCACCCTACATACAGTCTCTACTAGACAGCCTAAGCCACTGGGTAGAGATACATTGGCTGTATCGTCCCTGCTTTGGTAGGGGTAGGCCGGTCCTGCAGTGGACCTCAACGGCTGATGATGCATATATATATATATATATATATATATATATATATATATATATATATATATATAATCATCAGCCATTTGAGTATCCACTGCATGACCGGCCTATCCCGGCCGAATTCGGGACGATACAGCCAATGCATCTCTACCAAGTGGCTTAGGCTGTCTGGTAGAGATTGTATGTAGGGTGAGAAGTGCTTGTAAGTGTAAATGTAGTGTTGGAGTGGCTTTGGATGTGTGTGTAGCCTGTGAACCAAGTGCAATCGTCCCGCGCAAGCCGTCTGGGTGAAAGCATACTTTACAGTAAGCGACACTTGTTCAACCACAGCACACCTTGTGTCTGCCAATGCAGTACGTGGCCGGTTGAACACTCCCAAAGTTTATTGCTCTGGCGGGGCGCGAACCCTGGTCCACCCGTGTATGAAATGCACACTCTACCACTGTACCTGTACCACAAAGGCTCCATATATATATATATATATATATATATATATATATATATATATATATATATATATATATATATATATATATATATATATATATACATTCTGAATCAGGGTTACCCAAGGATGGTTTGTTGGGGGGTCAAAATTCAGATCTGGGTCATTTGAGGTCACTGGTAGAGTGTTTGCCCTTTTGGCCCGGGCAACGCCGGGTACTCCTGCAGCTCATTTTTTGGCACTGAGACTCACATGACCTCCAGTTCAGACACAAGGTATGTGAGGCTCACTTCCGAGGTCATTTGGAGTCACCTGTCGGAGGTCATTTGAGGTCACTGGTAATACACGCTCGACCGACTGGACTCAGTAGTCCAATTTTTGGCATGGAAACTAACATGACCTCGAGTTCGGACATAGGCTACGTGAGGTTGTCCTCTGAGGCCATTTGAGGTCACCAGTAACACTAAACAAGTGCGCACAAATGCTGTGCATTAGTCTGCGAAAGCTGAAACATAGACTTCCTGGACTTCTTATAATCCCTCTTCACAAGCATAAGAGGTACATGGTCTTTATGGAGTAGAAAGAAAGATTGAACTAGAACAAATAGGATTAGAGTGATCGCCTTTTGGGGTCAGCAACGTCGGGTACCCTTACTAATATATATACTGTATATATATATATATATATATATATATGAAGCCTCAGTGGTAAAGTGTGCGTTTTCGTACACTGGGGAGCGAGGGTTCGCGCCCCACCAGGGTAATAAACATTGGAAGCGTTCTCCCGACCATGTACTGCTTTGACGGACACCAGGGGTGCTGTGGTTGAACCAGTGTCGCATACTGTAAAGTATGTTTGCACCCAGTCGGCTTGCGCGGGCCGATTACACTTGGTTCACAGACTAAACACACATCCAAAGCCACTACAACAATACAATTACACTTACAAGCACTTCTCACCCTACATACAATCTCTACCAGATAGCCTAAGCCACTTGGTAGAGATACATTGGCTGTATCGTCCCTACTTCGGTAGGGATAGGCCTGTCCTGCAGTGGATACTCAAACGGCTCATGATGATGATGATGATTATGATATATAGATAGATAGATATACCGTGTGTTAATTATCTATTGCCATGATTTTAAGAGGAATAGGATACCTTAAGAGTGTCCAAGTCAGGCTGACACTACTGCATCCTCACAATGAACACAGTTTCAGAATTTTAAAGGTAATTCCTCTCCAGAAGCTCTGTGGCACAAGGAAAATATATAATTCATTACCATCTCATTCACAACTAAACAAACCAATAACTATCAAGTGTCATTAGTGTCGCAATGTTTTTCTTGTATCAGTTTCCTGAATAGATGGGTGAGGCGGCGGTGGTCGAAGAACACCCTGCCTCGTAGTCCCCAATGGGAAGAGGGATATTTTAAGTACTTCCACCATCAGCCTCACTCCTAATACCAACAAATCAGGAAATGACATCCATTTCTGCAGTATTCGCGACCTTTTCACCGATCTCTTCTGTTCATGTTCTTATATCCTCTTCCAACTTATTTTCCACATTGACACGAAGCTATCTGAGGCTAATGGTAGAAAATCCTTAACTGCGTTTTGTCTCCATACTCGTTTCTAAACCAAGAGTGATTGTTTGCGTAGGTGTGCACCAACCTAAGCTGTTGTCTTGTTCTTTAAATTTAATTCTCTAATTGGTCAACACTCTGACCTCCCCTTTCTGTCATTTTCTGACCAAATATAACTGTAATGTTTATGTGTCACTGAATTCTACTGATTACATACGATTCTTTGGCTATATTACGTCTAAAATTGACCACATTCCTTCTACTTGTCCCGTTTTAAAATCATCATGCTAGGCGATTTAATTTTTCAGCCACTTGGTGTACAAGTCTACATCTTTTCTATTCTTATTAACTATAAGCAGCTTGTACAACATTCTACCCGTATCTCTAACCGCCTCGATTTTTTTTTTTTTTTTTTTTCGTAACTAATAGTGCTTACCCTATCAATCTTTTCTCTTCTTTGTGCTCCTCACAAGAAACGGCGTGGAATCGGAGGCCCCCTGACAGTAAATCATGGATTTTCCTTGGAATGAATAATGCCTCTATGGTGGAAAGCAACAGCAGCGTCCTCCAAGCTATACAAAGATTTTACTCTAGGGTATGAAACAATGCATTCCTTTTTCTTACCGTATAACTACTGCAAAAAAGCCCTTGGTTTAATTATGTCTGTTATAATGTTGTCCACTACAAAGAGGTGGCTTTCAAAAGGTACGAGTGCCAATTTACCCGTGAATCTCGTGCACTTTACATTCCTGGCCAGAATTATGCTAATTTCTTCTTCCTGAAAATGTAATTCAAATTGTTCCAAAAGCTCCAAACTCTCAAACTCCGACTTCTTGTTTTCGTGGCGCACTCACAAAACCTCTTTAATCATATTATCAACCCCACGATATTAGATGGTATCATTTTCTGTAATCTCCCTGCATCATTTTACAAGGTTTAGCCTGTGTGTGTGTGTGTGTGTGTGTGTGTGTGTGTGTGTGTGTGTGTGTGTGTGTGTATTCTTTTAATCCCATGCTATTTGATGGATCTGAATGAAACTTCCCATGTGAGTTCGTCTGGTTACTGGGAAGGTCTTCCACTACATAAAATTTTCCAGCCATTCTGTTTAAGGGATCAGGTCAGCCTCACCAAAACGGAAATTCAAAAAGTGGTGAAAGGAGAGCACATATGGATTAAGTACCTTAGTATGTTACAAGTTACACAATAGACTCGCATCCTTAATGCAACACGGTATTTGTGGAACTATACCCCTCGCTAATGAAACACTGTGAATCAATCCCCGCCCCTCAGAAATAAAAACGATAAGAAATAGGAAAAAAAAATGAATGAAACTTCCCATGTGAGTTCGTCTGGTTACCCCCAATGTCTTCCACTATATATAGTTATCCAGCCATTGATTTTAGAGTGGTCAGACTTCCCCCACCAAAACAAGAAAATTTTCGCAGATAGTGAAAGGAGGGCAGATATGATTTTGATATCTGAGCACAAATTGTGCAATGGACTGCCATCTTTGAGAGTTCCTCATTTTGGAATGCGTGACAAAGGCCACCGACAACAGACAGTTACAAGCATGAATTTCACTTTCGCGGGTGAACGGCTTCTAGCTACCGCTCTCTTTCTTCACTGCTCACCGTATATCTTTACAACAGTTGTTAATTTTACATCATACCTGGATACCAGTGACTTATCTCACATGATACTACTCTTTCCTGGCGTAAGCAAAGCACGCCAAAACTTTAAAATATATGCATAATTTGTATTTACTGATATTATACTAATTCTATTATTAGCTGGGAAAATATTGGTACAAATAGAATATACACTCGTAGATGGAATGAACACACACACACACACACACACACACCCACACCCACACACACACACACACACACTGATAAGTACTATACATGCATTTGCACTTATAGCATCAGTAATCCTAAACATATTTAATGCATTACACTGTGAACTAATTCTACAATTCATACATATCCATCCATCATCCAATCCTATGTTGCCCCATGAGGAGCGGAGCCTGAGGTTAGGCAAGTTGGTCCTGACATTTAAGATGACAGTAACCAGCCTCTCTCATCCCTGAGTAGCATTTCGCTAGCAATAAACCCCAACCACCTCCTGGATATAAACCTACACGGGCTCAATCCGACTGGAGCGCTTTAATTACCCAATAAACCACCAGAGGCCATAATTTGGTTATATGTTTCTCTCTCTCTCTGGAGCCTCTGTGGTACAGTGGTAAAGTGTGCGTTTTCGTACACTGAAGAACAAGAGTTCGCCCCCCGCCTGGGTAATAAACTTTGGGAGCGTTCTTCCGACCACGTACTGCTTTGGCGGATATAAGGGGTGCTGTGGTTGAACCAGTGTCGCATACTACAGTATAAAGTATGCTTGCACCCAGTCGACTTGCGCAGGCCGATTACACTTGGTTCACAGACTACGCACACATCCAAAGCCACACCAACACTACAATTACGCTTACAAGCACTTCTCACCCTAAATACAATCTCTACCAGACAGCCTAAGTCACTTGGTAGAGATACATAGGCTGTATCGTCCCCACTTCGGTCAGGATAGGCCAGTCCTGTAGTGGACACTCAAACGGCTGATATATATATATATATATATATATATATACTGTAGAGATAGATAGATATACTAGTTTAATCAGCACATCAGCAGTGTACCCATTGCACCGTAATTTCCACATAAGACAGATAAGGATGGAGGTGACACCTCCAGCATTTTCCTTTTGATATATATTTCACCAGATTTTCGGACACCTCTGTTGGCTAGCATCAGGGTCCAGATGTACGATCCTGCCAAAGAGCATACCAGATGTACAATCCTGCCAAAAAGCATACATTCGTTATCATCGCCCTCCTAGCGAGGCAATAATGTAATCACCTGTGTGTGTGTGTGTTCTTACCTTACCTAATTGTTCTTACCTAATTGTATCTTTACAAGAATGAGTCAAGCTCGTACTGTCCCGTGTCTTAAACCATATTTATCATAATATCCTTAAATTTGTGAATTGTTTTGGCACACACTATTTCATTCGGTAGTGCATTCCATTGATCAATTGCTCTGTTTGGGAAACTGAATTTCCTTACGTCTTTACCACCTCTCTTCTTTTGCAGTTTTTTGCAGTGTCCTCTTGCTGATGCTTCTCCATATGTTAAATAATCATTTATGTCTATTTTTTCCTTCCCTGATATGCACTTATATAGCATTATCATGTCACCTCTTTTCCTTCTCTCCTGTAGTGTTGGTAGATTCAGTTTATTTAGTCTTTCTTCATAGCTTAGGTCCCTTAAGCTTGGTATCCATCTTGTAGCGGCCCTTTGAACTTTTTCAATCTTGTCTATGTGTTTTTTGAGATGAGGACTCCAGAATACTGATGCATATTCCAGGGTTGGTCTAATGAATGATGTTATTATCCTTCTTAGCATGTCTTCATTTATGTATGTGAATGCTATTCTCATATTTGCAAGCAGTGTATACATGTTCCGTACCTTCTCGCTGATGTGGTCAGCCGGAGATAGTCTATTATTGACAATCACACCTAGGTCTTTCTCTCTTTCTGATGTGTATAGGGTTTTATTTCCTAACTTATAATCCCAATCAGGTCTTTTTCCACTTTTACCAAACTTGATTACATGACACTTGTCCACATTGAATTCCATTTGCCATGTACTACTCCATTCATGAAGTTTATTTAATTCTTCTTGTAGCTCTTTACAAGAGTCTGTGTTAGTAATTCTCCTTTGTATTTTTGCATCATCTGCAAACATATTCAGATAGCTCTCATTTCCAGTGTTACTGTTTATATCATTTATATACACTAAAAACATGATTGGTGCCAGCACTGAACCCTGTGGTACTCCACTAGTCACTTCTTTCCATGATGAGTAGTTTCCTCTTAGTACTGTTCTCATTTCTCTTTTTATGAGAAAGTCTTGCATCCAACAAAACAGTTTGCCTCGAATTCCTCCTTGATGGTAGAGTTTCCATAAAAGTCTTTGGTGTGGTACTGTGTCAAAAGCTTTCTTGAAATCTAAATAGATACTGTCCACCCATCCTTCCCTTTCCTGTATTGTGTTTGTTACTCTGTCATTGTAGCTCAACAGATTAGTAACACATGATTTTCCTTTTCTGAAACCAAACTGTCTTTCTGTTATCATACTGTGTTCTTCTAGATGATTTACCCAAGCTTTTCTTATAAGCTTTTCTAATACCTTGCTTACAACACTGGTCAGTGATACTGGTCGGTAGTTGAGTGGATTTTGTCTATTTCCTTTCTTGAATAAGGGGACAATATTTGCTTTTTTCCAAATATCAGGTAGTTTACCTTGACTCAAGGATTTCTTGAAAATTAAAAATAATGGTTTACTTAACTCCTCTGCACATTCTAGTAGTACCCAAAATGAAAGTTCATCAGGACCAATTGCTTTTCCTCTGTCTAATCTACTTAACTTCTCCTGTATTACTTTTTCTGCTATTTGTATATCTGGTAGTATGTGTGGATACGCATGTTCCACATAGACCCTCTCAAATTTTATTTCTTCTATAAAAACTAATTGGAAATTCTTATTTAGTGCTTCACAAATATCTTTCTCTTGTGTATAAGTGATTCCCTTGTCCGTAATTGATTGTATTATATCTTTTACTTTGGTTTTGCTTCTGATATAGCTGTAAAACAGCTTCGGTTGATCACTACTTTTATTTATTATACCCTCCTCAAACTGTTTTTGGGCTTCCCTCCTTATTCTTGTATAATCGTTTCTTGCCTCTTTGTAATTATTATACGCCCTTTCACTATTGTGTCTTCTGTATCTATTCCACAACAAATCTCTTCTTTCTTTTGATTTTTTACATTCTGTATTGAACCATTTCTGTATTTTCTTATCTGCTTCTTTGTGCTGTGGGATATACTTCTGGACTCCTATTTCATAAAATTCACAGAATTCTTTATATACTACATTTAAATCTTGTCCTCTAAGCTCATTTTCCCAATCAACTTCTAAGAAATACTTCCTTAGATCTTGATAATTTCCCTTTTTATAGTTTAGGCTCTTTTTGTAACTGTCATTGTTGTTTACTATGTCATATGCTATCCTGAAGTTATAATTTAGTACTGCATGATCGCTTTTGCCGAGTGGAGGGTGATATATTAAACTGTCAATATCATTTTCTTGCCTAGTAAATATTAGATCTAGCATTGAAGGTACATCAAGTCCTCTTTTTCTGGTGGTTTCCCTCACATGTTGCTTTAAGAAAAACTTTTGCATGAGATCCAGGAGCTTTTGGTCCCAACAGCTTTCTTGGCTAATTATATCTAGAGTATTCCAATTTACATATGTATTAAAGTCCCCAGTTAGTATAATTCTTTCCGATTTCTCTTCCATTTTATGTAGTAATGATCTTAAACTCTAAATTGTACTCTCTGCCATGTCCTCATATTCATCTCTTTCCCATGTGTTTGATCTGGGTGGCATGTACAAATTGGCTACAATTACTTTACCTTCAGATGTGTTGATCGCTACTGCAATCAGTTCTACTTGTGATGGTATATCTAGTTTTATTTCATTGACTTTTAGATTTTTCTTAGTTAATATTATAATACCTCCTCCTTTTTTTAAATTTCTGTCTCTTCTCCATATACTGTATTCCTCTAAGTTTAGTATGTCATTGGATATCCTTGGTGTTAATTTTGTTTCAGTTAGGCATATTATTTGTGGTTCATTTTCTCTGACATAATCATGAATGGAGACGAAGAGATGACATGATAATGAAGACGAAGGGGAACTGCAGGGCTTGGTAGATGAGTTTGAGAGAGTGTGTAAGAAACGGAATCGAAAGGTGAATGTAGGGAAGAGTAAAGTGTTGGTCTTTGAAAGAGGTGAAGTAAGTGAATGTACAGCGAGGTTGGATGGTGAGGAATTGGAAAATGTGAGTACGTTTAAGTACTTGGGTAGTGTGATGAGTAAGGATGGAGGTTTGGAGGGTGAAGTGCTTGAAAGGGTACTGCAGGGAAGAAAAGTTGATGGTTCTTTGAAAGCAGTGATAAGAAACAGGGAAGTGAGCATGGAAGTGAAAAAGTTACTACATGAGAGTATTGTGATACCAACTCTAACGTATGGAAGTGAAGCTTGGACGTTGTTGTAAAGACACAAGTCAAGGGTGAGAGCAGTGGAAATGAGTTATTTAAGAGAAGCCTGTGGAGTCACATGGAGAGAGAGGCTGACAAATGAGGATATAAAGGAGCGTTGTGGTGTGGATGTGGATGTGATAGGAAGCGTTAGGAGGAATACACTGAGGTGGTTTGGCCATATGGAGAGGATGGAGGGTGAAAGACTGACGAAGAGAGTATATGTGAGTGAGGTGGAAGAGGGGAGAGGGAGGGGGAGGCCGAGGATGATATGGAGGGATGAGGTGGAAAGGTATATGAGAGAGGGGGGTGTGAGTTGGGAGCAGGGCAGTGAAATGGCGAGGGACAGGGCGACGTGGAGGCGATTTGTTTGTGGCCACCCCGAACGGGTTTGAGGCGTCTGGCAATAGATAGATAAATAGATAATAATAATAATAATAATAATAATAATAATAATAATAATAATTACTAGAACATCAAAAAATTGTTCCAGGACAATTTTGATTAAGAAAAACATCCCTCAGACATTGCCTGCTATAATCCTAAACTAAATATGGACCTTGAGGTTAAGGTCACTCGTCTTGTGCATGTCATCTTAGGTCATCACAATCTATAAGTCCACCAAGTTTGGTGACTTTAGCTTTAATCCTTCAGGGAAAATTAGATGGCATCTGGAATATCCAGCAAAGTCCCAATACTTGACCCCAAAGAATCTCAAAGAATACTCAACCGATTGGACCACATTCATTTCTGTACGGCGTCCTGTTCACTATTATGATATAGTAAAACTGATGGGGTTATAAAAGAGATACAAGGTAGGCCAGTGGATGTTGGAGCGACCCTAGTAAGAAGGGGCCGTGTTTGGAAACTCCCTGTATTGTTGTTTGCAGATGATACTGTATTATTAAGTGAAGACGAAGGGAAACTGCAAGGCTTGGTGCATGAGTTTGGGAGTGTGTGTAAGAAACGAGATCTAAAGGTGAATGTAGCGAAGAGAAAAGTTACGGTCTTTGAGAGAAGTGAAATGTACAGTGAGGCTAGATGAGGAGGAAATTTAAATTGTGAGTGCGTTTAAGTACTTGGATAGTGTGATGACTACGGATGGAATTTTAGATGATGAAGTGCTTGAATGATCACAAAAGGGAAGAAAGGTAGCTGGTTCCTTGAAAGCAGTGGTTAAGAACAGGGAAGAGAGCAATGAAGTAAAAAAAAGTCACTGCATGACAGTATTGTGATACCAACTCTAATGTATGGAAGTGAAGCTTGGACCCTGTTGGAGGAACACAAGTCAAGAGTGAGAGCAGTGAAAATGTGTTATCTGAGAGGAACATGGGGAGTTACATGGAGAGACAGACTGTCAAATAGGGAAGCGAAGGAGCACTGTGGTGTGGTTGTGGATGTGATAGAAACCATTAGGAGAAATACACTAAGGTGGTTTGGCCATTTGCAGAGGATGTAGAGCGAGAGACTAACGAGGGGAGTGTATGCGAGTGAGGTGGAAGGGGCGAGAGGTAGCGGGAGCAGGAGAATGAGATGGTGGGATGGAATGGAGAGGTATATGAGACAGGGCTGTGAGAGCTGGGAGCAAGGCAGTGAAGTGGCACTGGACAAGGTAACATGAGGGTTATTTTTTTGTGGCCACCCCTTAGGGGATTTATGTGTCTTGCAGTAGATAGACAGATAGACCTAATGCTGGACCTGGTGATTTCAACGGGCTTCATATGGTGTTCTGTAAAAAAAATAAGCAAATTTTGAACTTTGACCTTGGCTGTGACCTTGAGTTTTGGTCAAGGTCATTCATAATTGGTAGCTCTGCAGTGCATATCAAGTTGTATAATTGTACGAAGTTTGGTGACTGTAGCTCAATTCTATCTTGGTGTTTTAACCATACTGTGCTGGGCCGGAAAAAAAAAAAAAAAAAAAAAAGATAATCTTCTACACAGGCTGATTTTGGATATTTATTATTCTCTGGCATTTTAGATGGGGACATATATCCATATCCCTAACGCGGTACGGGTTAATTTGTGCACTCACTGACCCCAAACTACTTTCCATTGACCCCTTGGCGATCTCAGAAATTACTGGCCTAAATAGGCCCGTTAGTCATTTCAGACCTGTTCTCCGACAAAAATTTCAAGACTGAATCTTAAACGATTTCTCAGAATCAGTGACTAGCCCATTTTTATAGGGTATTTGCTGTAACTGGAAAAAACAGTATTGGGAAGTGGGTGATAGGCCATATGAAACAGCCAGCTAGGGGACTCAGATGGCCAAGTATGATGGTCGTAGCTCTGAAATTGGGCGAATAGGAGGAATGTAGTTCTTCGTAGGAAATAATAATAATAATAATAATGATAATAATAATAATAATAATAATAATAATAAAAATGATAATAATAATAACAATAATAATAATAATAATAATAATAATAATAATAATAATGAGCAATAGTAATACTGACAAGAACAACGTAACTTACCACTGGTGTGGTGAGTTATAATAAGATGAAGCACTCGAAGAGTGCAATACCCGCGTCCACTAACAAGGCTAGGAGTCCAACATTTTACTTTGTCCTGTTGCCTTGACATTCGACCAATTGTTCTCAAAACAGAATGATTTCATTCTTACCTAAGCCTTAAGTATGCCACCAAGTTTGGCTGAAATGGAATCAAAATCATTAAGTTCAACATGGCGTGTTACTTTGATATTTACGGTAGATATTTGACCTTTATGTGGGACATTGACATTTCAGTGATTCATCTCAATACCAAATGCCCTTATTTTTTCTCTATCCTGAAATTTTCCACAAAGTTTGGTTCAGATCTGATGAAAATTTATAATTAATTTTAACCATGAGAACTTGACATTTAAAGTATTGTTTTCTCAAATAATAGATTAGCCCTTTTCACCAAGTTGGTTCCAAAACAGATAAAAACTGATTACATTGTTTTGTTCACACATCCACACCAAACCACCAATCCCCTTCCCCCCACACACAATTCGTTCGTTCGTTCGTTCGTTCGTTCGAAGATTTCCTGCACATATAGTGCAGGCCGGGCCATACATTAGCCCGGTCAGTGGGGTATAGGCTGGTTAAAAAAATAGTAAGTGGGGAGGACAGGACCTGGGGATTGCCCAGCACACACGTCCTGTCTCCTGACTGGCTTTGTGGTGTGTGTGACACACAAGTCATATTAAAGACATACTCGCATTTGCAGGTGCAACAAAAACAACAACAACAACAACAACAACAACAAGAATAACATCATCAACAACAATAACATCAACAACAACAAATATAATAATAATAATAATAATAATAATAATAATAATAATAATAATAACAATAATGTTTTGATTCATACCTATTCAAAGAACAACAACAATAATAATAATAATAATAATAATAATAATAATAATAATAACAATAATGTTTAGATTCATACCTATTCAAACAATAATAATAATAATAATAATAATAATCTATCTATCTATCTATATACCTAGGCTGCTTCCCCCAAGGAAAGGGAGGTAATAATAATTATAATAATAATAATAATAATAATAATAATAATAATAATAATAATAATAACAATACTGTTTAGATTAATACCTGTTCATTAATATATAACATGTATATTTAATTATTTCATTCGCACTGCCGCTGTCTCTTATATTCAACTAGGGAAAATTTCAGAAGTTCGAAATGGGTATGAATACTTGTTTATGGCATTCCACTTTAACTGCTCCATCAGGAGTATAAGGGCCCGAGGCTTGGCAGCTGGGACGAGACAATAAAAGCTCGCCCCTGAACATCATTATAATAATTATAAACCCCAACCATCATTTGTATTTAAACTTTCATTCACGACAATTGCGAAAATACTTATTTAGATCAGACTGGAATCAAAAGAAATCTCTTACGTTTATCCTTACCTGGCGTGCTTGGTGTGGCGTCCTGGGTGCTAGTCTGGATGTGGATTCCCTCCTCACTCAGCTTCACCTACAGAGTAAAAGGCAGGGATAAGCACATGCCATTAGACACTGTATTGGAGATCGTATTCTCGTCCGCTGAGGAAGCTTTGTAGCACTTTTTTCTTGCCATTATAATTCTGTATGCCACGCAAATAATTTCATGAGAGTTATTCATGGAAACTATTCTTAAACTATATTACAAAGATATTACTGTACTGTATAAGGAAAGTGTCCGGTGTGTAATATGCAAATGAAGCTGCTAAGGAAACTGTGCAAGAATATCCACTGTGGACGAGAATGCGGGTCTAGGCGTTATTCCTAAATCGGACAGTATGGTGACATCTATCTATCTACTTATCTATTGCCAGACGGCTTAATCCCATACGGGGTGGCCACAAAGAAATCGCCTTCACGTCACCCTGTCCCCCGCCATTTCACTGCCCTGCTCCCAGTTCACACGCCCCTCTCTCACACACCTCTCCACTCCATCCCTCCATCTCATCCTTGGCCTTCCTCTCCCTGTCTTCCCCTGCACCTCACTCACATACACTCTCCTCGTCAGTCGCTGACTCTCCATCCTCTCCACATGGGAGAACCACCTCAGTGTGTTTCTGCTAACGCTTCCTATCATATCTACATCCACACCACAACGCTCCTTCACATCCTCATTTGTCAGTCTGTCTCTCCATGTGACTCCACAGGCTCCTCTCAAATAACTCACTTCCACTGCTCTCACTCTTGACTTGTGTCCCTCTAACAACGTCCAAGCTTCACTTCCATACGTTAGAGTTGGTCTCACAATACTGGCATGTAATAACTTTTTCACTTCCATTCTCACTTCTCTGTTTCTTATCACTGCCTTCAAGGAACCAGCAACCTTTCTTCCCCGCTGTACCCTTTCAAGCACTTCATCCTCTAAACTTTCATCCTTACGCATCACACTACCCAGGTACTTAAACGTACTCACATTTTCCATTTCCTCATCATCCAACCTCGCTGTACATTCACTGACTTCACCTCTCTGGAAGAAAATAACTTTTCTCTTTCCTACATTCACCTTTAGATTCCGTTTCCTACACACTCTCCCAAACTCATCCACCAAGCCTAGCAGCTCCCCTTCATCTTCACTTAACAACATAGTATCATCTGGAAACAACAGTACAGTGAGTTTCCAAACAACACCCCCTCTCATTAGGGCCACTCCAACATCCACTGCCCTACCTTGTTTCTCTTTTACAACCCTATCCATATATAGATTGAACAACCATGGAGACATGACACATCCATGTTTCAACCCAATCTTCAAATAGAAAAACTCACTCAGTTCACTATCCATATGCACTGCAGCCTTAGCATCCTCATACATAACTCTTCACAGTATTGAACAACTTCCCATCTACTCCATACATTCTTAATACTTTTCACAATCCTTGTCTATCCACCCTGTCATATGCTTTCTCCAAATCCATTATGGTGACGTCCTTAATTTAATCTAACTACCACAAAATGTTTTAATTATTCTTCAGAATAATGCCGATAGTGAAGTGGTTAATTCCAGCTTCATCTAGCTCACTTGGTTTTAAAAGATTCCTGTACCCTAGCAGAAATTCAATCATTTTACGGTATTTAACATGGAGTAAAAAAAATTATCGTATGTAAGTTTATGCACTAATCATTGACGTACGGTCTTCCAGTTCTACATTAGCGCACATTTATGCCCAGTAGGCTAATGCAGCTGGGATTGAAAAGCTTCAGTAACAGGAAAATGGAAAGGACTTAGAGGTGAAGATCAAAAGCATTATGAAAGTGCCCACTGAATATAAGCCACACTTTGAAATTCACAGATTCACAGGTCACCAGTACCGTAACAATATAGCCATCAGAACAGATGCCCCTGTACTAAAATACATTCATTACATCAGTATATATATATATATATATATATATATATATATATATATATATATATATATATATATATATATATATATATATATATATATATATATATATATAGTGATAACTGGGTGGTGTGATGAGTAAGGATGGAAGTTTAGAGGGTGAAGTGCTTGAAAGGGAACAGCAAGGAAGAAAGGTTGCTGGTTCCTTGAAAGCAATGACAAGAAACAGAGAAGAGAGCATGGAAGCGAAAAGGTTACTGCATGACAATTTTGTGATACCAACTCTAACTTATGGAAGTGAAGCTTGGACCTTGTTGGAGGGATACAAGTCAAGAGTGAGCAGTGGAAATGAGTTATTTTAGAGGAGCATGTGGAGTCACATGGAGAGATAGACTGGCAAATAAGGAAGTGAAGAAGCGTTGTGGTGTGAATGAGGATGTGATAGGAAGCGTTAGGAGAAACAAAATGAGGTGGTTTTGCCATGTGGAAAGGATGGAGAGCGAGAGACTGACGAAAAGAGTTCGTGTGAGTGAGGGGGAGAGGGAGAGCAAGGCCAAGGATGTGATGGAGGGATGGGGTGGAGAAGTATTTGTGAGAGGGGTGTGTCAGCTAGGGGCAGGGCAGTGAAATGACGGAGAAAAGGGCGACATGGAGGCGATTTGTTTGTGATCACCCCTTATGGGATTAAGGCATCTGGCAATAGAGAGATAATTCATGTAGCTTCCAACCATATATATATATATATATATATATATATATTGTTACGAAACAGAGAAAGATAATGTACACTTTAAGTGAGAATACGAAGAGTCGCTACTGTCCCGTAAAGTTCCAGGTTCAAAACAAAAGAGTTAGGTAAAATTACAAGTTAAAGTTTAATGCACAAACTAACAACAAAACATTCAGGACTCATAAGGATAATGTAATGGCAAATAAACAGGTTAAATATATGGTTAACTGCAATAGCCTCTATTAACACGAAATTAGCAAGAATAAATTTATCTAAGTCAGCCCTGATAAAATGAGATACCAGATAATACTCAGTGAATGCCAGATAAATTATTACAGATACAAACTATTATAAAAAATGACTGACAAAGAACCCTACATAAATTACAAACTTCACTAGGCCTACAAATTAAACTTATGCTATACAGTACAAGAAAAAATGCAACAACAGTTATACTCAAATTACACACAGCTGCTAGATGGTTGGAGACTTCTTGAGCACTCACAATAATAATATCTGTACAGGGGAGGACAGAGATGTGAACAAAATGAGGAGCAGATCTAAGTGGCAATGATGCAGAGACTGAGCTCATTATATAGGGGCCGGCAGAGCCTGACACAACTTGTAAGAGGGACGCGCAAATGAAGCCATGGGGACAGAGAGCTCAAAATCCCGCAAAGTATAACAGAGAGAACGACTTACTCTACTATAACGGTAGAAGGGGGGGACTGAGGCAGAACACGCTCGTGATCAAACATGCAGCAACTGTGCGTTAAAATTACACAAAGGATGATGAAATCATAGGCTATGTAACACCTCCCCACAAAGAAAAAAGAAATTTACAAAGGAAATTTCTTATTACTCTAAAACAATCTGTACATGGCATTACAGAACATGCAAATGTCCTTCCCAGTGCTACAAAACATGAGACCTCCCCAGCACGTTCAGTCATAGGTACTTGCCAGTATCCCTTTAACAAATCAAACTTACTTATGTACCTAGCCTTTCCGATCTTGTCTATGCAATCTTCCACACGAGGGAGAGGGTAAGTGTCTCTTTTAGTTATCTGATTAACACGTCTGTAGTCGATGCAAAGCCTCTGTGACCCACCTGGCTTAGGGACTAGAGTGACAGGAGAACTCCACTCGCTCTGACAGGGCTCAATCATCTTGTGGTCCAACAGGTAGTCAAGCTCCTTCTGGATGAGAGGAACTTTCACTGGGTTCACACGGTAAGGAGGCAGTTTAATTGGCTTTGCGTCTCCAACATCGACATCATGCATCAACACAGTGGTTCTTCCTGGAGTAGCACAGAACACTTGCGGGTACTCCTGCAGTAATGCCGAAAACTCCTGCCTTTCCTTGGGAGGTAGATGAGAAAGCTTAGTCTGGAGATCATTCATGATATCAGGATTCTTCCCCAAACTATCACTCAGGCTCATACTGCATGGGAGAGCTTCACTTGCAGACTCGGGTGGAACAGCTACAGTGCAGACTGGATTATTTTCGTCCCGCCTGTGATATAACTTTAGCATGTTGATGTGACATAGTTGCTTGCTCTTTCTACGATCTGGTGTGGCGATGACATAGCTGACATCACTGAGTTTCTTCTCCACGAAATAAGGGCCACTAAACTTGGCTTGAAGAGGTTGCCCATGAACTGGCAGCAGAATCAAAACCCGATCTCCCGGCTGAAAGTGGCGCAACCTGGACTTCTTATCATACCAAGTCCTCATCTTCTCCTGAGCAGCTCCTAAATTCTCTCTCGCCAGCTGTAAAGCAGCGGACAGCCGCTCCCCGAACTTCATCACACACTCCAGCAGGCCGACGTCATCTTCCTCCGACAGCCAGCACTCCCTGAGCAACTTAAGGGGTCCTCCCACTCCATGGCCAAACAGTAGTTCAAAAGGTGAGAAGCCCAGTGATTCACTTGGAGATTCTCTTGCAGCAAACACAACGAATGGAAGACCTTTATCCCAGTCTTTCTGATGTTCCAAACAGTATTTCTTGAGCATCAATTTGAGTGTTTCATGATATCTCTCCAACGCTCCTTGGGTCTGGGGATGGTAAGCTGAAGACGTGATCTGGGAGATGCCCAACTCTTTCAGAGACTGCTTGAAAACATTTGACATGAAATTACTTCCTCGGTCTGACTGTACCTCCTTGGGCAGACCAAACTTTGTGAAGAACCCTAGCATTTCCTTAACCACGTTCTTTGCTGAGATGTTTCTAAGTGGAATGGCTTCAGGATAACGAGTAGCCATATCAATCATGGTCAACACATAAGAAAATCCTGAAGAAGTCCCAGGAAGAGGGCCCACAACATCCGCCAACACACGGGTGAAAGGCGCCTCAAAAGTAGGAATGGGAACTAGAGGTGCAACCTTTTCAGTCTGATTACACTTCCCCACAACTTGACAGGTGTGACAAGACTTACAATACCAGGAAACATCCCTGAAGATACCTGGCCAGTAGAAGTGTTTCAAAATGCGTGCCACAGTCTTTCTCACTCCAAGGTGTCCTGCCAAACTGGAATCATGAGCCACTCTAATGATATCCTGCCTACAAACACGAGGGATGACAACTTGATGTACAACCTCCCATTCACAGTCGGCTGATGCTGTTGGGGGTCTCCACTTCCTCATAAGTACTCCTGACTTTACATAATAACAAGTAGAAGCACCAGCTGACTCTTCCTCACTGCAAGCAGAGTTAGCTAGACCTTTCAACTCAGGGTCAGCAACCTGCAACTCAATCAACTCTTGACGAGACAAATTATCAACACTACGGGGTACTGCCTCATCTGGTGAGTGGTCCAAATTAGCAAGAAAAGTGTCAGCTAGGATAACATCATCATCATCATTATCCTCTAAATCACCAGTAACTTTAGACTTAGCCCTAGTGACAGCACATGCAGGGAACACATCAGGGACATCACAATCCTGGGACGCAGCCACTGGCTCACTAGACAACTGAGGAGCTGGACACACTTGACTTCCACCAATATCATTTCCAAGTAAGAAAGTTACACCTGACATTGGGAGTGTCTCAACCAACCCAACCATAACGGAACCATTAACAAAACCAGACTCTAAATTCACTCTGCACAGAGGGACAGAGAAGTAATTATTCCCTACACCTTGTAAGATTACAGTTTCATCAGAGGAATTAACATTAGAGCCTAGAACACTGGTCAGCATAAGGGATTGGCAAGCACCTGTATCACGATATATTTGAACTGATTTCCTGTCATTACTGTCCAGAGGACTGACAAAACCTTCAGACAGGAAATTAGCACATGAACTCTTGAGAGTGTCACCCACGTTACTGCTCAAAAGAGGAGCTCCATCATGAGAATTTAAGTTACCCCTCAAAGCAGGTTCAGTTAACTCAGTTAAAGAATTCTGGGAACTCTCAAGAGTGGACACTAGACCAATTGACTGAATATTTAAAGACTCCTTTTTGTTCACATCACGCTGTCTCCTGAAACATCTCTCCGTAGTATGACCAAGCTTACTACAATAAGTACATTTACTTTTCTGAAATCTAGAGGTGAAGCTGGTATTTACTTCCTGAGAAACATCATCCTTATTCTCTTTCCTGTTACCTGTACTCTGAGTAGAGGCAACGTACTTACTCTCAGCTTTCCTTTTTCCTCTAAAATATCTCTTGTGAGTGAGAACATACTCATCAGCTAAAACTGCAGCATCAGACAAATTATCTATTCTTTTCTCATCAAGATATAGGCTTACATCTTTATAAATACACTTTTTGAAGTCCTCCAGCAAAATCATCTGCTTAAATTTGTCAAAAATCAGAATCCACATTCTTAGAATTTAACCACTGCTCTAACAAATCTTCTTTGATTTTTGCATACTCAACATGGGATTGCTTATCTTGCTTGTAAGTTGTCCTAAATTTTACTCTATAGGCTTCAGGAACAAGCTCATAGGCCTTAAGAATCAAGCTCTTAACTACATCATAATTATCAGACTGATCCTGAGGCAAAGATGCATAAGTTACTTGAGCTTTACCGGTGAGAACAGTTTGAAGGAGTACTGGCCAATACTCCTTAGGCCAATTAAAACCTGTAGCTACCCTCTCAAACAACTGAAAATACTTTGTTAAATCAGATTCATTAAAAGGAGGGACAAGTTTAACATTTTTAGCCACATCAAAATCATCAGAGCAAGATGATCCAGTTCCACCTTGTTTCATGCGATACTCATGGTCTGCCTGAATCCTGGCAAGTTCAACTTGTGCCTCGGCCTCCTTAGCACGGGCCTCCTGCAGGGCTAGCTGTAACTTAGCTAATTCAATCTGCGTTTGCTCATTTGGAGGAGTTACATTGAACAAGCTTTCATTAATCATGTCAACAATCTGATCTTTAGAATGATGAGAGCGAACAACAATTCCCAATTGTTGAGCAACAAGCTTAAGTTCATTCTTTGTTCTGTTTTCTATATCACACACTGTTTGCACATTTGACAAAAAATCTTTGGCTTCATCAAGTGTAGAAATAGTAGCCATCATGAATATATCACAGTCACAAAATATCAAACAATATCCTTATGATAATATCCTGAATATCCTGATATGAGGTCGCCAAATTTAAGTTACGAAACAGAGAAAGATAATGTACACTTTAAGTGAGAATACGAAGAGTCGCTACTGTCCCGTAAAGTTCCAGGTTCAAAACAAAAGAGTTAGGTAAAATTACAAGTTAAAGTTTAATGCACAAACTAACAACAAAACATTCAGGACTCATAAGGATAATGTAATGGCAAATAAACAGGTTAAATATATGGTTAACTGCAATAGCCTCTATTAACACGAAATTAGCAAGAATAAATTTATCTAAGTCAGCCCTGATAAAATGAGATACCAGATAATACTCAGTGAATGCCAGATAAATTATTACAGATACAAACTATTATAAAAATGACTGACAAAGAACCCTACATAAATTACAAACTTCACTAGGCCTACAAATTAAACTTATGCTATACAGTACAAGAAAAAAATGCAACAACAGTTATACTCAAATTACACACAGCTGCTAGATGGTTGGAGACTTCTTGAGCACTCACAATAATAATATCTGTACAGGGGAGGACAGAGATGTGAACAAAATGAGGAGCAGATCTAAGTGGCAATGATGCAGAGACTGAGCTCATTATATAGGGGCCGGCAGAGCCTGACACAACTTGTAAGAGGGACGCGCAAATGAAGCCATGGGGACAGAGAGCTCAAAATCCCGCAAAGTATAACAGAGAGAACGACTTACTCTACTATAACGGTAGAAGGGGGGGGACTGAGGCAGAACACGCTCGTGATCAAACATGCAGCAACTGTGCGTTAAAATTACACAAAGGATGATGAAATCATAGGCTATGTAACAATATATATATATATATATATATATATATATATATATATATATATATATATATATATATATATATATATACCTCTGTGGTGCGGTTGTAAAGTGTGCGTTTTAGTACACTGAAGAACGAGGGTTTGCGCCCTGCCAGGGTAATAAACTCTGGGAGCGTTCTGCCTGCCACGTACTGCTTTGGCGGACATAAGGGGTGCTGTGATTGAACCAGGGTCACTTACTATAAAGTATATTTGCACACAGTCGGCTTGTGCGGACTAATTACACTTGGTTCACAGACTACACACACATCCAAAGCCACTCCAACACTACAATTACACTTAGAAGCACTTCTCACCCTGCATACAGTCTCTACTAGACAGCCTAAGCCACTTGGTAGAGATTCATTGGCTATATCGTCCCCAATTCGGTCGGGGATAGGCCGGTCCTGCAGTGGACAGTCAAGCGGCTGATGATGGTGAGGATATATGTAATATATACGAGAATATAATACATATATCCATTTCTCCTTTCTCTGAAATCTCCATTCTAGGAGATTTCAATGTTCACCACCACCTATGGCTCTCCTCTGCTTTCACTGATCCACCTGGTGAACAAGCCTACATCTTTTCTATCCTTAATGACATAGAGCAGCTTGTACAGCACTCTATCCATATCCCTGACTGCCTTGGAGAGAGCTCCAACATACTTGACCTCCTTACAAGTAATCCTTCTGCTTACACTGTTAATCTTTTCTCTTCGTTGGGCTCCTCCAATCACAACCTTATCACTTAACCTGTCCTATCACTCAAGTACGGCCTGTGAACCCTGCAGGGAAACGTCGCCTGTGGTATTTTGGAGCCGCGGATTGGGAGGCCCTCAGGCAGTACATCTTTGATTTTCCCTGGAATGATTATAGCTTCCATGGCTGGGAGCCATCTGAGTGTGCCTTGTGCATTATGGAGGTTATTCTCTCGGGCATGGAAGCATACATTCCTTTCTCATATCCATTGACTAACGCAAGAAAGCCTTAGTTTAATCACGCTTGTTCTAATGCTGTCCGCAACAAGGAGAGGGCCTACAAAAGGTACCGGAGCCAAGCCACTCCTGAATCACATCATCTTTATGTTTCTGCCCGGAATCGTGCTAAATCTATTCTTCGCACTGCTAAAAATAATTTCATCCGTACTAAATGCTCTCAACTCTCCAACTTGAATTCTTCCCGCTCCTTCTGGCATTTTGCCAAAAACCTTTCTAACAACTTTACCTCATCATCCTTCCCTCCTCTTTTCTACTCTGATGGTTCTGTAGCTATTTCATCTACTGATAAAGCAGAACTCTTCGCACAGATATTCTCCTCCAATTCCACCATAGACGATTCCGGTGCTGTTCCTCCATCACTTCCTGCCTCTGACTTCCTCATGGCCAACATTAAAATTTCTTCAGCTGATGTATTTTCTGCCATCACTGGCCTCAATACTAACAAGGCATATGGGCCTGATGGAGTCCCTCCTGTTTTTCTCAAGAACTGTGCTTCTGTGCTTACACCCTGCCTAGGCAAACTCTTTCGCCTTTGTCTTTCAACTTGTATCTTTCCTTCTTTGCTGGAAGTTTGCTCTCATTCAGCCAGTCCTAAAGACGGGTGACCACTCCCAACCCTCCAACTATCGTCCAATTGCTTTAACATCCTGTACTGCAAAAGTTTTCAAGTCAATTCTCAACAGAAAAATTTTAAGGCGTCTTTCCAAGCACAACCTTCTTTCTGATCGTCAGTACGGGTTCCGTCAGGGACGCTCCACTGGCGATCTTCTCACCTACCATTGAGACTCCAGGTCATCCTCCTTTCGGGACTTTGGCGAAAGCTTTGCCATTGCACTTGACATCTCAAAGGCTTTCGATCGAGTCTGGCATAAATCTTTAATTTCCAAACTGTCCTCTTACGGTTTCTATCATTTTATCTGTGCCTTCATTGCTAGCTTCCTTTCTGGTCGTTCTATAGCCGCTGTTGTAGACGGCCATCGTTCTTCTCCTAGATCTATCAACAGTGGTGTTCCTCAGGGCTCTGTCCTATCACCAACTCTCTTCCTTTTATTCATCTATGACCTTCTAAGCTGTACATCTAACTCTATCCACTCATATGCTGATAACTCCACCTTCACCTTTCCATTCGGTTCCTGCAACGCCCATCTCAGCAGTTACTTCAACAAACAAGTGATGAGGCTATGGCACACCTAATGTCTGACTTGGCTCGTATCTCTGACTGGGGTAAAAATAATCTTGTTGTTTTTAATGCATCTAAGACTCAGTTCTTACACCTATCAACCCGTCAATATCTTCCACAGGTGTACCTACTGTTTAATAATATTCAGCTTACTCCTGCATCATCCTTGAACATGCTTGGGGTTTCATTTACTTGGGACTTATCTTGGAAAGATCATATTACATTGCTTGTTAAATCTACTTCCAAGAGATTGGGTGTGCTAAGCCGACTTCATTCTTTCTTTACCCCCGCACAATTGTTGACTCTATACAGGGGTTTTATCCGCCCTTGTGTGGAGTACAACTCTCATGTGTGGGGAAGCTCCCCACATACAGCTCTTCTCAATAGGGTGGAGTCAAAGGCTTTTCGTCTCATTAACTCTCCTCCTCTTACTGACTCCCTTCAATCTCTGTCTCTTCACCGCACTGTTGCATCTTTATCTCTTTTCTATCGCTACTTTAATGGCTACTGCTCCTCTGAACTGTCTGCATGCATTCTTCTACCTCTACGACTGACGCATAGCACCCGTCTAGCAGCAAATTCTCATCCCTATTCTGTCCAACTCTCTAATGCATGAGTTAACCGTTACTCCCAGTCCTTCATTCATGCAACAGGTCAACTCTGGAACTGTCTCCCTCTGTCTGTATTTCCTGCTGCCTATGATCTCCAGTCTTTCAAACGCAGTGTGTCCAGGCATCTCGAAATGAATGGATCTTGAATTTGGCTCTCTTTTGTATTTTGTTTTCTCTTGGAGGGAACTGTTATTGGGGGCCCATGGCCTTTGGTTCCTTCTTCCTGGCATAAAATATATATATATATATATATATATATATATATATATATATATAGATAGATAGATAGATAGATAGATAGATAGATAGATATACTAGTGTTATTTCATGAAACTTCCAATCGTATGTAGCCAATATTGATGCTCGTCCGATGGTTGTCAGGGTATATTGTTCAGATAATGCCCCCCGGGGTTGGGACCCAGATCTTTGTTCTCTTGACGGGCAATAAATGACAGTCTAGTAAGTAATTCAGATATACCCACAAACACCGCTTGTCTGGATAATGCACCTATAACTTCTTCAACATGGTTATGTATATTTAATATTCTTGGCACCTCCAAATCTTAGTCTTCACCTTAGATTAAATATCTGATACTGATTGTGCAGAAGACGGTCCAGATAGCTAGTTGTTACCTGAGCCCGCATCCTATGAGGAGTGGTCTGAACAAGAGAACCGTCTAGAGTTCCTATTAAAAATCAGTCACGATTCCTCTTACGTCGTCCAGCAACACAGAATCTACTCTTAAATACTCTTTTATCTTATTTTCCACACTTGTCTGTGATCGTATCTCTCCTTGTCGTCCCACTCACCTCACTGTCATATTCATTTCATTACCCATAGCCAAAGTACCTTACATTGTTTCTTTTTACGTTTCTCTTAAAATCATCCTCATACCACATTCTTCATTTATCTTCTGATTTGTCCATCTTTCCCTCCAAATCGCTCTAAAGGTAATTCTAAACTAACTTCCTTCAAGAGCTCTTGCCCCCTAACCATTATTGTACATCAGTGCTGGGACAAATACTCTGTCATAAAATGCTTTCTGAAATCCCACGCTCGCATTCCTGAGTTTGCTCGCTGGTATTAACACCTTCCTTGCTTCACCCTTTCCTTCATGTCATTTTTCATACTACCATCTTTTCTCACAACAGTGCCAAAAAGCCTGAACACCAGCACATCTCCATTCCAGCACTGTTAAGTAAATATTTTATCCATCCATTTCTATCTTTTGCCAGTTTCTTAGTCTATACCTTGATACCTCACTTCTCACAAATTCCATTCTTGTCAAAAAGTTTTCCTTTGCCTACTGTGTTTCCTCTTACCATCAAATTCATTCAGTCACATACACAGCTTTATTTACAGTAACTGTCTGATTGTCTGATGCTGGAAAATGTAATCAATACTTGCTTTATAAATAATAATGAGTAGTATGCGATTTTTGGATTTAAGCATTAATATGACTATCTTTATATTGATGCGATTTAATTTTACTAAAGATGGAGAAAGAAAAAAAAAAGCGGCTACCTCATTGGTAATTTAACAGCCAAAAGGAGGCAAAGACAGCAGCACAGCTCACAATACTCTACCTGTAATTGTTGATGGAAGGCTGTAGATACGACACTGGTTTCAGATCTCTTAGAATGCCGTTGAACAATCTCTGTAATACTAATATTAACTCTTGACATTCCACACACACACACACACACACACACACACACACACACACACACACACAAAGACACACACACACACACACACACACACATATATATATATATATATATTTTTTTTCCTAGCCAAATGAATTACATTGTTTCATAGTTTTAAAATACTGCAATGTATGCATATCACCTATGGTTGCGAAAATAAGACCTGAGTTTCTTATAAAAGCATGGTTTATGAACTACGTGCAAATAACTCACCCTACGATTAGAAAGTTTCCTTTGCACCCGATTTCGTTACTGATAATTACAAATTAAGCCGATCATACTAACTTTTTTACAGTAACGCCTGAACTCTTTAAGATCGGTTGCTCTCTTCATGCTAATTGAATGGCTACCTTTTTCTTCGGCCCCCCCCCCTTTTATTTTTCATAATCTATTGTAAGTTTGGTTGTCAGACACAAACTCTTTGTCATGAAAAGAGGATACGAGTGTTAAATCTATCAATAACCACATAATTGACTACAAATAATTATATTCTCTAATTCTTGTACATTTACCCAACCCCATTTTCTATGGGGTTTATATTCAATACACTATTTACTCGACAGCCGAAATGCGACAAACATGTCTTCTTTTCCGCATCCTTAAAGATATTGTCGTTGTAAGTTTATTGCACTTGCTGGTATTGTTCCCTCCGTCAACCCATCATAGAATCAAATGCAAATTCTAGGAGCCACGACAATTATTTATCCAGCAATAGGGTAAGAATCTGTTGTAAATTAAATCTGTATGGTTACCCTTTCGATGCTACGTTAATCATCGGAAAAAAAATATGCATGTAACTGATAGTCTATTTAGGTTTGCATAACTTTTATTAAAGTAGTTAATCGTAAAGTACAGACAGTTATGTCTTTTATCCAAATATACATTTTTTAGTCCGTATAATGCCAACTGATGATACATGAATGTGATATCTCATGTTTGCACATATCAGTGTTATAGTGCTGGTGACAGGTTCGGTAAGCAACTTTATATTTTGCTTCGATATTTTCTTGTCAATTTGTCAAATGGCAATTAATCTGCATTAGATAAAAAACAGCATCTACTATGCAGGTATAGGTATAAATGGATACTGTACTTGCCTTAGTGCATAGCCTTATACTACATCAGGTGCGTTGGAAGTACCATTAAGTTCCTTAAGACCGCGACATCTCGCCAAGCCACAGCACGTTCAGAACTCGCACGTAATTTTGGCTAAATTAATTTATTGTTCGGTGAGAGACCCAAGCTAACAAGCCAGAAGACTTACACGCAGTGTAAGTTGCCCTCCAGGCCACCGGTTGGCTGGGGGTGTAAATTAGGGCAGCATCTGATCGCGCAGTTTTGTGAAACCATTGAATTTACAATAATTAATACCTTTCTGGGAATAAAAGTGTAACCTTTGTGAAATGGGCTTTTTCAGAATTTAAAACAAACTATGCAAATGCCAAAAATATTCTTAAAATTGTTATAGCCCTGAACTTACTGACATCTGTTTGATGAAGCATTCTTAACAACAGGATTTGCTATATAAATGGTGAAAAATCGGTTCAGGAATAACGATTATATGAAGATTATGTGCGAACGATTTTGTTAGATGATGTCGCCATATGGAAAGCTTGCGAAATAGTGCTTTGGAGCTTGTCTCAAGTCGCGGTATACATACCTGATTTCTACGGAAAGTAGATAAAGGTGTGGAACGTATCCCAATACATTTTTTTTTTTTTTTAGGAGGTGGGGCTTTTTTCGGCTATATTAACTTTTGACTCAATTTTCTAAAATGAATGGCACCACTGGAAGTCGATTTTCATGACAGATTAAACAAAAAAATGCATTACATGCCATGATTGGCCTAATAGCTAAGGGGGGGGGAATTGCTGTTTTTGTCTAGCAAAGTTATTTTTGTTTTTTCTCGGTCATATTTAGCTCTTGGGGGGGGGGGGGAATCTGGTACCAGTGGAAGCCAATTATCATGACACTTTCAAAAGGATATGACATGCCTCAGTATAGTTCATTACCTGAAAACAACACAAAATTTTAGTGTTCCTCAAGCAGGAAAATTTTACAAGCCATACAGGGCAAGACTGTTGCACACTAAATTGCAATGTAAATGCCTTACTGTATAGCTAGCTGTGTGATGTAGTTGTAGGAATGCTCTGTATAACCGTTAGGGAATAGTTGGTGAGTGGGGTGTGCCTGCTGAGATAGATGAGAATGGGAGTGCGTTAGTGGACATTTGTGCTGGGAGGGGGTTGGTGATAGCCAATACCCTCTTCAGGCATAAAATGATCCACAGGTATACATGGCGAGTGATGGGAAGGGTGGGTGGTGAACTAAATGAAAGGAAGGCAATGATTGATTATGTGTGTGTGGATGAAAGGATGCGGAGATGTGTAAAGGATGCAAGAGTGTATAGAGGTTGGGGGAGTGGACTTTCTGACCACTACTTGGTGGTGGCCAGAATTAGGATGCAAGTAAGATGGAGGAATAGAAGAAGGGAAAGACGAGAGGAAAGAGTAGTTGCAAGGAGAGTGGAAAGGTTACAAGAGGATGAGAAAAAGGCAGAGTATAAGAGAGAAGTGGAGGAACGATTGGGCAAATATGACTTGGAGCAGATGGGAGACGTGGAAGGTATGTGTAAGATATTTACAGAAGAAATATGTGCAGCATGTGATGTGGTGTGTGGAAGGAAGAGAAGACGGAGGGGGGTGCAAGGAACAGCGTGGTGGACTGAAGAGGTGAAACAGGCTGTGGCACAAAAGAAGAAAGCATACAATGAATGGATGAGAAATAGGGGCGTGGAAGAAGTTGAGAGGCGGAAGAGAGAGTTATATGTGGAAAGGAAGAGAGAGGTGAAAAGATTAGTAAGAGAGAGTAAGAAGAGAGTGGATGAGGAATTGGAAGGAATTTGAGTGTAAAGTGGAGGGACTGTAAGAAAATGTTCTGGAGAGAAGTGAAAAAAGTAAGACAGGGTGGAAGTGAAGTTAGCAGGGGAGTGAAAGATAAAAATGGTAGATTACTAGTGGAGAAGGGAGAAAAAGTGAGCAGATGGAGAGAACACTTTAAGGAATTGTTGAACGTAGAGGATGGAAGTAATGCGAGTATAAGTGGCTGGGGAATGGCTGGGAGAAGGAGGGAGGTGAGAAGACAGGAAGAAATCAGTAGGATAGAAGTTGTGGAAGCAATGAAGAAAGTTAAATCGGGGAAAGCCCCAGGAATTGATGGAGTGTGTGGTGAAATGCTGAAGCATGGGGGAGGGATAGTAGCAGACTGCATGTGGAAGATGTTGAGATTGGCCTGGGAGGAAGGTAGAGTCCCGGAGGATTGGAAGTCAGGTATAATTATTCCCTTGTACAAAGGAAAAGGGGAAAAAGAAGTGTGTGGTAATCATAGGGGCATTTGTCTTCTTAGTATAATAAGAAAAGTGTATGGTAGGATACTTATAGACAGAGTTAGAGAAAGAACAGAGAAATTAGTTGGAGAAGAACAGGGAGGCTTTAGGAAGGGAAGAGGTTGTGTAGATCAGATATTCATTCTTAGATCTTTAGTGGAAAAGTTTCTAGAGAAGGGAAAGAAGTTGTATGCGGCTTTCATGGATTTGGAGAAAGCATATGACAGGGTGGATAGACAAGGATTGTGGAAAGTGTTAAGAATATATGGAGTAGATGGGAAGTTGTTGAATGCTGTGAAGAGTATGTACGATGGTGCGAAGGCTGCAGTGCGTGTGGATGGTGAACTAAGTGAATTTTCTCTTTGAAAGTTGGGTTGAAACAGGGATGTGTCATGTCTCCATGGTTGTTCAATCTGCACATGGATGGGGTAATAAAAGAGGTACAAGGTAGGGTAGTGGATGTTGGAGTGGCCCTGGTGAGAGAGGATAGTGTTTGGAAACTCCCTGTACTGTTGTTTGCAGATGATACTGTGTTGTTAAGTGAAGACGAAGGGGAGCTGCAAGGCTTGGTGGATGAGTTTGAGAGAGTGTGTAAGAAACGGAACCTAAAGGTGAATGTAGGGAAGAGTAAAGTGATGGTCTTTGAGAGAGGTGAAGTTAGTGAATGTACAGCGAGGTTGGGTGGTGAGGAAATGGAAAATGTGAGTACGTTTAAGTATTTGGGTAGTGTGATGAGTAAGGATGGAGGTTTGGAGGGTGAAGTGCTTGAAAGGGTACAGCAGGGAAGAAAGGTTGCTGGTTCCTTGAAACAGTGACAAGGAACAGGGAAGTGAGCATGGAAGTGAAAAAGTTACTACATGACAGTATTGTGATACCAACTCTAACGTACGGAAGTGAAGCTTGGACATTGTTGGAAGGACACAAGTCAAGAGTGAGAGCAGTGGAAATGAGTTATTTAAGAGGAGCCTGTGGAGTCACGTGGAGAGACAGGCTGACGAATGAGGATATAAAGGAGCGTTGTGGTGTGGATGTGGATGTGATAGGAAGCGTTATGAGGAACACACTGAGGTGGTTTGGCCATGTGGAGAGGATGGAGGGTGAAAGACTGACGAAGAGAGTGTATGTGAGTGAGGTGGAGGGGGGAAGAGGGAGGGGGAGGCCGAGGATGAGATGGAGGGATGGGGTGGAGAGGTATATGAGAGAGGGGGGTGTGAGTTGGGAGCAGGGCAGTGAAATGGCGGAGGACAGGGCGACTTGGAGGCGATTTGTTTGTAGCCACCCCAAACGGGATTGAGGCGTCTGGCAATAGATAGATAGATAGATAGAATCTCTTGTGACTAAGTGAGACTTTCTGGAAGCTCAGTAAATTCTTTTGATCTCCCTCACACCAGTTGGAGCTCAGACTCCATACACGCCAGAAGGGCTTTGATAAATCAGGCAATGCCACCCTGAGTTTGCTTTGTCACCTGCATCAGAAACTTGCCTGTAACACCTGTGACCACGCCTATATCATGTGATGGCAGTGGGTGGGACATCTTAGGAAACGCCTAGTAATTCACCTTCCACAGCCTCGTCTCCTTCTACAGGACCTCCTACAACAACTTTTCTCCCTCCTCTGCCACCTTTTACTTTTGCTGCCTCTTCATAACCTTCTGCGCCTGTTAACGAGTATAGGCAAAAGCTTTGCTTAGCAACCCTCCCCATTGTTTCTTGTGTTTCTTCCTCCACCTGTCAGGATCACTAACTTGGTGTCACGAATTCGTGACATTATATTATTATGGGAACTCGCGACATTGTATCACTGTGCAAGCCTACGAACATTTGTGGGAAATCCCAATGAGTTTCACTTAGCGAACCACCCACGTCAGCATTCCGACTGGAACAAATTTTCAAAACGGTTTTCACTGTTTCACGAGTGACTATCGTTATGCATTATATTAATGTTTTCCTAAGCGAAATTACTATTTTATATATCGTTTGCCCATCCCTGTAATCACCAGGACAGGAAATCCCATCCATTTCTCACTCCCAAGCCTGCAGGCATGAGAAACATAGTCGGTTGGAGAGGAGGGGCTCCGAAGTGCGGAGGTTCAGCAGAGCAGTGTGAGAAGTGATCGAAGAGATCACCTCTCGTGTCTCGATCTGCGGATCATGTTGCAGCTCTACAACGCTATACTTCTCCACTCCCTTTAGTTAATTGGAGATTAACATTGACAGGCGACGGACGTGCTTCCCAGAACAGTGTGAGGGCAGTGGCCAGCAGAGACCACCCCTAGTGTCTTGGAAGTGTCTTCAGACAGGGGATCACCTGATTTCCTCGCAATTTTGTGCATCCATTCTCGACATATTTCCAAAGCACTGTGAGCAGAGATCAGCGGAGACCATGTCTCGACTAGCGATCGTCTCGCAGCTCTGTAATGCCATATCTCACCAACTACCATTATTTTCTTTCTCTTTTCTGGATTTAAGAGGGTTAGGTAGCTTCATTGTGTGAGCGAGCGAATTTACTTACTTAAGTTTCTTTGCAACGTAAGCATTCATTTTGTTGTAATAAATTCACAGCTTTTCTTTTGATCTTGATTGAATGTAAAATCGTGTTTTATTTCTCCTATTGTTGTTAATTCCCTTTGCTCCCAGTTTGCAGACACTTTTCTTGATATTAATCACGTCTGGAAGTTAAGCCAGTTCTTTCATATTATCTCACAATAAAGCCGTTTGTGCAAGCTAGGAGAGGCAAAAGTAAGAGCCTGGTTTGCTGTTACTAAGTTCTAGGGTAAATTATTAATAATCGGGGGGCAAGAGTCCTTTCTTTAAAGGCCAACAGTACTTATTAATTCAGCATCCATGAGTGATTATTCTCGCTGTAAACTGTTTGAGGAAAAAGTTTATAAATTTCTCTGAGTCTGAAAATTGGCGACATAAACCATAATAAACGCTTAAACTTTAATTTCATAAATATTCTTCCCCTCTGGCAAGTGGTACTCTTCTTTCCCCACTTGACACTTGGATGATCTGAACATTATTCTGGATTCCATTTGTAGGTTAGATGTTGTGATGAGTGTGGACACCTTTGCTGGTACTTGCCGTATTTGCTCTGTCTCTGAGTTGTGGGGATGGAGATGGGGTCCTCTGTCCAGGGGCACTGGTGAAGCTCCAGGGTAAGGTAATGATGGTGGAGACGTCTTCTCTCTCCAATGCGATTTACAGAGCTTAATGACTGTCATCTAAGAATTCCCCAAATTTGCTATTAAACTGTCCACCACACGATCCCTACTTGCTTATTTGGTCAACAACTATGTCGGCAGATATTCCTGGATACCCTTGTACGATCCCTTACAGTGAAAAATGTTTTTTATAGAAAAATTATTATGCTAGTTCAAATGGTTCTCTGCGTCCCGGTGCCAGCCTTGGAAGATCACGTGTAAAGCAAGGTTTTTTCCTCGGTAGCAAGGTTCTTGGTGGTATTCTTGACTTAGCAACATGAAGTGATGTCAGCATTTCAGAAGTAGGTAAGAACTTTTGGCTTGGCATTGGAAGCACAGGATACGTTGCTAAACGTTCATCATAAATTACTTGTTATTAATGCCACACACATGAAGGAAATGTTACACTATTGAACACGGTTTCTGATGTCTCAGTAAAACTGAATAAAATTATTATTTTCACAGAAATATTGACTATTGCCTTCCATCTTGCCTCACTGTATATCTCCCCAGTCATCAATATTACAAGTCTAAGATTTTTTCGCCTTTTGCTGGATGCCGTCAGTGGTCATGTTACGCTAGACCTTGATCGTTGTCAGATCATCGCTTAGCCGTGGGATGTGCTCACATGAACTTCAGTCTTGTTGCTCCTTTCTCGTTCTCCAGTTTAAACTTGTATTATCCTACATTAGAAGCTACTTTTCTTTCCACGACTATCATGGCCTATATTCCACTTTGTTCCTCAGTTACCTTCGGTCTCTTTCAATAAATCCCTTTTCCTCTGCTTATCAATGGTTCCCTGTACATCGCATCAGTGTACCCTGAATATTTCCTTCTCTCTCACGTTCGCAATTATGTCCGGTGTCTTTGTCTTGTGTGATCTGACATTCGTGTTCATCAGTTGCATCGTCCCTTCGTCTTTGCTCTGTAATTCATATTAGTGTCCTCCCTATCACGGAAGCTCCCTGCGAAAATTGTCTAGTCCATAACTCTTCTTCTGCATGCTCCTTCACTCCTGCTCCAGATAGGCCTATACTCGTTTTTCGCACTAACGAGGAAGATTTGTACTTCTATTTTCTTGATCCACTGTTATTAATTAGTGTTACCAGTTCGAATGTTTCTCTCAAATCACTTCTGGTCTTTACATTGCTCCAGACTATTGTTCCATTAAGTCAGTTCTCTCTCTACATTTCCAATACTCCAACATTATCCCATTCGTGCTCATAATCTAGAAATACTTGCGACTATTATCATCTCTTCTACCTTTCCTATTCATGATGCAAATCTTACCTCTTCATACCTGGACATAATTGATTACCTAAACAGCTCTGATTTCATGAACATTCTGGTGTTTCATTTCCTTCATCAATTTCTTGAACCCACATTTTATGTACCCTTTTTTTGTGTTCATGTTTGTAATATTCTTGATCATACCAGTCCTTGGTCACTACTTTGTCAAACATATTAAAATAAAATGAAATTAGGACTGCTACAAAGTTAGGCCAAGAAAAAACAGTAATTCGTTAAATCTGGAAATGATGTGAAAAATACGGAGCTTGATCTAGGATCTGAGGTTATTAACAGTGGGAAGATGATAGAACGTTTCCCACCCTCCACAACCCAAGCACCACCATCAGCACCAAGATCACCGTAAAGGGCAGCGTCATTGCCTCTACCTCTGCCTATCATAATTGTTAAAATGGACTTGTGTGTATGTGTGTGTGTGTGTGTGTGTGTGTGTGTGTGTGTGTGTGTGTGTGTGTGTGTGTGTGTGTGTGTGCAGTTGTGAAAGTACTCGTGTTATTCCTTTCTGTGGACATTCATTTGAAGTTAATTGCATGGTGCTTTGAACATTCCTAGAAATGTATGGAAATTTTAGTTTACATTCTGAAAAGCTGGAAAAGACTTATCACAGTCTGGGCATTTATATGCACCTTGTTATCTTATCATTATGAAGCCTTGGCTCTTTGCAAAGCCGTTGAGAATCTTATATATTGTTGTAGTTTTACGACTTATCCCTGCAATACATCAATAGTTTTATCACTCATATTGTCATGTTCTCATTCGTATATTCACTATCATTTACTATCACATAACTGTTTTTTGTTCTTCTTCTATCATATTATTAACTGCTTTTATTACTTTCATCTACATATACACATATAATGTTTTATTTTTATTCCCAAATTTATATTGCACATGGACACCCCTTATTATTTCAGTCATTTGCCTTCAACTTTTAACTTCCTTGTTGACTCTTATTACTGGTATCATGGAAACTTTCTATGCATATTATTATATTTACTTACTACTATCTGCTTATATTATCAGTTATACTCTGGTAATTTACTCATACTTCAGTAATCTTCTCTTGCCATCTCATTTTGCGAGACATTTCCTTCTACCCGGGGGAGAACTGCAGTATATATACCTTACTTTAAAACCAGCTGTAAGATGTAGTTGTAGGCATGCACTGTATAGCTGTTAAGTAATCTGTTGTAGCTAAGTCAGGCTTGTTGCAGGCTCAGCAAATTCTTCTTCTCTCCCTCACACCAGTATCTGCTCAAACTCGATACACGCCAAACCTGTACTACTCGAGTCAGCAAATCAAGTAACGCCAGTCTGAGTTTGCTTTGTCACCTACACCAAAACCTATCTTTTACACCTGTGACCACAATTGTAATAAAATTTCGCCTAAAGAATAGGGTTCCAGCTCGGTCGAACAGCAATTTCAACCCAAACGAAAGGTGGAAACTACGTGGAAGTGGTGAAGTTGAACATCAGTGCTTCTCGCTACTTTCATGAAAAGCCACTTGGCTCAGACACGTTCCATACCTTACTGTGGACACATGTCATCAAGTTTACTATTCTTGCATTTTTCAGCAGCACTCTAATATTACACTGATGCGTCGCATACTTGTGAACTGGTAGAAATACACTCAAAATAGTAGGGGTTTCAGAAAATCAATATTCTCAATATGGAAATACCATCTAAACTCTCTTCTCTCCTTTCGCTAGCGATTTTCTTTTCGCCATGTCTTTTATTAATCTTAGTGCTTCTTATCCTACCTTCTCTATGGAATGCATGCAAATTCCCTAACCCAAGGCATACGACTTACTCCATATATGTCAATTCAGGGCATACGACTTACTTCAGCTGGGCGTGTTTTTTTTTTTTTTTTTTTTTTTTTTTTTTAGACAACGCACCAGAGTTTCTCGTAGGAACAGAGTCATGCAATTTTTATGGGCTATAAGGCTGTCTGTCGTCTCTCATTCCCACCTACGGGGTTGAGGCAAGAAATTAAGTAAAAAGACACTACGAACGAAATTCATATACTTCTTACTTCATTTACAATGGCCTTAACACCCGAGGATAGCTCAAACCTGTCTCAAAAAACCGGTTTTGATGAAAATGAATTAATGCTGACAGGGACTAAAGGAAGAAAGGGGCTGAAATAAATTATCGAAAGTAGAACGTTATGCTCGTTATGGATTATTTGACTAATTCGTTACCCACAGGAACTTTGACAGTAGCATGTGTCCTGCTCTTCTAACTGCCAGTTTCCTGTCAAATGGGAAATTTTAAACCACAATAAATCCATACCTATGGCAAGCCGAGCAAAAATATTTCATCTGTGGGTGTGTAATACCGTTTCCAAGACGATGGTATATATCTGAAGACATACTGCAATGGTCGTTTTACCTGCGATATGGCCGCACCACGAGCCTGTTTTGCAACCTTCCTGCTGCAGTCCATGGGTTAAAGTCCCATTTCTATTGCTCTCAGCTCCTGATAGTTTACATTTATTCCCTTCTAAAGCATTCTCATGCATGAGTTATTATGAACATGACACACCTTTGTGATGCCATCCTGAAGCTCATTATTGTATACTTTTTCCTCTATTGTATATGAGGTCCCTCATATCTTCGACCACCTCTTCTCGATGAGCCACACCCCTTCCTAGTTCCTTTAAACCTATTTTCTCCTTGCTGTAATTGTTCCTGGTTAAGAAAAACCTTCAAGCAATTCAAGTGTCTACATTCGTCAGTGCATTACACTGACAGTCACTTTTATTTTCAACTAGAGCCCCCCCTCAAGGGGGGAATCACACCAGCCGAGAGCCGATACATATCTAGCGCGGCTCGGAATATGACGTTAACTTTGACCTAGTTTCACCAATTTCGATCTCTTAGGATGTTTTCATCCCTACTACACACCTGTAAACTTTTGTGATGATATCTTTCGCGGTTGTGAAGTTACTGTGGTAACAGACACACAGACCCTGACTTTCTTTCACCACTTTCGAACCTGTGATCAATTATTCTCCCTACTACACACCTGTAAAGTTTTTTGATGCTACCTTGAGCGGTTGCGAAGTTGCTAACAGACACAGAGACAGACAGACAAACTGAAAACAATAGCGGCTTCGCTATCTCGCCTGGTAATAACCGTTCGTTGATTCAATCTTCTGCATGTTTACTTTCACATCACTCCATTATCAGCAATCTATTATACTCTGAAATAAACTGTAAATGACCTGTTTATTATAATCGAGCACCACAGCTGCATCATCTGTACACCATGGTTTTTTTAAATACTTCCCTGTTTACTGGTTTAAAAATTTTAGTGCTTAAGTATATGTTAACATTTATTTGTTAGCATTTACAACTGAACCTTGCTTATGGTTCTTTATTATGTACTGGTTGCCGCAGATTACATCATTTGACCTCATTTTGCTGATGACAACTGCATCTGCGAACTAACTGATGTGTTTATGTATAACACGTGACTATATGTCATACATTAATAACCAAGTTTAATTCAACAACATAGGAGAGTGAACGTGAAGGTATGAGGGTAGCCAAGATAGGAGGGCCAAGGAAAGCCCTTCCATCCACCACGAAGTGGAAGGCTTTATTAAAAAGTACTCGCTGGTTTATTGGCTCTCAGAGGTTAAAGTCCTGAGTAGTTAAGAATTACACCAGATGGATGAAATGTACGACCAAAGGAAGATACAGACTGATTTCTCGGCGGTAAGGAAAAAAAGAACAACCTTATGCAACAAAAGTAATGGAGGAGACTCACAGAGATTTGGTCGATAACACTGCTTTCCTTTATGGAGAGAGGGGGACATCTATATAGTGCCAGGAGGAATTGAAAACACAGAGGCTCAAGAGAAGCAACAGAGAAACATTATTAACTCCATATGCAGTTTATGACCTCTTACTGAAAGAAGGCATTCATCGAACTTGGAAGAGTAATAGTGAACGTATATGTTGGCTACTTAGTTGAAGGAACTGAAATCTCACAATTGAAATACTACTTATGAGGGCACTGACAAACTGTAGCACGATATATAACTTGTATCCAGAAGAAAACTCCAAGTGCTGTGATAGAAGTAATCGTGACATGCTTCTCTGCATAAATATTTATTGATATCTGACTGCAAGTAGTACCTACATAAAGAATTTGTTGATGAATAGGTTAATGAAAATGTGCAGCCAATTGAAGGACTAAACAGAATGAATACGCCCATTTGTGAACATCATGCACTTTGGGCAAGAAGCAAAATTCGCTAACTGTGGAACACAGCTGCTTAGAGTATAACATATCCCGAATACGTTAATGAGTGAGTTAGCTCTGCTGAGTAAAATTCCAATCTCCCTAGACACTGGCATAAAGGAAGGGCAGTGCTGTAATGGGAGGTATGCATGGTCATATGGCGTATGTTCGCTTTTCTTTTTCAGGATGCTGTTTGACCATGAAATAAGATCAGGGTATAAGCAGGTATACAGTACTGTATGTAGGAACGTAGATTGTTTATTCTTTTTTCACGCAATGCATTTCATTGTAGAAAATAGAATAGTTTCAAGTATTTTGAACTGCACTTCATCTGGCAACACCGAATGGAATTTTTACTCTCCAAGTGCAATATTTTGACATTATACAAGAATACAATCCAGATGGTTTCTGGACGCGTTCACATACACGGTGAACTGTTGCACAATCTTTCAGTAGTGGCATACCACGATACACCACAAAACTATTGTACAGACAATGCAGCGCATTCCTCTCTCCACACACCCAGCCCAGAACTCTAGATTAAACATAACTACGTACATTACACGGTATGATTTGCACTGTGCAAAATAAATAATCCCGCTCAGCCTATCCGCCTTTAATTTTTTTTTTTCTATGCCTTCGACTCTGGGCATAGGCTTCACAGCCTACTTCCAAGGTCCAGTAGTCCTCCTACATATCATACACCTCTACATATCACCACTTCGGCGCTAACACCTACCGTCCATAATGAATACATGCTAGGGCTGTCTCATACAGGACTGGTGTACTGGTATTAGTGGGGGTATTTTTACGACATGTCGGCGGGACTTCTGGTAGATCGGTAAAGTCTGCTTTACATTAAATTCAAATCCTTAAACTGTTTGCTGCCCCACTGGGGATTTGAACTTGGGTCCGGTAGAACCGCAGGCCACCTCTCTACCGATTGAGCCACCGCCTCCCCCAAATACTGATTGAGGAGGGACAGTATGTTAGCATATGACGTGTGGCCAAAAGAGGTTTGTAATCCTTGAGTAGAGAGGACCACATTATGTTGCAGGTTTCTTATTTTTGTTTTAACTCTTATGGGATCCTTTAAGTATTTTCTGAATGAGTGTTCAAGTGTCAGTTGTTCTGTTTCTTTTAAACATGATGAAAAGTGTTCTAATAAGAGGTTTTCTGTAGACAGACGGCATCTTGTGGTGCGCAAAGACAGACAGACGGACGCCATTTTTGAACGAAATTACCCTTATCATTGCATATTTATCCTAACCTAACCTAAATTTCATAACGTAATCCATCCTTATTTATCCTAACCCAACTTTTTATCCTAACCATGCTACCCTAACCAAACTTATCCTACCCTAACCTATCCCTTATGTAGTTATATTGTCCTTTTCTACTGACGCATCCTTTTCATACTCGCAAATGCATTTCTGTACACATTTACAAAGTCACTGAATCAGTTCGAAAGTAGTTTCTTTTTTTGCTGAAGAGGTTGTCCTGTCTCCTTAAGGATTACCGAAAAGTTTTACCATTTCAGCACCGGGGATGAGGAAGAGTTTGCTAAGACAGCTGGAATATGCCTAGGCTTCGTGCACAAAGAATTGCTTTCATTATTTTTTGCAAAAGCTGGCGGAGTATAGTGGTTAGGATAATTATGTGTCATGCATAAACTCTTAAAATCCTGAATTTAATCATTGCCCTTGGTTCCAACACTCTGGTCCTGTGGCTACTGCTGTCAGGAATAAGACTTTCTTGGATTGCTGTAGACCGTGAAGTAAAGTGCAGTGTGTTGATGGTGAAGGAGTAATAAGTTTAGGGACCTACGTAAACGACCAACAACGAGGGCGAGGTTGTACACTCAGTTTCACAGAGATCTCCTTCCACAGAAGAGAAAACATTTTGTCCAGAACAGTGACATCGAACTCACGTTTCACAGGACCCATTAGGGCGGCACAGTCCTTGTTGAGAACGCAGTTGTATTCATGTGAAGAGTTTGTTTTAAAGTAAAAAAAAATTAGATGCCATTAAAACTGCCTAATCACTAGCTAACAAACTGTAGCCGTAGGACTCCAGCAGTGTCATAATTGACTCTGGCAGTAGAATTTATTCCCTTACCAGTGACCTTTGTCACTCAGTCTATGAGGGAATAGGAGTCAACTTGACGTGAAACTTCTAGGCCCGTACGGTTAGTAATGTCACTTTGATTATAACGAAGGGAGTCTGTGGGTCGTTTAGTATGAGATATTCTGAGTTTAGGTACCAAAACAATAGGCTGAGATACCAAGCTAGGGGTTACCAAAGTGGAGTTACATTCTTCCTAAAAAGTAACGAAGTATTTCCACCATAGTCAGTGAGACCGAGCTGGGAGGGGTAAACAGAGGTTTTGGTATTCCATTCCACAGTGAAAATATCGAGTCCTTCACATGCGATGCATATTATGTCAAATGCAAAAAACTTCCGTCCATTAGTCTCTTTTGAATACTAGAGACCTGTTCCGGTTAGAACAACAGTGTCTGAAGTGATATCTCAGAATTACTGGAAACTTCTAGGTATTGATGCGTAGACTAGCAGGGGTACCCTGCATTGCAAGGGATTCCCAGGGACTTCCCTTAGAGGGTGGCTGCTCGGGTTTCTATCCTGCCTATAACCCAGTCCAGATATAGGTCTACAACTGGGCGAAATTTCTTTTTCCTAAGCAAAACACGCACACACACACACACACACACACACACACACACACACACACACACACACACACACACACACACACCTATAAAAGCAAAAAACCCTCTCGTTTCCCGAGCGCAGATATAATAACACTAAGACACTGTATAGATAGAGCAAACGAGTGTACAACTGTGAAGTCCACTTATACACATGATTTATTTTCAGACATAATTATGTACAACGAAATTCCCAAACAAGAAGCAAGCTAGACAGGGAAAAATGAGGCAGTTATAATCCACCTGGAGAGATATGAAAAATAATATCGCACCAAATGCGCAACCAACCTCAAGGGAAGTACAAGTGAGAAAGAGTCTCAAGGCCTACAAGGAAGGAACAACCATAACTACTCATACACGCGAAGCTAGGGAGCTCAACTGAAGAGAAAGTGATAAAAATGGCATGGAGACAAAGATCGATGAAAGGGAAAAATGATAGCTAAAGACACCGGCTGCACCAATAGAGTACTAGATAGATAGATATATAGATAGATATTCATATTTCGATGGTCAGAGATCCAAAATGATCAAGGACTGAAGACCAGGGGCGTCATTTCAATTTTCCTTGGGGGGGGGATAGGCTATTTAGGAGGCCTCCCCTACTCCCACCTCCCTTCGTGGGTGGGGTGGCGAACGAGCATTTTGAAGCCACATGCAAAGCTATATATATTGTTACATAGCCTATGATTTCATCATCCTTTGTGTAATTTTAACGCATAGTATGCTGCATGTTTGATCACGAGCGTGTTCTGCCTCAGTCCCCCCCTTCTACCGTTATAGTAGAGTAAGTCGTTCTTTATGTTGTTAAGAGCGTGATTGTCAACTCTTTGTCCCCATGGCTTCATTTGCGCGTCCTTCTTATAAGTTGTATCAAGCTCTGCCGGCCCCTATATAATGAGCTCAGTCTCTACATTAATTGCCGCTTAGATCTACTCCTCATTTTGTTCACATCTCTGTCCTCCCCTGTACAGTTATTGTTGTGAGTGCTCCGGAAGTCTCCAACCATCTAGCAGCTGTGTGTAATTTGAGTATAACTGTTGTTGCATTTTTTCTTGTACTGTGTAGCGTGGGGTGTTGATTTGTGGGCCTAGTGAGGTTTTTGTGATTCGTGTGGGGTTCTTTCTGTCAGTCATTTTTGATAATATTTTGTATCTGTAATAATTTATCTTGCATTAACTGAGCATTACCCAGTGTATTTTCATTTCATCAGGGCTGACTTAGATATATTTACTCTTGCTAATTTCGTGTTAATAGAGGCTATTGCAGTTAACCGTATATTTAACCTGTTTTTGCCATTACATTATCCTTATGAGTCCTGAATGTTTTGTTGTTGGTTTGTGCATTAAACTTTAACTTGTAATTTTATCTAACTCGTTTGTCTTGAACCTGGAACTTTACGGGACAGTAGTGATTTTTTAGTAATCTCACTTAAAGTGTACATTATCTTTCTCTGTTCCGTAACATAAATTTGGCGACCTCTCATCAGGATATTCAGGATATTATCTATAGGATATTGCTTGATATTTTGTGACTGTTACTTATTCATGATGTCTACTATTACTACACTTGATGAAGCCAAAGATTTTTTTTCAAATGTGGAAACAGTGTGTGATGTAGAAAACAGAACAAAGAATGAACTTAAGCTTCTTGCTCAACAATTGGGAATTGCTGTTCGCTCTCATCATTCTAAAGATCAAATTGTTGACATGATTAATGAAAGCTTGTTTAATGTAACTCCTCCAAATGAGCAAACGCAGATTGAATTAGCAAAGTTACAGCTAGCCCTGCAGGAGGCTCGTGTGAAGGAAGCTGAATTTCAAGCACGTGCTAAGGAGGCTGATGTTAAGGAGGCTGAGTTTCACGCACAAGTTGAATTTGCTAGGATTCAGGCAGACCATGAGTATCGCATGAAACAAGGTGGAACTGGATCATCTAGCTCTGATGATTTTGATGTGGCTAAAAATGTTAAACTTGTCCCTCCTTTTAATGAATCTGATTTAACAAAATATTTCCAGTTGTTTGAGAGGGTAGCTACAGGTTTTATTTGGCCCAAGGAGTATTGGCCAGTACTCCTTCAAACTGTTCTCACTGGTAAAGCTCAAGTAACTTATGCATCTTTGCCTCAGGATCAATCTGATAATTATGATGTAGTTAAGAGCTTGATTCTTAAGGCCTATGAGCTTGTTCCTGAAGCCTATAGAGTAAAATTTAGGACAACTTACAAGCAAGATAAGGAATCCCATGTTGAGTATGCAAAAATCAAAGAAGATCTGTTAGAGCAGTGGTTAAATTCAAAGAATGTGGATTCTGATTTTGGTAAATTTAAGCAGATGATTTTGCTGGAGGACTTCAAAAGGTGTATTTATAAAGATGTAAGCCTATATCTTGATGAGAAAAGAATAGATAATTTGTCTGATGCTGCAGTTTTAGCTGATGAATATGTTCTCACTCACAAAAGATATTCTAGAGAAAAAAGGAAAGCTGAGAGTAAGTACGTTGCCTCTACTCAGAGTACAGGTAACAGGAAAGAGAATAAAGATGATGTTTCTCAGGAAGTAAATACCAGCTTCACCTCTAGATTTCAGAAAAGTAAATGTACTTATTGTAGTAAGCTTGGTCCTACTACGGAGAAATGTTTCAGGAGACGGCGTGATGTGAACAAAAAGGAGTCTTTAAATATTCAGTCAATTGGTCTAGTGTCCACCCTTGAGAGTTCCCAGAATTCTTTAACCGAGTTAACTGAACCTGCTTTGAGGGGTAACTTAAATTCTGATGATGGAGCTCCTCTTTTGAGCAGTAACGTGGGTGACACTCTCAAGAGTTCATGTGCTAATTTCCTGTCTGATGGTTTTGTCAGTCCTCTGGACAGTAATGACAGGAAATCAGTTAAAATATATCGTGATACAGGTGCTTGCCAATCCCTTATGCTGACCAGTGTTCTAGGCTCTAATGTTAATTCCTCTGATGAAACTGTAATTTTACAAGGTGTAGGGAATAATTACTTCTCTGTCCCTCTGTGCAGAGTGAATTTAGAGTCTGGTTTTGTTAATGGTTCCGTTATGGTTGGGTTGGTTGAGACACTCCCAATGTCAGGTGTAACTTTCTTACTTGGAAATGATATTGGTGGAAGTCAAGTGTGTCCAGCTCCTCAGTTGTCTAGTGAGCCAGTGGCTGCGGCCCAGGATTGTGATGTCCTTGATATGTTCCCTGCATATGCTGTCACTAGGGCTAAGTATAAAGTTACTGGTGATTTAGAGGATAATGATGATGATGATGTTATCCTAGCTGACACTTTTCTTGCTAATTTGGACCACTCACCAGATGAGGCAGTACCCCGTAGTGTTGATAATTTGTCTCGTCAGGAGTTGGTTGAGTTGCAGGTTGCTGACCCTGAGTTGAAAGGTCTAGCTAACTCTGCTTACAGTGAAGAAGAGTCAGCCGGTGCTTCTACTTGTTATTATGTAAAGTCAGGAGTACTTATGAGGAAGTGGAGACTCCCAACAGCATCAGCTGACTGTGAATGGGAGGTTGTACGAGTACATCAAGTTGTCATCCCTCGTGTTTGTAGGCAGGATATCATTAGAGTGGCTCATGATTCCAGTTTGGCAGGACACCTTGGAGTGAGGAAGACTGTGGCACGCATTTTGAAACACTTCTACTGGCCAGGTATCTTCAGGGATGTTTCCTGGTATTGTAAGTCTTGTCACACCTGTCAAGTTGTGGGGAAGTGTAATCAGACCGAAAAGGTTGCACCTCTAGTTCCCATTCCTCCTTTTGAGGGGCCTTTAACCTGTGTGTTGGTGGATATTGTGGGCCCTCTTCCTAAGACTTCTTCAGGATTTTCTTATGTGTTGACCCTGATTGATATGGCTACTCATTATCCTGAAGCCATTCCACTTAGAAATATCTCAGCAAAGAACGTGGTTAAGGAAATGCTAGGGTTCTTCACAAAGTTTGGTCTGCCCAAGGAGGTACAGTCAGACCGGGGAAGCAATTTCATGTCGAATGCTTTCAAGCAGTCTCTGAAAGATTTGGGCATCACCCAGATCACGTCTTCAGCTTGCCATCCCCAGACCCAAGGAGCGTTGGAGAGATATCATCAAACACTCAAATCGATGCTCAAGAAATACTGTTTGGAACATCAGAAAGACTGGGATAAAGGTCTTCCATTCGTTGTGTTTGCCGCAAGAGAATCTCCAAATGAATCACTGGGCTTCTCACCTTTTGAACTACTGTTTGGCCATGAAGTAAGAGGACCCCTTAAGCTACTCAAGGAATGCTGCCTGTCGGAGGAAGATGACGTCAACCTGCTGGAGTATGTGATGAAGTTCAAAGAACGGCTGTCCACTGCTTTACAGCTGGCGAGAGAGAATGTAGGAGCTGCTCAGAAGATGAAGACTTGGTATGATAAGAAGTCCAGGTTACGCTACTTTCAGCCAGGAGATCAGGTTTTGATTCTGCTACCAGTTCATGGGCAACCTCTTCAAGCCAAGTTTAGTGGTCCTTATTTCGTGGAGAAGAAACTCAGTGATGTCAACTATGTCATCGCCACACCAGATCGTAGAAAGAGCAAGCAACTATGTCACATCAACATGCTAAAGTTATATCACAGGCGGGACGAAAATTATCCAGTCTACACTGTAGCTGTTCCACCCGAGTCTGCAAGTGAAGCTCTCCCATGCAGTATGTGCCTGAGTGATAGTTTGGGGAAGAATCCTGATATCATGAATGATCTCCAGACTAAGCTTTCTCATCTACCTCCCAAGGAAAGGCAGGAGTTTTTGGCATTACTGCAGGAGTACCCGCAAGTGTTCCGTGCCACTCCAAGAAGAACCACTGTGTTGATGCATGATGTCGATGTTGGAGACGCAAAGCCAATTAAACTGCCTCCTTACCGTGTGAACCCAGTGAAAGTTCCTCTCATCCAGAAGGAGCTTGGCTACCTGTTGGACCACAAGATGATTGAGCCCTGTCAGAGCGAGTGGAGTTCTCCTGTCACTCTGGTCCCTAAGCCAGGTGGGTCACAGCGGCTTTGCATCGACTACAGACGTGTTAATCAGATAACCAAAACAGACACTTACCTTCTCCCTCGTGTGGAAGATTGCATAGACAAGATCGGAAAGGCTAGGTATATAAGTAAGTTTGATTTGTTAAAGGGATACTGGCAAGTACCTATGACTGAACGTGCTATGGAGATCTCATGTTTTGTAACACTAGGAAAGACTTTTGCATGTTCTGTAATGCCATATGGTATGAAGAATGCACCAGCCACATTTCAGAAGCTCATGAATGTTGTAACAGAGGGTTTGGCAGGGTGTGTTGTTTATATTGATGATGTATTAATCTTCAGTGACAACTGAAAAGATCACCTATGCCATGTCAGTAAATTTCTTGAGCGTTTGGTTCAGGCTAATCTTGTAGCTAATTTATCAAAGTGTGAGTTTGGTCAAGCTAAAGTTCAGTACCTCGGGTACGTAATTGGTGATGGACATGTTGCACCACCAGCAGCTAAGGTTCAGGTTATAAGTGATCTTCCCAGACCTAAAAGTAGGAAAGAGCTACAAAGATTTTTGGGAATGGTAGGTTATTACCGGAGATGTGTTCTTAACTTTTCAATTCTTGTATCACCACTTACAGACCTACTGAAAAAGGGAGTTATATTTGTCTGGACCGATAACTGTGAATCCTCTTTCAACAAGCTTAAAGCTATCCAATTAAGTCAGCCAGTGCTCGCTACTCCAAATTTTGCTAAGCCTTTTAAGATGGCTGTTGATGCAAGTGATACAGGAGCTGGGGCTGTTTTGCTGCAAGAGGATGATCAGGGTATTGAACACCCTTTATCTTATTACAGTAAGAAGTTCACTCCACCTCAAAAGAACTACTCAACTATTGAAAAAGAGCTTTTGGCCTTGATTTTTGGTTTACAGCATTTTTCATTTTATTTGTGTTCTGGTTTTGACCCCATAGTCATTTATACCGATCATAACCCACTGAAATTCCTTAGTAAGTTTAAAGATAAAAATAAGAGATTGACAAGATGGAGTCTACTTCTTCAGGAGTATTCATTAGACATACAACATGTCAAGGGGAAAGAAAATGTTATTGCAGATTGCTTATCTAGACTTTAGACAAATTGTTTTAGAGTAATAAGAAATTTCCTTTGTAAATTTCTTTTTCTTTGTGGGGACGTGTTACATAGCCTATGATTTCATCATCCTTTGTGTAATTTTAATGCACAGTATGCTCCATGTTTGATCACGAGCGTGTTCTGCCTCAGTCCTCCCCTTCTACCGTTATAGTAGAGTAAGTCGTTCTTTATGTTGTTCAGAGCGGGATTGTCAACTCTTTGTCCCCATGGCTTCATTTGCGCGTCCTTCTTACAAGTTGTATCAAGCTCTTCCGGCCCCTATATAATGAGCTCAGTCTCTACATTAATTGCCACTTAGATCTACTCCTCATTTTGTTCACATCTCTGTCCTCCCCTGTACAGTTATTGTTGTGAGTGCTCCGGAAGTCTCCAACCATCTAGCAGCTGTGTGTAATTTGAGTATAACTGTTGTTGCATTTTTTCCTGTACTGTGTAGCGTGGGGTGTTGATTTGTGGGCCTAGTGAGGTTTTTGTGATTCGTGTGGGGTTATTTTTGTCAGTCATTTTTGATAATATTTTGTATCTGTAATAATTTATCTTGCATTAACTGAGCATTACCTGGTGTATTTTCATTTTATCAGGGCTGACTTAGAAATATTTACTCTTGCTAATTTCGTGTTAATAGAGGCTATTGCAGTTAACCATATATTTAACCTGTTTTTGCCATTACATTATCCTTATGAGTCCTGAATGTTTTTTTGTTAGTTTGTGCATTAAACTTTAACTTGTAATTTTATCTAACTCTTTTGTTTTGAACCTGGAACTTTACGGGACAGTAGTGATTTTTTAGTATTCTCACTTAAAGTGTACATTATCTTTCTCTGTTCCGTAACAATATATATATATATATATATATATATATATATATATATATATATATATATATATATATATATATATATATATATATATATATATATATATATATATATATATATATATATATATATATATATATATATATATATATTGTTACGGAACAGAGGGAAATAATGAAAACTTCAAGTGAGAATACTAAAAATCACTACTGTCCCGCAAAGTTCCAGGTTCAAAACAAGAGTCAGGTAAAATTACAAGTTAAAGTTTAATGCTCAAACTAACAACTAAACATTCAGGACTCATAAGAATAATGTAATTGCAAAAAACAGGTTAAATATATGGTTAACAGCAATAGCCTCTATTAACACAATATTAGCAAGAGTAAATCTATCTAAGTCAGCCCTGATAAAATGAGAAAACCGGATAATGCTCAGTTAATGCAAGATATATTATTACAGATACAAAATATTATTACTACTGGCTGACAGTAAAACTTTACATTAATCACAAAAACCTTACCAGACCTACGAATTAACACCTTATGCTATACAGTACAAGAAAAAATGTAATAACACTTATACTTAAATTACACAGCAGCTAGATTGTTGGAGACTTCCAGAGCACTCACAAAAATAATAACTGTACAGGGGAGGACAGAGATGTGAACAAAATGAGGAGTAGATCTAAGTGGCAATTAATGCAGAGACTGAGCTCATTATATAGGGGCCGGCAGAGCTTGATACAACTTGTAAGAAGGACGCGCAAATGAAGCCATAGGGGACAAAGTGTTGACACTCCTGCTCTGAACAACATAAAGAACGACTTACTCTACTATAAGGAAGGAGAAGGGGGGAGTGAGGTAGAACACGGAAGCTTGGTCACTATGGAAGCCACGAGGCGAATCGTGATCAAACATGCAGGATACTGTACGTTAGAATTATACAAAGGATGATGAAATCATAGGGTATGTAACACCTCCCCCCCCAAAAAAAAAAAAAAAAATTTACAAAGGAAATTTCTTATTACTCTAAAACAATCTGTCTAAAGTCTAGAGAAGCAATCAGCAATAACATTTTCTTTCCCCTTGACATGTTGTATGTCTAATGAATACTCCTGAAGAAGTAAACTCCATCTTGTCAATCTCTGATTTTTATCTTTAAACTTACTAAGGAATTTCAGTGGGTTATGATCGGTATAAATGACTATGGGGTCAAAACCAGAACACAAATAAAATGAAAAATACTGTAAACCCAAAATCAAGGCCAAAAGCTCTTTCTCAATAGTTGATTAGTTCTTTTGAGGTGGAGTGAACTTTTTACCGTAATAAGATACAGGCACCTGTATCACTTGCGTCAACAGCCATCTTAAAAGGCTTAGCAAAATTTGGAGTAGTGAGCACTGGCTGACTCAATAGGATAGCTTTAAGTTTGTTGAAAGAGGATTCACAGTTATCGGTCCAGACAAATTTAACTCCCTTTTTCAGTAGGTCTGTAAGTGGTGATAGAAGAATTGAAAAGTTAAGAACAAATTTTCTGTAATAACCTACCATTCCCAAAAATCTTTGTAGCTCTTTCCTACTTTTAGGTCTGGGAAGATCACTTATAACCTAAACCTTAGCTACTGGTGGTGCAACATGTCCATCACCAATTCCGTACCCAAGGTAGTGAACTTTAGCTTGACCAAAATCACACTTTGATAAATTAGCTACAAGATTAGCCTGAAACAAACCCTCAAGAAATTTACCGACATGGCATAGGTGATCTTTCCAGTTGTCACTGAAGATTAATACATCATCAATATAAACAACACACCCTGCCAAACCCTCTGTTACAACATTCATGAACTTCTGAAATGTGGCTGGTGCATTCTTCATACCATATGGCATTACAGAACATGCAAAAGACTTTCCTAGTGTTACAAAACATGAGATTTCCCTAGTACATTCAGTCATAGGTACTTGCCAGTATCCCTTTAACAAATCAAACTTACTTATATACCTAGCCTTTCCGATCTTGTCTATGCAATCTTCCACGCGAGGGAGAGGGTAAGTGTCTGTTTTGGTTATCTGATTAACACGTCTGTAGTCGATGCAAAGCCGCTGTGACCCACCTGGCTTAGGGACTAGAGTGACAGGAGAACTCCACTCGCTCTGACAGGGCTCAATCATCTTGTGGTCCAACAGGTAGCCAAGCTCCTTCTGGATGAGAGGAACTTTCACTGGGTTCACACGGTAAGGAGGCAGTTTAATTGGCTTTGCGTCTCCAACATCGACATCATGCATCAACACAGTGGTTCTTCTTGGAGTGGCACGGAACACTTGCGGGTACTCCTGCAGCAATGCGGATAACTCCTGCCTTTCCTCGGGAGCTAGATGAGAAAGCTTAGTCGGGAGATCATTCATGATATCAGGATTCTTCCCCAAACTATCACTCAGGCTCATGCTGCATGGGAGAACTTCACTTTCAGACTCGGGTGGAACAGCTACAGTGCAGACTGGGTTATTTTCGTCCAGCCTGTGATATAACTTTAGCATGTTGATGTGACAAAGTTGCTTGCTCTTTCTACGATCTGGTGTGGTGATGACATAGTTGACATCACTGAGTTTCTTCTCCACGAAATAAGGACCACTAAACTTGGCTTGAAGAGGTTGCCCATGCACCGATAGCATAATCAAAACCTGATCTGCCTGATAGTGGCGTAACCTGGACTTCTTATCATACCAAGTCTTCATCTTCTCCTGAGCAGCTCCTAAATTCTCTCTTGCCAGCTGTAAAGCACTGGACAGCCGTTCTTTGAACTTCATCACATACTCCAGCAGGTTGACGTCATCTTCCTCCAACAGCCAGCATTCCTTGAGTAGCTTAAGGGGTCCTCTTACTTCATGGCCAAACAGTAGTTCAAAAGGTGAGAAGCCCAGTGATTCATTTGGAGATTCTCTTGCGGCAAATACAACGAATGGAAGATCTTTATCCCAGTCTTTCTGATGTTCCAAACAGTATTTCTTGAGCATCGATTTGAGTGTTTGATGATATCTCTCCAACGCTCCTTGGGTCTGGGGATGGTAAGCTGAAGACGTGATCTGGGAGATGCCCAACTCTTTCAGAGACTGCTTGAAAACATTTGACATGAAATTACTTCCCCGGTCTGACTGTACCTCCTTGGGCAGACCAAACTTGGTGAAGAACCCCAGCATTTCCTTAACCACGTTCTTTGCTGAGATGTTTCGAAGTGGAATGGCTTCAGGAAAACGAGTAGCCATATCAATCAGGGTCAACACATAAGAAAATCCTGAAGAAGTCTTAGGAAGAGGGCCCACAATATCCACCAAGACACGGGTGAATGGCGCCTCAAAAGGAGGAATGGGAATTAGAGGTGCAACCTTTTCGGTCTGATTACACTTCCCCACAACTTGACAGGTGTGACAAGACTTACAATACCAGGAAACATCCCTGAAGATACCTGGCCAGTAGAAGTGTTTCAAAATGCGTGCCACAGTCTTCCTCACTCCAAGGTGTCCTGCCAAACTGGAATCATGAGCCACTCTAATGATATCCTGCCTACAAACACGAGGGATGACAACTTGATGTACAACCTCCCATTCACAGTCGGCTGATGCTGTTGGGGGTCTCCACTTCCTCATAAGTACTCCTGACTTTATATAATAACAAGTAGAAGCACCAGCTGACTCTTCCTCACTGCAAGCAGAGTTAGCTAGACCTTTCAACTCAGGGTCAGCAACCTGCAACTCAACCAACTCCTGACGAGACAAATTATCAACACTACGGGGTACTGCCTCATCTGGTGAGTGGTCCAAATTAGCAAGAAAAGTGTCAGCTAGGATAACATCATCATCATCATTATCCTCTAAGTCACCAGTAACTTTAGACTTAGCCCTAGTGACAGCACATGCAGGGAACATATCAGGGACATCACAATCCTGGGTCACAGTCACTGGTTTACTAGACAACTGAGGAGCTGGACACACTTGACTTCTACCAATATCATTTCCAAGTAAGAAAGTTACACCTGACATTGGGAGTGTCTCAACCAACCGAACCATAACGGAACCATCAACAAAACCAGACTCTAAATTCACTCTGCACAGAGGGGCTGAGAAGTAATTATTCCCTACACCTTGTAAGATTACAGTTTCATCAGAGGAATTAACATTAGAGCCTAGAACACTGGTCAGCATAAGGGATTGGCAAGCACCTGTATCACGATATATTTTAACTGATTTCCTGTCATTACTGTCCATAGGACTGACAAAACCATCAGACAGGAAATTAGCACATGAACTCTTGAGAGTGTCACCCACGTTACTGCTCAAAAGAGGAGCTCCATCATGAGAATTTAATTTACCCCTCAAAGCAGGTTCAGTTAACTCAGTTAAAGAATTTTGGGAAGTCTCAAGGGTGGACACTAGACCAATTGACTGAATATTTAAAGACTCCTTTTTGTTCACATCACGCTGTCTCCTGAAACATTTCTCCGTAGTATGACCAAGGTTACTACAATAAGTACATTTACTTTTCTGAAATCTAGAGGTGAAGCTGGTATTTACTTCCTGAGAAACATCATCTTTATTCTCTTTCCTGTTACCTATACTCTGAGTAGAGGCAACGTACTTACTCTCAGCTTTCCTTTTTTCTTTAGAATATCTCTTGTGAGTGAGAATATATTCATTAGCTAAAACTGCAGCATCAGACAAATTATCTATTCCTTTCTCATCAAGATATAGGCTTACATCTTTATTAATACACCTTTTGAAGTCCTCCAGCAAAATCATCTGCTTAAATTTATCAAAATCAGAATTTACATTCTTAGAATTTAACCACTGCTCTAACAGATTTTCTTTTATTTTTGCATACTCAACATGGGATTGCTTATCTTGCTTATAAGTTGTTCTAAATTTTACTCTATAGGTTTCAGGAACAAGCTCATAGGCCTTAAGAATCAAGCTCTTAATTACATCATAATTATCAGATTGATCCTGAGGCAGAGATGCATAAGTTACTTGAGCTTTACCAGTGAGAACAGTTTGAAGGAGTACTGGCCAATACTTTTTGGGCCAATTAAAACCTGTAGTTACCCTCTCAAACAACTGAAAATACTTTGTTAAATCAGATTCATTAAAAGGAGGGACAAGTTTAACATTTTTAGCCACATCAAAATCATCAGAGCTAGATGATCCAGTTCCACCTTGTTTCATGCGATACTCATGGTCTGCCTGAATCCTAGCAAGTTCAACTTGTGCCTGAAACTCAGCCTCCTTGGCACGAGCCAGAAACTCAGCCTCCTTAGCACGAGCCTCCTGCAGGGCTAGCTGTGACTTAGCTATTTCAATTTGCATTTGCTCATCTGGAGGAGTTACATTAAACGAGCTTTCATTAATCATGTCAACAATTTGATCTTTAGAATGATGAGAGCGAACAGCAATTCCCAATTGTTGAGCAACAAGCTTAAGTTCATTCTTTGTTCTGTTTTCTACATCACACACTGTTTGCACATTTGACAAAAAATCTTTGGCTTCATCAAGAGTAGTAATAGTAGATATCATGAATAAATCACAGTCACAAAATATCAAGCAATATCCTTATGATATCCTGAATATCCTGATAAGAGGTCGCCAAATTTATGTTACGGAACAGAGGGAGATACTGAAAACTTCAGGTGAGAATACTAAAAATCACTTCTGTCCCGCAAAGTTCCAGGTTCAAAACAAAGTTAGGTAAAATTACAAGTTAAAGTTTAATGCTCAAACTAACAACTAAACATTCAGGACTCATAAGGATAATGTAATGGCAAAAAACAGGTTAAATATATGGTTAACTGCAATAGCCTCTATTAACACAATATTAGCAAGAGTAAATCTATCTAAGTCAGCCCTGATAAAATGAGAAAACCGGATAATGCTCAGTTAATGCAAGATATATTATTACAGATACAAAATATTATTACTACTGGCTGACTGTAAAATTTACATTAATCACAAAAACCTTACCAGGCCTACGAATTAACACCTTATGCTATACAGTACAAGAAAAAAATGTAATAACACTTATACTCAAATTACACAGCAGCTAGATGGTTGGAGACTTCCTGAGCACTCACAAAAATAATAACAACTGTACAGGGGAGGACTGAGATGTGAACAAAATGAGGAGTAGATCTAATTGGCAATTAATGCAGAGACTGAGCTCATTACATACGGGCCGGGAGAGCTTGATACAACTTGTAAGAAAGACGCGCAAATGAAGCCATAGGGGACAAAGAGTTGACACTCCTGCTCTGAACAACAGAAAGAACTACTTACTCTACTATAAGGGAGGAGATGGGGGGAGTGAGGTTGAACACGGAAGCTTGGTCACTATGGAAGCCACGAGGCGAATCGTGATCAAACATGCAGCATACTGTACGTTAGAATTATACAAAGGATGATGAAATCATAGGCTATGTAACAATATATATATATATATATATATATATATATATATATATATATATATATATATATATATATATATATATATATATATATATATATATATATATTACTTCCTATATTTCTTCCTGACACACCCTAATGGATATTCTGGCACTGGCAGTAGCTCTGTGTGAAGCTGAATATGTAGATTAAAGTGCATGGTAAAGTACATATGATTGCCTTATATGCTAAAGAACTTGGATAATAGACCAAATAGCAATGAAAATATTTGTATTAGTGAAAGCTTAAACTGACTTCATTCTTAGAGCCTAATGAAAAGATAAGGAATATAAAATTGAGAATGAAAAGTTGTGAACTTGTAAATGAATTAAAAATGGAAAGGTTTCAGCTTACTAGCCCTCAAAATACCATGAACCATATAAAGTAATGTGAAAAAGTAACCTCTACACTTTTGACTCTCAATTCTTGTAATAGGTGAGTCTTGTGTTTTTGTTATTTTGATAATTGAAGAGCAGGAGGAGTTAAAGATGAATATAGGGAGTTGATCTTGATTTATTATCTTCAGAGGAAGTCTTAAGTTGAGCAGCGTATAATACAGAGACAATATACTTAGCAAATCTAGTTGGACCCCTCTTCTTGTTCACTCTATCCACTAATTGTCGGTTCTATGGCTAACCTCCTTCTGAGCTCTGTTTCCTAAAATCCTATTTTAGCAGGGGTTGTGTCACGTGCAATATTCTGATGTGAACACTCTAGAAGCCTGTGTGTGAGTATGTGTGTGTATGGTCACGAGGCGCTGTCGTGTGCCTATCAAGCATTCCTTGAGTTAGAGTGTGTAAGCATGTTTAGCATTGCTCAATTCTCGCAGACACAATACCTATCTCATCCCCTGACTTGCTGCTTCTGTCTGTCTGTCTATCTATCTATCTATCTATCTATCTATTATGATTTGTAATTATAATATGGAGTCCTGACATTGCTCGGTCACGCCGCTGAAGGTCCTCCGACAGCAATCATCATTGACATATGCTAATCTATTAATACTTAATAGTCTTCTTAACTCTTAATATCTAATATTGATTGTAATATTGTACAGGTATAATATTCATGGAAATATTGCAGTGATCTAGTAATATTACATTTTAAACAAGTTGTATACGTAATTGAATAAATGCAATAAAGTTAAACTATTGTACTGTAATACAGTTTGTAAATCGGTTACTGTATGGCATTTGGTTATTTTATGACATTTTGTGTATGTATAATAGTAAAATGCATATATCGTTGAAATCTTTGCAATTAAAGCTCATATGTTACTGGGCTTAAGATGCATGAGAGCAGAGAACATAACTTTACTCCCACAAATGAATGGAATAGACTCTGACAATGAATTCATAGAGGAAATACCATCAGAGCCCTCACCAATTAGTAAAAGGGAACCAAAAAGAATTGGTAATATTAAAAGCTTAACCAAACATACACAAACTGATGAGTGTATAGATCCACTCACACCACAAGCCCCAGCCTCCATGATTAGAGACCCAGGTAACAGTACTGATTTATCAGTTCATCCCACCGCTGCCACCAATGTGACTCTCAATTCTTGTAATAGGTGAGTTTTGAGTTTTTACTGTTATTTTGATAATTGAAGAGCAGGAGGAGTTAAAGATGAATACAGGGAGTTGATCTTGATTTATTATCTTCAGAGAAAGTCTTAAGTTGAGCAGTGTATAATACAGAGTCAATATACTTAATAAATCTAGTTGGACCCCTCTTCTTGTTTACTCTCTCCACTACCTGTCGGTTCTATGGCTAACCTCTTTCTGAGCTTTGCTTCCTAAATTCCTATTTTAGCAGGGGTCGTGTCACGTGAAATATTCTGATGTGAAGTTTCTAGAAGCCTGTGTGTGAGTATGTGTGTATGTGTGTGTATGGTCACGAGGCGCTGTCGTGTGCCTATCAAGCGTTCCTTGAGTTAGAGTGTGTAAGCATGTTTAGCATTCCTCGATTCTCGCAGACACAATACCTATCTCATCGCCTGACTTGCTACTTCTGTCTGTCTGTCTATCTATCTATCTATCTCTCTATTATGATTTGTAATTATAATATGGAGTCCTGACACACTAAGAGGTGGGAGAAATAAAATGATGGTTTTTAAATTCGGAAGAGGCCCAGGTAAGAATAGCATAAAAATTTCAGAATTCATTAGAGGAAACTGAAAGCTAAACTATGTATACTTATTGCATTGGAAAATGAATAAACTACCACAACAGTGGATATCTCCGTGATCTCTGTTTGCCAAGTTATCAACCAGGGTGTTAAAGTTAAGATTTTTAACAAGTTCCTTTTTCTGAGGCCCTAAGTAGCAAGTTACTAAGCGATCAATTCTCACTGAGTCTTGACTAAGCTAAGTACTGAAAAAAAAGTCGTTCATTGCCTGCAGTAGTAACTAGAAGGGTGATAGATTTTGAAAATTTTCACTATTTCTGAATAAGCACAATCTAATGGTTTGAGTTCATCATATAATTCAAACAGATGCTTTGGCTTGTCACTCTTACTTAGAAAATGTCTTTTTGCAACAGAGATTTGGGAAACTAGAAGAATTTGAAAAATTCTCCTATAATAGAAAGCTTCTCATATTCTGGAAAGTCTTTGGAATTGCAATCAGGTGCATTCATTGCTTTTATTAAGGGCATTTTTGTGTGATGCGATTATCAAGTTCTGAGAGAACTCTAATATAACAAAATAGGTTCTTTTGATTTCAGTCTTTGGAGCAATACAATTATTCACCTTACGTCTCCCTAGCGCTGAATCAGTTAAGAAGCTCTTTAGTCTTGATGATACCTTCTGAATTCTCCTAGGTATGCCCAACTGATTTGAATTTTCCAAGTTGGTATCAATCACATATGTTGAAGCAAAATCTTTACCTTTGTCAAAAAAATAAGAGAAAGCCTCGTCAGGTCTCAAGACTTACAATTCTTTAATAGTTGACTGTATGAGAGAGCAAGCTTCAGATAGTAAGGCTTCCTTTGCTTGAAGCTGATCTGACAAACTATTGATAACTCTAAGGACTTGTTCAATAATATGTAGATCCATTACGAACCTGAAAGACTCTAACTTTTTGTACAGTCCAATTAATTCTGCCGCAGCTTCTGAATCAGAACCATCTGAAACTGTATGAAGCACTGATAGCAAACTTCCATAGCGAAGCTGAACCTTTGATACTGACCTACAATAATAAAACCATCTAAATATAGGAGGTCTTTCTAGTGTCAAAACCTGAAGATCTTCTGCTTTCTGTGCCTCTGTGAAAAGTTAGTTCCTTATATTCTGGCTATCAATGAAAGCCTTTAATGATAGCCAGAATTCAATAAAAACAGCAGCTTGATGCTGAAGTTACTGTAACCGAACAGCGGGCTAGGAACATATTTACATATTCACAAGCCTATCACACACCCCTCTTTCATTCCACTGATACCAAGCACCTTGCTTAGCCATCATTTTAAACACATAATTCACAATTATAAATACTCTTAAGGCATGCAGTTGTTTTCCGTTCACACCATCATATAAGAATATGTAATCCAATTCTGTTTTCTTCGCCACATGCTTTTTCCCGGGTCGTAAATGACCGTTCCTCTTACAGACTTTCTCATCTATCCCCTTTCCTACGAGAGTTTGATCCACATTTCCCCTACCTCTGTTAAATCGACACTGCTTCTTGCCCACCATTCATTCTGATACCCTTCTTATCCATACTGTATTATTATTATTATTATTATTATTCAGAATGAATTCCCAATAACAGTCAGGAAACGTATTACACGACAGGTGCTGGAGAGTGGCGCCTTCACGTGATGGTACTGATATAACAGGGCAGCTCTGCTGCCTGGCTATGCAAACTCCCTGAACTCCATTTCTGTCCCTGACAGGAGGCTAGTAAGCTGCAGAAGGGCATCTTCAGGCAACAGTCAACTGCGTTCACATTCAGCTAAGCCCGAGGTTACGAAAACAATACCATCCGTCAATAAATTTTGCAAACGGTTTGGTCACTTTTTCATTTCTGATAAATGAACAGTATAAGCCTTTCTTCATTCCACTGGAATAACTCCATTCATCTAGGCATTCTTGTATATTTCACACAAAATATTCATTCCCCTATTTTTGTTAAATTTATCACCCTGCATATACGTCATCATTTGCTGCATTTCCATTCTGCACCCTCTTCCCTGGGGGTAGGGGAGTTTCAAGAATACTCCCCCAGTATCCCTGCTTGTCGTACGAGGCGACTAAAAGGGTTGGTGGTGGGTTAGTGCCCCACCCCGTAAAAAGAACTAACTAAAAAAGCGAATAAAGCGCCTCGGACCCGGACGGACCATACGTTGACGACTAAGGAACGGACAAAGGACAGTCTTAGGGTGGGAACATGGAATGTGAGAGGAGTGAATGATGAAGTGAAAGAGAGAGAGATTGTTCAGGTGCTTGAGGATGCAAAAGTGGATATATGTGGATTGACTGAAACTAAATGGATGGGTGAAAGGGTGAGAGAATGGGAATATGGTGTAGGTATATGTGCAGGAGTCAGTGAGAATGAGAGGGCAAGAGAGGGAGTATGTCTGATGATATGCAAGAAGTGGAAGGAGAATATATGAGAGTATGGAACAATGGGTGCAAGGATTGTATGGGTGAGGATGAAAGTAGGTATACAAGCATGGGCGATTGTATGTGTGTATGCTCCAACAGAGGATCGAGTGGCAAGAGTGAAAGATGAGTTTTGGGCAAGAGTAGAAGCATGTATGGACAAGTATGAGAGGAGCGAGAGAGTGCTGTTGACTGGAGACATGAATGGCAAAGTTGGGAATGTACGAGTGGATGGAGTGGTTGGTCAGTGGGGTGTGCCAGCTGAAGTAGATGGGAATGGTAGTGCTTTGGTGGACATCTGTGCTTGTAAGGGGTTGGCAATAGCCAACACCTACTTTCGTCATAACATGATCCACTGGTATACATGGAGAGTAATGAGAAGGATGGATGGTGAACTTGTTGAACGAAAGGCAATGATAGACTACGTGTGTGTGGATGAGCGAATGGGAAGACAAGTGTTGGATGCAAGAGTGTGGAGAGGGTGGGGGAATGGAGTCTCGGACCATCACTTAGTGATGGCCAAGGTAAAGATGCAACGAAAATGGTTGAGAAGGCGAAAGGGAAGACAGGAGGAAGCAGCTCCTGTGAGAAGATTGGAGAAATTGCAAGATAGTGAGAAAATGACAGAGTATAAGAGCATAGTAGAAGAAAGATTGGGAAGGTATGAACTAGAGCAGATGGAAGGGGTGGAAGACATATGTAAGATATTCACGGAAGAGATAGGCGCAGCGCCTGAGGTGGTTTGTGGAGTAAGGAGGAGATGCAAGGGTGTACAAGGGACAGCATGGTGGAATGATGAGGTGAAACGAGCTGTGGAACAAAAGAAGAAGGCATATGGTGAATGGTTGGCGAGTAGAGGTAGGGGAGAAGATGAGAGAGAGAAGAGAGAGGTATATGTGAGCAGGAGAAGGGAGGTTAAGAGACTGATGAAGGAGAGTAAGAAGAAAGTGGATGAAGAGTTTGGGAGGAATCTGAGTGTGAAATGGAGGGAGAGTAAGAAATTGTTTTGGAATGAGGTAAAGAAAGTAAGGCAGTGTGAAAGGGGAAATAATAAGGGAGTGAAAGATAGGAATAATTGATTGTTGGTGGAGAAGAGAGAGAAAATGAGGAGATGGAAGAAGCACTTTGAGGATTTGTTGAAAGCAGAGAGTGAGAGCAGTGTGAGTATAAGTGGTTGGGGAATGGCTGGGAGAAGAAGAGATGAGAGGAGGCAGGAAGAGATCAGTAGGGCGGAAGTAGTGGAAGCGATGAAGAAGATTAAGCTGGGAAAGGCCCCAGGAATTGATGGAGTGTGTGGTGAAATGCTGAGGTATGGGGGTGAGATTGTTGTGGAGTGGATATGGAAGTTGTGTAGATTGGCTTGGGAAGAGGGAAGGGTTCCAGAAGACTGGAAATCAGGTATAATTGTTCCTCTGTACAAATGAAAAGGGGAGAGAGAAGTATGTAGTAACCATAGGGGTATTTGCCTTCTTAGTGTGACTGGTAAAATATATGGTAGAATACTCATTGATGGGGTTAGGCATATGGCAGAGGAGCTAGTTGGAGAAGAACAAAGGGGATTTAGGAAGGGAAAAGGGTGTGTAGATCAGATATTTGTTCTAAGATGTTTAGTGGAGAAGTATCTAGAGAAGGGAAGGAAAGTGTATGCTGCCTTCATGGACTTGGAGAAAGCTTATGACAAAATAGATAGGCAAGGTATGTGGAAGGTATTAAGAATATATGGAGTGGAGGGGAAATTGTTGAGTGCTGGGAATAGTATGTACTAGGGAGCTAGGGCTATGGTGCGAGTGGATGGTGAGCTTAGTGAGTCCTTTGATCTCAATGTGGGACTGAAACAGGGGTGTGTGATGTCTCCATGGCTGTTTAATATATATATGGATGGGGTTGTAAAGGAGGTGCAAGGTAGGGCAGTGGATGTGGGGGTGGCCCTAATGAATGAGGGTGAGATTTGGAAGCTTCCGGTGTTGCTGTTTGCTGATGATACAGTATTGTTGAGTGAAGATGAATGGGAGTTGCAAGGTTTGGTGAATGAATTTGGGACAGTGTGTAGGAGGAGGAAGCTGAATGTTAATGTAAACAAAAGTAAAATTATGGTGTTTGAGAGGAATGAAGTCACAGAGTGTGCAGTGAGGTTGGATGATGAGGATATGGAGAATGTGAGTGCATTCAAGTACTTGGGTAGTGTGATGAGTAAGGATGGAACTTTGGGGGATGAAGTACGTGAAAGGGTACAGCAGGGAAGGAAGGTTGTTGGTTCGCTGAAAGCAGTGATGAGAAATAGGGAGGTGAGTATGGAAGTTAAGAAGTCACTGCATGATGGCATTGTGATCCCTACCCTGACGTATGGAAGCGAGGCATGGACCTTGCAAGAGGGGAACAAGTCAAGAGTGAGAGCAGTGGAAATGAGTTACTTGAGAGGAGCATGTGGAGTGACGTGGAGGGACAGTTGACGAATGAAGAAGTGAAGGAACGTTGTGGGGTAGATGTGGATGTGGTTGAGAAGATTAGGAGAAATACACTGAGGTGGTTTGGACATGTGGAGAGAATGGAGAATGAAAGACTGACTAAGAGGGTGTATGTAGGTGAGGTGGAGGGAGGGAGAGGGAGGGGTAGACCGAGGATGAGGTGGAGGGATGGAGTTGAGGGGTATATGAGGGAGGGGGGGTGAGTTGGGGGGAGGGTAGTCAAATGGTGGGTGACAGCGTGATTTGGAGGCGTTTTGTCTGCGGCCACCCTTTGCAGGATTAGGGCGTCGGGCTATAGATAGATAGATAGATAGCATATTAACATGAAGTATCACGGTGCTATTACAGACCTGCTGGAGCTGTGTGTTCCTGTGGCATGCCCGGCGACCACGCCTCTTCAGGATGATGATAATGACAAATGCGAGGATGATGACGGTGGCGAGGGTGGCGGCCAGCACCAGCATCATGGGTGGCACCAACCCTGCCACCCAACCTCCGCCCCCGCCACCCACACCGCCAGCCTTGCCCCCACTGCTGCTCGCTTTGCCGCTGCCGCCTCCGCTGCTACTGGTGGCACTGCTGTCACCCCCAGACGGCACTCCTGAATGTATGCTCGAGAAGGTGAGATGCACTGTTTATGAGGAAGTAAAAAGATCAGTGAGATATACACTTTATATGTGACGAAATAAGATTGTCTAAAGTGCCAATTGTTCAAAGAAAGTGCGTCGAATAATAGCTTTTTGCTCCAATTACTCCCTATGTTTCCGTTTATTCTTGGAAGATTGTGGAGAATAGCCAATGCACAACATATTAGGCTATTATGGAAAGCCATCAACAAGGACGATGATCCTTTGGTCAATAAATTCACAGTCAATTATGGCTCAGTTCTAAAGGAATATTCATTCATTCATTCATTGCCAGACGCCATGTATCCCAAACGGGGTGGCCAACGGCTTAGAGTTAATTGTTTTACAGGGAGGGGCACTAATCCTCCACCAACCCCACTTGACAAGTAGGGATGCCAACAGCATCTGGTGTTCCCAGGCGGTCACCCATCCAAGTACTAACCAGACCCAACGTTAGCTTTTGATTAATGGGTAAATTTCGAGGCTAAACAGTAAACCTACTTTCACTATAAATAGCCCATACCAGCATACTCAGCCACTTCACAGGTGCACAGTGGAAATCAGTAAATCACAGTCACGGCTATTAATACTTCAGTCTTCTAATTATTTTATACACAATTTAATGTCAGATCAGGTTGGCATTTAACAGCAAGTCTATGCATACGTTTTCACAAGCATGCAGGAACATTGTCTCTGAATTCCTGAGGGCACGAAGGCCTCATGCCAGATATTCATCATTTGCCTAGTGAAGCCTGTTTAGCAGGTTTTACACGTTTCCATTTGCCATACTATTAGTCAGGTGGTTAAGAGCACCGAATTTGGTATGAGGCTTACTTAGGGTCTAATGATGAATTTTAGAAGGGGTGCCCTCCGGAATATTTAAAAAATATATATAAATACCCTATATTGAAGGTGGAAAAAGGGCATTTTTCTAAGAAAATATAAAATGGTGATTAGGCGATATTGGTTTGAAGATACATAAAGATTGGTACTCCACACTTCTGAAAGGAAATTAAATTTTACATCTTTTTTGTTCTATGCACTTTTTTGATCCAATGCACCGTTTATGAGATAATGAGGCTTTTTGAGTTTGTGAGTTTTTTTTTTTTTTTTGTAATAAAACTACATTGGTTAAAGATACAATAAATTTGAAACCACTGTTAGAAAGAAAATTAAATTTTGAATCTTTTTTATTCGTGACACTTTTTTTTTTAAGATCTGATTCACCATTTACGAGATATTGAGGGTTTTTTAGGTGTGGAGTAAATATTTCATAATTTTTTCCCATTTTAAAGATTTTCATCATTATAGGAATTACATGGACAGGAAATTGCGTTCTGTACTGTGATATTTTATTATTATCATTATTGAAACATCCATTAAAAATACATATTTTCACAAAAAAATGTACTAGACTAAAGTTTTATAAAAATAACTACAATCATTGTAGGGAAAGAATTTATTTAAAATTAAATACAAACCGTCTGAGTTGTTTTGGTTCACTCACACACACACACACACACACACACACAAGAGGAACTGGAATTACTGAAAGAGAAAAGGGAGGAAGCAAAAACAAAAAATGAGGGAAGATCAGAAGAGGAGAAGAAGAATTTTTTTTTTTACAAAGTAATAGGATTGCAGGTACGAAAGTGGTACACAAACAGGATGGAATAAAAAGGAGGAAGGTAGTAGAACCATGTCATGACAAGTATATAAACAAGATGATAAAGTTGATGTACTCAAATGTGGATGGAATGATATCTAAATTACTAGAGATGAATGATTATGTCAGAGAAAATGAACCACAAATAATATGCCTAACTGAAATAAAATTAACACCAAGGATATCCAATGACATACTAAACTTAGAGGAATACAATATATGGAGAAGAGACAGAAATTTAAAAAAAAAGGAGGAGGAATTATAATATTAACTAAGAAAAATCTAAAAGTCAATGAAATAAAACTAGATATACCATCACAAGTAGAACTGATTGCAGTAGAGATCAACACATCTGAGGGTAAAGTAATTGTAGCCAATTTGTACATGCCACCCAAATCAAACACATGGGAAAGGAATGAATATGAGGACCTGGCAGAGAGTACAATTCAGAGTTTAAGATCATTACTACATAAAATGGAAGAGAAATCAGAAAGGATTATACTAACTGGGGATTTCAATACAAATTTAAATTGGAATACTCTAGATATAATTAGCCAAGAAAGCTGTTGGGACCAAAAGCTCCTGGATCTCGTACAAGAGTTCTTCCTAACGCAACATGTGAGGGAAACCACCAGAAAAGAGGACTTGATGTACCCTCAATGCTAGATCTAATATTTACTAGGCAAGAAAATGATATTGACAGTTTAATATATCACCCTCCACTCGGCAAAAGCGATCATGCAGTACTAAATTATAACTTCAGGATAGCATATGACATAGTAAACAGCAATGACAGTTACAAAGAGAGCTTAAACTATAAAAAGGGATATTATCAAGACCTAAAGAAGTATTTCTTAGAAGCTGATTGGGAAATGAGTTTAGACGACAAGATTTAAATGCTGTATATAAAAAATTATGTGAATTTTATGAAATAGGAGTCCAAAAGTACATCCCACAGCACAAAGAAGCAGATAAGAAAATACAGAAATGGCTCAATACAGAATGTAAAAAATCAGAAGAAAGAAGAGATTTGTTATGGAATAGATACAGAAGACATAATAGTGAAAGGGCGTATATTAATTACAGACAGGCAAGAAACGATTATACAAGAATAAGGAGGGAAACCCAAAAACAGTTTGAGGAGGATATAATAAATAAAAGTAGTGATCAACCAAAGCTGTTTTACAGCTATATCAGGAGCAAAACCAAAGTAAAAGATATAATACAAAAAATTACGGACGAGGGAATCACTTATACACAAGAGAAAGATATTTGTGAAGCACTAAATAAGAATTTCCAATTAGTTTTTACAGAAGGAAAAAATTTTGAGAGGGACTATGTGGAATATGCATGTCCACACATACTACCAGATATACAAATAGCAGAAAAAGTAATACAGGAGGAGTTAAGTAGATTAGACAGAGGAAAAGCAAGTGGTCTTGATGAAATTTCATGTTGGGTACTACGAGAATGTGCAAAGGAGTTAAGTAAACCATTATTTTTAATTTTTAAGAAATCCTTGAGTCAAGGTAAACTACCTGATATTTGGAAAAAAGCAAATATTGTCCCCTTATTCAAGAAAGGAAATAGACAAAATCCACTTAACTACCGACCAGTATCACTGACCAGTGTTGTAAGCAAGGTATTAGAAAAGCTTATTTGAAAAGCTTGGATAAATCATCTAGAAGAACACAGTATGATAACAGAAAGACAGTTTGGTTTCAGAAAAGGAAAATCATGTGATACTAATCTGTTGAGCTACTATGACAGAGTAACAAACACAATACAGGAAAGGGAAGGATGGGTGGACAGTATCTATTTAGATTTCAAAAAAGCTTTTGACACAGTACCACACCAAAGACTTTTATGGAAACTGTACCATCAAGGAGGAATTCGAGGCAAACTGTTTTGTTGGATGCAAGAGAAATGAGAACAGTACTAAGAGGAAACTACTCATCATGGAAAGAAGTGACTAGTGGAGTACCACAGGGTTCAGTGCTGGCACCAATCATGTTTTTAGTGTATATAAATGATATAAACAGTAACACTGGAAACGAGATCTATCTGAATATGTTTGCAGATGACGCAAAAATACAAAGGGGAATTACTAACACAGACTCTTGTAAAGAGCTACAAGAAGAATTAAATAAACTTTATGAATGGAGTAGTACATGGCAAATGGAATTCAATGTGGACAAGTGTCATGTAATCAAGTTTGGTAAAAGTGGAAAAAGACCTGATTGGGATTATAAGTTAGGAAATAAAACCCTATATAGCATTCACATACATAAATGAAGACATGCTATGAAGGATAATAACATCATTAATTAGACCAACCCTGAAATATGCATCAGTAGTCTGGAGTCCTCATCTCAAAAAGCACATAGACAAGATTGAAAAAGTTCAAAAGGCCGCTACAAGATGGATACCAAGCTTAAGGGACCTAAGCTACGAAGAAAGACTAAATAAACTGAATCTACCAACACTACAGGAGAGAAGGAAAAGAGGTGACATGATAATGCTATATAAGTGCATATCAGGGAAGGAGAAAATAGACATAAATGATTACTTAACATATGGAGAAGCATCAGCAAGAGGACACTGCAAAAAACTGCATAAGAAGAGAAGTGATAAAGACGTAAGGAAATTCAGTTTCCCAAACAGAGCAATTGATCAATGGAATGCACTACCGAATGAAATAGTGTGTGCCAAAACAATTCACAAATTTAAGGATATGTACGATAAATATGGTTTAAGACACGGGACAGTACGAGCTTGACTCATTCCTGTGAAGATACAATTAGGTAAGAACAATTAGGTAAGAACACACACACACACACACACACACACACACACACACACACACACACACACTCACTCACTCACTCGCGCACGCGCGCGCGCTCATTTCATGACCCGATTGCGACTTGTCCTTTGGTCAACATATGGGTAGCCTTTGATATGGGCATAAACTACAGGTTTTACCACATAAACTCCATTTGTGCAAGCCTCGGTGAGCCAAAATCACGAGCGTTACCTCTGTTCCATGCAGTTTCAGGTTGCGACACAACCTGTGCCTTCAATGGAAGTCGGTTTGGCAGGCTTTGCAGGTTTATGAAGATGTGACAGAGACATTTGTGTATCTCACTGGTCATCCCTTCCAGTTGCTGGATGTCGAAGACGAACATTTCAAGAAGCTAGAGAGATTGAATGTCATATCGTATGACAGAACCAGCCCTTTGAGTTCAGTCAACGATATGAGAAGGGAGCTCTTTTGTCAGAAGAATCAAGCAGTGGACAGACTGCCACCCACCAGTGATGCGCTCCTGCAGCATGTCCACTGCGCAATGTATCAAGCAGGAATCTGGACGACCAGCAGACAAACACAGCTTGTGGTTCCTTCCCCACAGGATTTTGCCTGGACCAAGGTATCTGCATCATGGGTACCAGTTTGGATGACTATTCCAGAAGTGTCCAGATCGTGCAGGGAACTGATCAAATGCTCCTGCAAAGGGGACTGCACCGTCTGCAAGTGTGATAAAGCAAATGTAGATTGTTCACCACTTTGTAAGTGCAAATGTATTAGATAAATAGACAATAGTCTAAAAAGGAGAGGCTGCCAGCATTGGCGGATACAATGCAGGCATTTGCCTCTTCGTTGCTGTGGGAGATACTGAATTGATTTCAACAATTTTTCATAAACATCATAATTTACAATAAAAATAAAATTAAGTTCATTCCCTACAATGATTATAGTTACTTTTATAAAATCTAGTCTAGTAGATTTTATGTGAAAATATGTATTTTGAATGGATGTTTCAATAATAATAATAAAATATCACAGTACAGAATGCAATATCCTTTCCATGTAATGCCTATAATGATGATAATCTTTAAAATGGGAAAATTTTATGGAATATTTACTCCACACCTAAAAAAAACCCTCAATATCTCGTAAACGGTGAATCAGAAAAAAAAAAAAAAAATGGCACGAATAAAAAAGTTGCAAAATTTAATTTCCTTTCTAACAGTGGTTTCATAATTAATGTATCTTTAACCAATGTAGATTTATTACAATTCCAAAAAATTTACTCACAAACTCAAAAAACCTCATTATCTCATGAATTGTGAATCGGATAAAAAAAGTGCATAGAACAAAAAAGATGTAAAATTTAATTTCGTTTCAGACGTTTGGTATCAGATTTTATGTATCTTCAATCAATATCGTCTAATCACGATTTTTATTATCTTAGCAAAATGCCATTTTTCCACCTTCAATATAGGGTATATATATATATATATATATATATATATATATATATATATATATATATATATATATATATATATATATATTTCCGGAGGGCACCCCCTCTAAAATTCATCATTAGACTCTAAGGAAGCCTCATGCCAAATTCTGTGCTCTTATCCGCCATGCAACGATAATGGCAAAATTTGCCGCTGAGCCACCTGACTATATAAAGCGTAGCTTTCCTAATCCATCAAGGAAATGAATGAAATGGAAATTTTCTGATAGATTTCTGTACTCGAAAGGAATTTATAACAACAAGACCCTCTCCTGCTTTACAAGCTACAAAAAATAGTCTTGATCAGTAGTGAAGTAGCAACAGAAAGAGTATGAGGAGCTGGTGTATATATTCCTGTAAGTATGGAACAAGTCAAGTGTCGCAAGAACTGTTAGAACAACTGAAGGATGATTTACTGACCGTTTTATAATCATGTTAGCCATAAAGATATTCCGACGATGGAGGGCAGAAAAAATGTGGGAGCTTCGGCACTGGACAATAGTTCAGCTATTGTTCCACTGTGGTCACTTTCTTTTTAATAGGGCATGTCCGTCGCTTCTTTCCATGTGACGTATGCACGAACTCACCCTACCCAACCACTTCTCCTCACATACTTTGCCCACCCCACCGATTCATCCACCCATCTCTCCACCCTGCCTGACTGTCCGACGACCCATCTACTCACCCACGCTGCCCATCCCAACTCTCCACCTACCACACCCATCCACTTACTAGCCTTCACACCCAGCCACCAGGTACGTGCACACACACACACACACACACACAATGCTCAAAACATAACACCCGTTCTCTCTTTGTATACACGGGTGTAACAAGAATGGGTACAACAACCGCGCCTAACAGTTGGTCTATGGGCCGAATATTTCCCTTTGCCTTGTACCCCCAGCTCCTGCCGATTGCTCTAGAAATTTAAATTACTTCATCCTTGCCTAACCCTCAACATTTCCACCTGGATTGGCTCAAAACAGATCAAATCTTTCATTTGACCTTGCCCCGTGGCATTAGGATTTGCCCCCTTCCTTTGATTAATTGTTTTCCAAATAATATCCAAGTCATATGCCTTTTTTTTTTTTTTTTTGTCTTCCCATGAACCCTTCCACAATGACTGGTCTAAAGCGTAAAAAAAAAAAAAAAAGTTAATATCAATCTTGCCATGTGATCCTGATCAGCAGTCGGTCAGTACCTTCGGTGATCTTTAACGTTTCATCGAAGTTTGCTTCAAATAAGATCAAAACTGTTTTAATGTAGTTTTCAAACACAGACATCGGGGTCTGACTTTGACCTTGGCCTACAACTCTGACTTTTGTTCTCGAAATCGAATCCATCCATTCTTGCCTTAACATGAACGCTCTCCTAAGTACTGAATTAGAAACTGAATTAGAAACTGCCGAAGTTGCCCTAACCCTGTGACTTTGACCTTCGACCCGTTGTTCTTAGAATCAACTGGTTAACCCACAGGTCGACTCTTAACGATTTCACCAAATTCAGTTAAAATTAATTGCAAACCTTCTGAGTTGTGTTGGTTCATACAGACAGACAGACAGACCCCCCCCCCACACACACACACCATCACGCACGCGTGCTGCAAGCAAAACGTAATGTTCTCACACTTTGTGAGTGGTTAAAAATAAAAAGTGTCATGAGTTGCATATAGCATTCATATATAAGAGTAAACCAACATGTTGTGTGACAGTGCTTAAAATACAGGTTGGGTCAGGCAAATGCAAGCAATAAAGGAGGCAAGTGGTTACAGACTCACAGAGGTAACTAAGCTTGCTCTCATTATGTATGAAAAAGTTACTAAGCATTAATATCTCAAGCAAATCGCCCCCCAGACAAGCATATATTGCAAGTACTTCCTAAACATTTGTAAGAAACGTTGAAAAATAAAAATAAACATATTTCTCTGTCTTGCTTTATAATGTCTAAAATAGCTATTTGAGAAGTGATGGCTTTGAGACAGTAGTTATACAAGAAGAAGAAACTTGTGAAAATTTATATGACGGTGAATCTGACGCAGAAATGTAACTCCTCGGTAGTTCAGTGTAATCTCGGCAGGTCAAAGAGAGGGCAGATGGCAAGAAGAATAGTGAGATACTGGACACAGAAAGAAAACTTACTTCACTAATGTTTACAAATAGTGCTGTGCTGCTTGGGAATGCAAAGGAATATTAATGATTTTGGAAATATGCATGAGTAACGAAATTTTCAGGTGAACGTAAGGAATCTACTCGTTGCCTGGCAACGGCCGAAAACCCGCTTTTTTTGCGCTTTTCACGTTTTGAACGGCAGAAGCATTACTAATGGGCGTAGAAAATTCTAACTTCTTTTGGCGTATTCTTGAGGTCATTCCTTATCAGAGGTGTGCCATCCATTTTTCCTCTCTCTCCTCTAGTTTTCCAGGGCCGACCCTGCGAAGATTAGCCTCAGCGTTCCTAGCAACCAGTACTGTTGTTTTCAAAAATGCACCCCAACTTCTCCAGTAGGAAGGGGGAGGCCAAGAATGAGATGGAGGGATGGAGTGGAGAAGTATATGAGAGAGGGGGTGTGTAACCTGGGAGCAGGGCAGTGAAATGGTGAGGGACAAGGCAACACGGAGGCGATTTGTTTGTGGCCACCCCTTAAGGGATTAAGGCATCTGGCAAAAGACAGATAGATATACTTCCCCAGTGGATCGATGGAATTGAATGCTTTTAGATATTGACTAGTACCGCAACTTACTATTGTACACCTATGTGCTACATTGGCCAGGTCAGGGGTCAAAGGTCATCAGATATGAAAATGGTGAAAATAGCTAAAATCACGATTATACTCGCACGAAATGCTAAGACTCCGGATATGATTAAGCCAGGGCCATGATTCTTGGGTGGAAGGTTGCACTGGAGTACCTCAATACAAAAATGGCATTGGGAGTCGAAACTCTTCCAGTTGCTGGCAGCCCCACCTAGAAATTGTACATCTGGTAGGCCATTCTGCAAATTTCAAGTTCCCTAGCTCCACAGTGGGTGGATGGAATCGAATAAAAGTTTGCATGTTTATAGACGTTAATGAGTACAACAAGCGTACTTCGTACATACATAACCTACATCTACCAGGTCAGGGGGCAAAGGACAGCAAGTGTAGAAATTATGAAATGCGCTAAACTTACGACCTTGCCCACATGAAATGTTAAGGCCATGATTCTAGTTGGGAACATTGCACTAGAGTGCCTCCATATAGAAATTACTTTTAGTGTCGAAACTCACTTCTAGTTGCTAACAAAGCTTGATCCGGTTAGAGGTGACCATCGTCGCCAACTGTCTTGTTTAACTGTGGCACTCACTTCTTCCCTTCAGAATTTACCAATTCTAAACAAACCTGGACACATTGAACGGGCTATGAACAGGCTATGACCTAGTTGTGTCAGCAAGGTCTTGGTTGGAAGGTAACTATCTGTCTAGTGTTACATAGCCTATGATTTCATCATCCTTTGTGTAATTTTAACACACAGTATGTTGTATGTTTGATCACGAGCGTGTTCTGCCTCAGTCCCCCCCCTTCTACCGTTATAGTAGAGTAAGTCGTCCTTTCTGTTGTTCAGAGCAGGATTTTCAGCTCTTTGTCCCCATGGCTTCATTTGCACGTCCTTCTTACAAGTTGTATCAAGCTCTGCCGGCCCCTATATAATGAGCTCAGTCTCTGCATTATTGCCACTTAGATCTGCTCCTCATTTTGTTCACATCTCTGTCCTCCCCTGTACAGTTATTATTATTGTGAGTGCTCAGAAAGTCTCCAACCATCTAGCAGCTGTGTGTAATTTGAGTATAACTGTTGTTGCATTTTTTCTTGTACTGTGTAGCATAAGGTTGATTCTTGGGCCTAGTAAGGTTTTGTAATTCATGTAAAGTTCTTGTTGTCAGCTATCATTAATAATAGTTTGTATCTGTAATAATTTATCTTGCATTAACTGAGCATTACCCAGTGTATTTTCATTTTATCAGGGCTGACTTAGATATATTTACTCTTGCTAATTTCGTGTTAATAAAGGCTATTTGCAGTTAACCATATATTTAATTGTTTTTTGCCATTACATTATCCTTATGAGTCCTGAATGTTTTGTTCTTAGTTTGAGCATTAAACTTTAACTTGTAATTTTACCTAACTCTTTTGTTTTGAACCTGGAACTTTACGGGACAGTAGTGATTTTTAGTATTCTCACTTAAAGTGTACATTATCTTTCTCTGTTCCGTAACAAATTTGGCGACCTCTCATCAGGATATTCAGGATATTATCATGAGGATATTGCTTGATATTTTGTGACTGTTCCTTATTCATGATGTTTACTATTACTACACATGATGAAACCAAAGATTTTTTGTCAAATGTGCAAACAGTGTGTGATGTAGAAAACAGAACAAAGAATGAACTTAAGCTTGTTGCTCAACAGTTGGGAATTGCAGTTCACTCTCATCATTCTAAAGATCAAATTGTTGGCATGATTAATAAAAGCTTGTTTAATGTAACTCCTCCAAATGAGCAAACGCAGATTGAATTAGCTAAGTTACAGCTAGCCCTGCAGGAGGCTCGTGTGAAGGAAGCTGAATTTCAAGCACGTGCTAAGGAGGCTGAGTCTCAGGCTAAGGAGGCTTGTGTTAAGGAGGCTGAATTTCAAGCAAATGGTAAGGAGGCGGAGTCTCAGGCTCGTATTCAGGAGGCACAGATACAGGCACAAGTTGAACTTGCCAGGATTCAGGCAGACCATGAGTATCGCATGAAACAATGTGGAACTTGATCATCTAGCTCTGATGATTTTGATGTGGCTAAAAATGTTAAACTTATCCCTCCTTTTAATGAATCTGATTTAACAAAGTATTTTCAGTTGTTTGAGAGGGTAGCTACAGGTTTTAATTGGCCCAAGGAGTATTGGCCAGTACTCCTTCAAACTGTTCTCACCGGTAAAGCTCAAGTAACTTATGCATCTTTGCCTCAGGATCAATCTGATAATTATGATGTAATTAAGAGCTTGATTCTTAAGGCCTATGAGCTTGTTCCTGAACCTTATAGAGTAAAATTTAGGACAACTTATAAGCAAGATAAGCAATCCCATGTTGAGTATGCAAAAATCAAAGAAGATCTGTTAGAGCAGTGGTTAAATTCTAAGAATGTGGATTCTGATTTTGGTAAATTTAAGCAGATGATTTTGCTGGAGGACTTCAAAAGGTGTATTTATAAAGATGTAAGCCTATATCTTGATGAGAGAAGAATAGATAATTTGTCTGATGCTGCAGTTTTAGCTGATGAATATGTTCTCACTCACAAGAGATATTCTAAAGAAAAAGGGAAAGCTGAGAGTAAGTACGTTGCCTCTACTCACAGTACAGGTAACAGGAAAGAGAATAAGGGTGATGTTTCTCAGGAAGTAAATACCAGCTTCACCTCAAGATTTCAGAAAAGTAGATGTACTTATTGTAGTAAGCTTGGTCATACTATGGAGAAATGTTTCAGGAGACAGAGTGATGTGAACAAAAAGGAGTCTTTAAATATTCAGTCAATTGGTCTCGTGTCCACCCTTGAGAGTTCCCATAATTCTTTAACTGAGTTAACTGAACCTGCTTTGAGGGGTAACTTAAATTCTCATGATGGAGCTCCTCTTTTGAGCAGTAACGTGGGTGACACTCTCAAGAGTTCATGTGCTAATTTCCTGTCTGATGGTTTTGTCAGTCCTCTGGACAATAATGACAGGAAATCAGTTCAAATATATCGTGATACAGGTGCTTGCCAATCCCTTATGCTGACCAGTGTTCTAGGCTCTAATGTTAATTCCTCTGATGAAACTGTAATCTTACAAGGTGTAGGGAATATTTACTTCTCTGTCCCTCTGTGCAGAGTGAATTTAGAGTCTGGTTTTGTTAATGGTTCCGTTATGGTTGGGTTGGTTGAGACACTCCCAATGTCAGGTGTAACTTTCTTACTTGGAAATGATATTGGTGGAAGTCAAGTGTGTCCAGCTCCTCAGTTGTCTAGTGAGCCAGTGGCTGCGACCCAGGATTGTGATGTCCCTGATGTGTTCCCTGCATGTGCTGTCACTAGGGCTAAGTCTAAAGTTACTGGTGATTTAGAGGATAATGATGATGATGATGTTATCCTAGCTGACACTTTTCTTGCTAATTCGGACCACTCACCAGATGAGGCAGTACCCCGTAGTGTTGATAATTTGTCTCGTCAAGAGTTGGTTGAGTTGCAGGTTGCTGACCCTGAGTTGAAAGGTCTAGCTAACTCTGCTTGCAGTGAGGAAGAGTCAGCTGGTGCTTCTACTTGTTATTATATAAAGTCAGGAGTACTCATGAGGAAGTGGAGACCCCCAACAGCATCAGCTGACTGTGAATGGGAGGTTGTACGAGTACATCAAGTTGTCATCCCTCGTGTTTGTAGGCAGGATATCATTAGAGTGGCTCATGATTCCAGTTTGGCAGGACACCTTGGAGTGAGGAAGACTGTGGCACCCTTTTTCAAACACTTCTACTGGCCAGGTATCTTCAGGGATGTTTCCTGGTATTATAAGTCATGTCACGCCTGTCAAGTTGTGGAGAAGTATAATCAGACCGAAAAGGTTGCACCTCTAGTTCCCATTCCTCCTTTTGAGGCGCCTTTCACCCGTGTGTTGGTGGATATTGTGGGCCCTCTTCCTAGGACTTCTTCAGGATTTTCCTATGTGTTGACCCTGATTGATATGGCTACTCGTTATCCTGAAGCCATTCCACTTAGAAATATCTCAGCAAAGAACGTGGTTAAGGAAATGCTAGTGTTCTTCACAAAGTTTGGTCTGCCCAAGGAGGTACAGTCAGACCGGGGAAGTAATTTCATGTCAAACGTTTTCAAGCAGTCTCTGAAAGAGTTGGGCATCACCCAGATCATGTCTTCAGCTTACCATCCCCAGACCCAAGGAGCGTTGGAGAGATATCATCAAAGACTCAAATCGATGCTCAAGAAATACTGTTTGGAACATCAGAAAGACTGGGATAAAGGTCTTCCATTTGTTGTATTTGCCGCAAGAGAATCTCCAAATGAATCACTGGGCTTCTCACCTTTTGAACTACTGTTTGGCCATGAAGTAAGAGGACCCCTTAAATTACTCAAGGAATGCTGGCTGTCGGAGGAAGATGACGTCAACCTGCTGGAGTATGTGATGAAGTTCAAAGAACGGCTCTCCACTGCTTTACAGCTGGTGAGAGAGAATTTAGGAGCTGCTCAGGAGAAGATGAAGACTTGGTATGATAAGAAGTCCAGGTTATGCCACTTTCAGCCAGGAGATCAGGTTTTGATTCTTCTACCAGTGCATGGGCAACCTCTTCAAGCCAAGTTTAGTGGTCCTTATTTCGTGGAGAAGAAACTCAGTGATGTCAACTATATCATCGCCACACCAGATCGTAGAAAGAACAAGCAACTTTGTCACATCAACATGCTAAAGTTATATCACAGGCGGGACGAAAATAACCCAGTCTGCACTGTAGCTGTTCCACCCGAGTCTGCAAGTGAAGCTCTCCCATGCAGCATGAGCCTGAGTGATAGTTTGGGGAAGAATCCTGATATCATGAATTATCTCCAGACTAAGCTTTCTCATCTAGCTCCTGAGGAAAGGCAGGAGTTTTCGGCATTACTGCAGGAGTACCCGCAAGTGTTCCGTGCCACTCCAGGAAGAACCACTGTGTTGATGCATGATGTCGATGTTGGAGACGCAAAGCCAATTAAACTGCCTCCTTACCGTGTGAACCCAGTGAAAGTTCCTCTCATCCAGAAGGAGCTTGGCTACCTGTTGGACCACAAGATGATTGAGCCCTGTCAGAGCGAGTGGAGTTCTCCTGTCACTCTAGTCCCTAAGCCAGGTGGGTCACAGCGGCTTTGCATCAACTACAGACGTGTTAATCAGATAACCAAAACAGACACTTACCCTCTCCCTCGTGTGGAAGATTGCATAGACAAGATCGGAAAGGCTAGGTACATAAGTAAGTTTGATTTGTTAAAGGGATACTGGCAAGTACCTATGACTGAACGTGCTGGGGATATCTCATGTTTTGTAACACTAGAAAAGAGCTTTTGGCCTTGATTTTGGATTTACAGCATTTTTCATTTTATTTGTGTTCTGGTTTTGACCCCATAGTCATTTATACCGATCATGACCCACTGAAATTCCTTAGTAAGTTTAAAGACAAAAATCAGAGATTGACAAGATGGAGTCTACTTCTTCAGGAGTATTCATTAGACATACAACATGTCAAGGGGAAAGAAAATGTTATTGCAGATTGCTTATCTAGACTTTAGACAGATTGTTTTAGAGTAATGAGAAATTTCCTTTGTAAATTTCTTTTTTCTTTGTGGGGAGGTGTTACATAGCCTATGATTTCATCATCCTTTGTGTAATTTTAACACACAGTATGTTGCATGTTTGATCACGAGCGTGTTCTGCCTCAGTCCCCCCCTTCTACCGTTATAGTAGAGTAAGTCGTCCTTTCTGTTGTTCAGAGCAGGATTTTCAGCTCTTTGTCCCCATGGCTTCATTTGCACGTCCTTCTTACAAGTTGTATCAAGCTCTGCCGGCCCCTATATAATGAGCTCAGTCTCTGCATTATTGCCACTTAGATCTGCTCCTCATTTTGTTCACATCTCTGTCCTCCCCTGTACAGTTATTATTATTGTGAGTGCTCAGAAAGTCTCCAACCATCTAGCAGCTGTGTGTAATTTGAGTATAACTGTTGTTGCATTTTTTCTTGTACTGTGTAGCATAAGGTTGATTCTTGGGCCTAGTAAGGTTTTGTAATTCATGTAAAGTTCTTGTTGTCAGCTATCATTAATAATAGTTTGTATCTGTAATAATTTATCTTGCATTAACTGAGCATTACCCAGTGTATTTTCATTTTATCAGGGCTGACTTAGATAAATTTACTCTTGCTAATTTCGTGTTAATAGAGGCTATTTGCAGTGAGCCATATATTTAATTGTTTTTTGCCATTACATTATCCTTATGAGTCCTGAATGTTTTGTTGTTAGTTTGAGCATTAAACTTTAACTTGTAATTTTACCTAACTCTTTTGTTTTGAACCTGGAACTTTACGGGACAGTAGTGATTTTTAGTATTCTCACTTAAAGTGTACATTATCTTTCTCTGTTCCGTAACACTAGCAACGAACAAACAGCCACCTTTTCGTACTTTTCACGTTTTGACCTGTAGAAGCATTACTGTAGAAAGATCTTACTTCTTTAGGCATAATCTTGAGGTCTTATCCTGTTGGTCATATGCCATCCATTATTCCCCTCTCTCCTCTAGTTTTCGAGTGGTAACCCTATGAAGATTCGCCTCAGCATCCCTTGCAGTATTGCTTAACCCTTTTAAGGTAACCTGGGCTCTACTGGACCCCATGCTATTTTTCTTAGTGTTTTTCATATACTACTTTAAGGACTTGGGATCTGGTTTTCCCTCTACCTTCCTGTCTAGTAGACTAGTTTAGGGAGGTGATGGCGTCAGTTCGGGATCTGGCTCTATTTTCATACTAATGGGCCTTTGGGATCCAGTGGACCCCAGGTTACCTAACCTGTTATATCTTTCCCCCATATACAGTATATCTTCCATACTAAAAATTATTTATTATGACATGTGCTTCTCTTTCTTCGTAAAGATACATTGGCCATTAGTCTACAGCAGGCATTGATAGAAAACTGATGGAACATATCAGTTTTGGTATGGCAGCCACTAATTACACTTGGTATAAAATTTGTCAATGTTTTTCATTTAAATTTTCCTTACAGTATTTCGTCATTTGTATTTTCATACATTTTGCTCCTAATTGAAGGAAAAGGGCTACAGAAATTGTGTACAAGTGATTGTTTGAAAAAAAAGTGTTGCAAATATATTTGGTGATTTTCTAAAGATTGGGGTCTGGCAGACCCAGGGTTACCTTACAAGGGCTAATTGTGGCAGGCACTTCTACCCTTCATAATTAACCATTTCGACTAAATCTAGACATTATGACCAGCCTGCGACCTAGTTGTGTCCACAAAGATTTGGATGCTAGGCAAATACTCGTTGCCTAGTAACGGCCTGCTTAGCCTCCTAGTGGTCATGTGTTCAGAAATTGTCGGGATCCAGTGGTCACCTCCAGCACCATTTTGTCAGATTTTGAAAAATCGATTTTTTTTTTTCTCTTACCAATTTAAAGAGAAACGTTTTGCGAATCTGGCAATGCAATCTTTAGTTTCCCAAACCCATCCTGTGCATCGCAATGAAGCGCCAAAAAAAAAAAAATCACAAAATGTTTGCATACACAGTGGTGCAAACTAAGGAAATGAGTGAACAAAATTGCATTAAGAAATATCCATATTTTCAGCCCCCAAAGATTTTAATGTTAATGAAATTGTTTGAAATGACTAGATATGTGTATAACGAACAAAATCAATGCATAGTATGGGAGGTTTACTTTTAAAAAAATCATGAATTTTTCACAGTTTTTGATGTTTATTGTGTTCATGCGAGCATCTAGTTATTTCTGATCTCTAGGTGGTTTAGTTTGTGTCCAAAGAGAGGCGAGATATAATATTTTTAGACTACCCAGATAAGGGTCCTCTTTTGTGTGCACAGGCTGAACTGCAATGGCCTGCTTAGTGCTGTCCATCGTCACCTATTGGCTTCTTATGACAAATTGTTAATTTCGTATTGAACCTAGAGTACTTTATTCAGTCTACTGGATTTTAACAGAATTACATGTTCCAGCAAAAACTTTCGAAACAAGCTCATTCGTCGTCCACATGGCCAGTTTCGCGCTGTGAAACCGTCAAAGGAGGAAGGAGGGAGCAAAAGAAATGGAAGTGGTGGTAAGGTGGATGTGGCAGTGGTAAGTAAAGGAATGGGTGAGACTGGCTTGAATGTTGGTTAGAGATGAGACTGGAGCAGGGAAGTTTACTCTGTGCAAATGGGCGTCTTAGGATTCGTTGTTTCAGTGCAGTGCATGGTAATTTCACATTATCTGTCACGAATGAAAGTTTGTACATAAAAGAAATGGGTGAGATGAGCTGGCGTTGTGTTGGTGGTGAGGAAGGGGCCATGAGAGTAGATGCTGCAAAAATGAGTAGCAGTGAAGGTATATTAAAAACTTTTCTCCAACAAGAGCATGAATAATGGGTGTTTCTCTCATATGCCTGTAGTCTTGCAAAGCAGACAAAAAGGCGTCGTCATACTGACAAAGGCTAATAGAAAACACCTCTAATATCTTAATTTATAAAGTATTCCCTTAATCTAAGTAAAACCGTCTGAAAGTAGCGTGAATTAAAAAAATACGCTGAAAAAATTATATTGGCAACAGTAATGGAAGCAAAGGTAACAATTATTATGTGTTTGTCTACAAGGCAAATAAAGAATGTTGCAACTTTACTGCTCTTCCAGAGTAATACAGTCTTCCACAATAACTATATGTGTATCTGTATGACGCCAGACATTAAAACCCAAAGTTCACGGAGGGAGCAGCGACAGAAAAATCTACAAGCACCCTTATCACCACACATGCCTAACCACACTGAATAATCTCCAGCACCATCCCTCATGTACTCTACCTTTTCATCTGTTCTTCCGTTATCCTCCTAGTCGTCCTTCTCTCATTTTATCACAGCATATTTCTTTCATTAACTCTCTCATGATAAGGACAACTTTAGTACTTTTTTCAGGTAATGCTTGGTGGAGATATTCGTAATTTTGCAGTTAAATTGGCATAGCTTCTTGTCAGAAGTATATATACTATTGCTCTACATTCCAAAATACTTTGTAATTTGTTCCAACTTTCATTGATCTTCTCTTTTCTAGCTCAGCATTCATAATCGAGGAATGGCAGTTTTAGGCCAAGTTAAAATTGCTAAAGTATATTGCATGACTACCACCCCTGCTTTACCCTTGAGCCCGGAGACATCATATGTTCATTTCTTTTTTTGCGATCTCAGAATAAGTTATTTCAACTTACCGTAGATTTTTTCTGAGTGATGAGGTTCGTGACGACTATGTTTTATTTCTCCAGGCCGAATCTCCTTGGCTCTTAAGCCAAATAACATCGTCTGGAGACAGTAATAATATACTCGTATCACAAAAACGTCATAGGCTTGAAAGGTAACACACACACACACACACACACACACACACACACACACACACACACACACACACACACACACACACACAGACCACTGTAATTTGTTGGAATGGAAAGGATTTAATCTGTTTACTGAGTTCACCTCAATCAAATGGCGTTTTTCTTATGTCTCTCGTGGTAGTTATGCTTTACTTTGGATTAATATTAATCATTTGGTTTATCTGTCAGAGTCACGCGAGCTTGATATCATTCACCAACAGATTTATGCTTATGCCAATGAAGGGATGTCGGGTTGTGCGGATTACATAAGCCCCGTGAAAACTAATACCATTTTTTTAAATGTTATATCCATCCATTTTTATTCAGCTTAGAAAATACTTTTCAAATTAAATGGTCTACGTACAGCCCTCGTTGACCTCTTTAGTGTTTGGTCGCATTTCTGTCCGAACAAAGATTATGTAGTAGTAGCAAGAATTTAGCTGAAAAAGACTTAACCATTTTGAGAGAATTAAGAACTGGGAACTCGAGCGTGAAAGATTCTAAACAAATTGAGGTACACCGAGAGCTGCCAACAAAATGCAAAACGAACCGAGAATCCTGCTTGCAAGATCTTTTAAAAACACAAGTTAATAACCAAGGAGGAATGCAATTAGTGAAACGTCTTGTTAGCAGCATTCCTGACTCCGTTTTTTACTGCCGGCGTGACTTTCGAGCCGGTGAGGTGAAGAAACACACTTGCAGAATTGTAGAGGAAATAAGAGTAGAGTGGAAGAAATGGTGGCCATGTACTGTAAGGTTTAGATGAAACAGACGATGACTGAGATTAACTTATGGAAGAGCTGAACTGAGGTTAGTGTGGACAGTAAAACACAGTCACTTATAAAATGGACCGTGTAAAAGAAAATCAGTTAATATAAGAGTGTCGGTGGTTGTTCAGGTCTGAAGGCTCTCTTTCGAGGAAAAAAGTAGAAACAGTAACTTCTGAACCCGGAAAAGAGGTACCACACTTAATACTGACAACGACATGTTGAACTAGGCAAGTCAAAAGACAGTACGTCAGCGTGAAAAAAAACTAAATAGGATTATTATCCTCCACCACAAATTGTTGGTGCTGCTTCTACTGCTGCTATTGCTGCTGCTGCTGCTGCTGCTGCTGCTGCTGATAATGATGATGATGATGGTGACTGATCAGAAAGATTTTGAATGTGTCCATGAATATCGTTTCCCTACACTGATTTACAAGTAATTATTGGCTATAAAGCAACAAACTTGCCTTTCAGATGCAGTGGAATAAAGTGAGTTTATGAAAAGGTCATACTGCTTCTTTCGATGGATCTGTTACGTTTGGTATCATTACAGTAGTCACGAGTACTTGTAATATATTTCGTCTCATTATGACGTGTGTCCCATTTCATCATGCTTAGTTATAAACAAACAATAGAAATATGGATTTTGTTAACTGTAGTTGGTCTTTATGTTGTACAGTAGGTCACAGACACTTTGTATAAAATATATATGACCAGTAACAACCAACCCATTATTACACCTTCCAAACCTTATGTTGATGTTGTTTTTGATGATATTGTTGTTGTTACTGTTGTTCGTGTTCCTGCTGGGAAACTTTTATATAAATCTTCAGTGCACTCGAACCACTAAACCGTAGAGCACCCATTTACACAGGGATAATATATCTCATGTCCTTCACCCATCTTCACAACTCTAGCTCATTCCACCAATTTCGTTGTCACCCACGCCTGATTCATTACATGCCTATCCTCCTCCTCCCCCCTCCCCAACCCCCTAATATACTCAAGCCACTAATCCTACAACACCAATTTCTAAATGACATACTTGCCTGTTTCAGACCCACCGCCCACCAGATTTTCAACCCATTCTCCCATTCCTTTGCTCACCATGCCCATTTCATAAATCCCCATTGACTGTGGACGAACGCCATTGTTAGGGCTTCGTATCAGAGTGTAGAAAGCTATTGTATTTCCCCCATTTGTTTTTTCTTTCGTTCAAACGCGTTTTCGGCGTGGAGTTAGTTATTATATCTTCTCTAGTTAGCTTCAAACACTGGGCAGTTATGCCTCAGGGCAATAGTCCTGGATACCTTGTTCATTTATTTAATGCAGGTCTTTTAATTGGATTTATGGGATCAAACGTCAGTCTTAAAATAACGCAAACTTTGAGATGCTATGTTTTTACATGTTCATTAATTCTTACATCAACTTGCATAGAAGCATGTCAGTGTACTGTAGCTGTGTGGAAACCATCTTGCATTCTCTTGAGAATGTTGGCAATCTTGTAGTATCATTTTGCTCACCAGACAATTTTTTTCAACACAAGAGAGCTACTTGGTGTCAAATGGGTTATTGGAAACTGTATCTAACACTATATTTTCAAAAGCACGTCTTAAAATAGTTTGGATATAGCAAGAATAAACTAAAGAAGACTTCCTCAGACTGAAGCTTTTATGGCTTTGATATTCAAATATTCCTTGTGAATGTAAAACATTCAGCAGAAAACAGGGTAAATTTTTAGAAGTAACCAACGTTTTCTTTTATTATTATTTTTATGTTTTCCAATGCAAACTACTGTGTTTTAATGAGTTTTGACCTTCATTTTTGGGGGAAAATCACCCTTTTGGAATTTTGAGTAAGATTTCCAAAAGTGGGTTTATCCCTCAAAATCAAGATCAAAATGAATTAAAAACACACTATTTTGCATTAAACTAACCCAAACTAACCTAACCTAACCAAAACTAATCTAACCTAGGGCTAACTTAGGGCCTGACATAGACCGAGTGCACACGCCTGCACCAGCCAATATGGCGCGACATTCATCCGCTACTGAGCGATAGCCTAACCTATGCCACTATATGACTACCCCTACAAAATTTGCTCCCCCAACTCAAACTAGGCTTAAAAGGTAAGTCTTAGGCAGAATAGTTCAGAGTCGTAATATAATGGAAATTGGTAACGTTGGTTACTTCTAAAGTTATACCGAGAACAGTTTACATACGAGAATTTCCTTAGGGCACTTACAAGATGTGCTGTCTAACAGAATCCCAATTCAATATCCTCGAAATTCCCCTTCTACTCCACGAATAGGAGGAGTCATTACCACTTGGGAATTTCCAGCAAACTGTAATCTCAGTTTTACATAACCGGATTCCTTCACTGTATTGAAAAAAAGCACAGCGTGTATATTGTTCAACGTTTTTTTTTTTTTTTTTTTTTTTTTTTTTTTACAGAGACTCGTTAATGACTGTTCCCGACTGAAAAATAAAAAGCTTAACGATACCGCCTGTATTCTAGGTAGAGATGGTCTCTGGCACCTATTCATTGACGGCCCATTTCTGCGTATATTACGGTCGGGGACGAAAGTTTGTCTGCCATATCACTCATCCTAATTCTCACTTTCTTCTTTCTTGTATTCCTCTGCTGAATCAGGCTTAGTACCCATCTCTCCCCATATATGAATCTCTTTCAAATGTAAACCTTGAGGAAAAAAAACTGAAGGACAAGCTCCAGTTGTGAAGTAACTATCAAAATAGTAAACGAACTCGTGTTCTTTAATATGTGTAATTATTCTCTTGCATGTTATTTAAATAGTTTTGCCAACAAACTGCCAAGAAAGGGGTAAACGAAAACCTACAAAGTGGTAAAGAGCCCGGATTCCATCAGATTTTTTTTTTTTAATGTGTTCGACTCTGGGCATACGCTTCACAGCCTTTTCCCAAGGCCAAGTAGTCCTCCTACATTCCATACACCTCTACAACTCACCACTTTGGCGCTAACACCCACCGTCCATAATGAATACATGCTAGGGCTGTCTCATACAGGAATGATGTATTGGCATTAGCGGGGATATTTTTACGACATGTCGGCGGGTCTTCTGGTAGATCAGTAAAGTCTGCTTTAATGAAATTCAAATCCTTAAACTGTTCTCTGCCCCAGCGGGGATTTAAACCTGGGTCCAGTAGGACTGCAGGCCATCTCTCTACCGATTAAGCCACCGCCTCCCTGTATCTGTAAATTCATTTTATCTATCTATCTATCTAACTATCTCTCTGTTTATCTATCTGTCTATCTCTCTATCTATATTTGTTCACTCGTAGAAATTGCTTCGCCGCTTCGAGCATTCACCTTACACTTATTCACTTCACAAAATCCCATCCAACACAACACATATATAACCATCCTCCTGTGATCCTCCCACACCATTCTTTTACTCTCTTGCTAATACTAGTACTGTTCTCACTTCCTATCCCTCACCACACACCATCCTGTCTGCCCCTCACCACACAACACCCACTCCCTCGCCATACACCACCCTGTCCCTCACCACATACCACCTAGTCCCTCACCGTACACCACCCTCCCCCTTACCATACACCACACTGTCATTAACAACACACCACCTTACCACATACCAACTGTTGCTCACCACAAATCATTCTATACCTCACAACACAACATCTCACTGCATCGAACCCTATACTGTCCCTCACAACACGCTTTCCCCCCCCACAAACCTAACATTGCCCCTCCTCACACGTAATATCGCTACCACAAGCCCTACACCTTCGTCCTATACTTTCTCGTTATCACATACTTTACACTGCCTTTGTACACTATGCTCTTACATTGTCCCCCTCCCCTCACCATCCAGTTACCACAAACCTAATCTTTATACACAGTCCCCCACCGCACACCATCCAGCTTCCTCCTCCATCTTCGGAATTCTTCTGAGGGGTCATAAAGTGGGGTAGTGCTATCCATCACACCTCCTCCGTCATAACACTATATATAAAACTGGCGTCGGAGGTTATCACTTCTCCCTTTTGTGCTCAGCTCCTTCCCCTTCTTCTCTTCATGTTTCCTCCCGCCACTTTTTGTTTCTTTCTGTGTCGCTGATCCACCGCCTTCTCTGTTTATACCCCTATTCCGTCCATCTTACGCCTGCCACACTCTCTCCCTGCTTCCTCCATTCCTGATGCTATTACACGTTGCCTCTCTTATTGTTTTCCTGGTCGCTCATTCCCACCCCTGTTCCTTCATTCTGTCGCTTCCTCCTTCATATATTCCATCTCTCTGTCCTACATTTCTCCGTTGTGTCGCATATTATTTTCAATATCGCCCCACATTTGCCACAACCTCCTTCATATATTCCTTCGTTTTCTCACTTCCTTTCACATATTCTTTCGTACTGTCACACCCTCCAATATATTCCTACTTTTGTCAATTCATCTTTCACTTATTCCTGCGCCCATTCCTACACCCCGTATTTCCGTCGCGTCCTTTTGTACATATTCCTCTTTCCTCTTCATTTCCACTCTGTCACAATCTCCGTTATCTATCCCTTCAGTCTATCTTACGTCTCTCCTTCTTTCACTTTGTATCCCAATTATTTCCTAATTCTTTCCAATCCCTCAGGGTTTTGTCGCATCCTAATTCGTCATGTACCTCCTTTCCCTCCTATATCCCTTCATTTCCTCACATTCTCCAGCCACGCACCCCCAGAGTCTCTCCTGCCACGCCACTGAATTATGAGATATGCCACGCTAACGACGATAGCACAGACAACGTGTAAAGGAGTTGACAGAGGTAAGATATATGTAATGAATGCTTAACACGAGGAGTGGCTGATTGTGTGAACTATGTGTTGTAGTATATGTGATATACTGATGGGACTTACGGTCTCTCTCTCTCTCTCTCTCTCTCTCTCTCTCTCTCTCTCTCTCTCTCTCAACTGATATCTGTAATGTCAAGTTGGGTGTATTAAAGGCCTGAAAGACATGAATTCAGTTATTATTGAGAGAATGTTTCATCAAATACTGTGTGCAGCTGAGCCAAGAACAGAGAACAAATGAATCAATAAAACTGTTAATGGTGTGCGAAAATCCAAACAATAAGAAAACCAGCCTGGACCACGACGGTTTAAGGAAAGGAGAGGCTGGTGGGGTTGGGCGAGTATCTTGGTCTGGGAAGAGAATGAGGGCTTTCTCTCCACTTTATATTTTTTCTGCATTCGACTTTCGACACGGATTTGAGGATCTGTTCCCTTAGGCCCAGAAATACTACTCCGTTCCATACACCTTCACATGTCACTAATTCGGCACTAACATACAACGCCCATATTATGTACCGTATATGGCAGGGCGGTCCCATTAATGATTATAACCTTTTTACTCCATCTTAGCCAAAAACTGCCATTGCTTCAACTTGAATGCAAAGTTGTAACAAAATAACAGCGCTAGATTTCTGCACTAGTTACAAGGTGCTATGGAAAGGATACAGAGTCACAGAATGGTCTTATCGACCACTGAGATACGTGAAATTGGCTGCAAAAGGAATGAAAGTTGGCCCGAGAAAGAGTAAAATGGGTCTAATGTAATGGTATCAGTGGAGTATATAACATTTTGGTGGGTCTTGTAGAATATGAGTAAAATGTACCTTGAAATTAGAAAAAAGATAAACAATATTCCTGTCTCAGTCTGGGATCGATTTCGCGACCACTACATGACCACCACCTCCCCATGGCAGGGGATAAGGGCTTGGTAGGGGGTGAGGGCTTGGTAGGGGATAAGGGCTTGGTTGGGGATGTGGGCTTGGTAATGCGTGAGGGCTTGGGAGGGGGTGAGGCATAGAAACTGAAAATGGATAAGGGTTATGGAGGCAACTGCAAGCCAAGAAAAGAGTGCGAAGGGAATTATGGAAACTTGGAGTAACTGAGCTTCAATCTGGAACGCTCGATAAAGTAATAAATGGGAAACCAACGAGATGCGAAAAATGTGATCAGTTCAACAGCAAAAAAGACAAGTAAGGGTGGACGGAGAGAGATGGGACGGGATAAATTACAAAAACAAAATGCAGGTACGTAGGGTGGTTCGAGTGTGTTGACGTCAAGAGCATACAGTATATGATGTTAAAAAGCCGTACGTATAACATGGTGGCGAGCAAATAATTTAGCTAAATTTTTCCATAACAAGATCTCAGAGAATTATGAGGGCAGTTCTTTGGTAATAAAGACTTTCGGTTCGTTACGCTATGCACACCGTGGTGAGATATAGTTGTTGTGCTCAAAATAACATCCACTATATATTATCCTATAATTGTCGTAGTCTACCTCCATTTGGACCAAAAGACTAACAGTAAAATAAGGTGATAGTAAAAGAGGGCTATGGAAAGGTTGTTGTTGTTGTTGTTTAACCCCGGTCAGTTTGGTGGAGCAAACCCCTCGACCTCAGGTAAGCAACTGCTACTGTAGGGTCATCCCACAGTACAGAATATACACTGTGCAGGGATTTTGCGCCCCCTTGTGGAAGACAGCGCTTCACCAGAGTTGGACCTGGGTCCTTCTCACGGCGAGAAGCAAGGAAATAATGAGGGTTTGGCTCCCGGGTGGATGCTGGAGCAATTTCACCCAGAGTGCACAGCTCTACCAGGGCAGGCTCCTCGCCAGTCCCTGGAAAGGATGTAAAACCATAGTATTGTCTTCTGCCACTGACCTTTGGGAAACAAGCTGCAAGATTAGGATATATTTTTGTACTTTAGTTAGAAGAATATCTGTACCGTGGTACAGGAACTATACTCTGCAGCTGAAGTTATATGACTGATAAGATATTTGTTTCATTATCCTATTCCTCTAACCAGTTATTCGCTTTACTTATTTATAAGAAGAATATCATCATGTCAAGGAAACTAGCTCACGAAGAAAAAACAGTGATGATAATGATGGTGATCATTAAGGGTGTTTGAAATGATTGTAAGAAGGTCAAGAGCACTCACCGATGACAGTTTGTGCATTGTCTTTGAGAGTGAAGGCACTAAGGAAAACGGAGGCAGTGACCCCCTCCCGGTCAGCCCCCCTCACCACAAGATTGAACTCCTGCCCTGCCTGCAGCCCCTCCACCCTGCACACACAGGAAATATAACAATCAACACGAGAGGTAGGAGAAAACACAAAGGAAATGATAGTTGGCTTGATCGAACAGAGAGAGCTCTGAAAGATTAATAGACAGCGTAATAGGAAGGGAAGAACATAAAAAACACAACCGTCAGTATGGTAGGAAGGGGAGGGCATGAAAAGCATAACAGCCGTCACAAAAGGAAGTACAAAGCACATTAACCGTAAACATAACGGGAAGGTGAAAACACAGAATTATGTCAGGATAATTCTTGTGTTTTACATCAGCTCATAACATACGATTTCCTCAGCTGAGATTGTCATAGTAGCCACCCGCCCATCCCATTCATTGTACCCACCCTGCCTGTCCACCCATCTGCTTATTAACCCACTCAGTCAACGACCAGGCATGGACCTCTGTCATAAAAGACAAATGTAGTTACTTGTAGTGGAGTTATATATATATTAGACTTGTGGACGAGCGGTTGTTATACTTGAGTAGCTTTGTAAGTAGATAATCTTCTTTCCCATTTGTCATGTAGTGACAGGAGAGGTAAAGAATAGTATGGGACTATTTTTATTTGTCTTGGAAATATTAACAAGTCTCTCACTCACGAGTGAGTTGAGCAGAGTCCCTGTCTCCCTGTCTCGCTCTCTCTCTCTCTCTCTCAAGTTGCTAAGCCCTTCTCCCTGCGACCTGTCTGTTCTATGGCTAGCTTCCTTCTGAGCTCTCTTTCCTAAATTCTGGTGAAACAGGAGACGTATCACGTGTGTTCCTTGTGATTGGAAAGTTCTAGAAGCCTGTGTGTGAGTATGTGTGTATGTGTGTTCACCTGGTGATCGCTGACCAACTAACTGCATCATCTCCTGACTCCTACTTCCTAGTCTGTCGTCAGCTTTTCCTCAGTGTAACTTGCAAGATCATTTCCCATTCCCAGGCTCGCATAGAGCTGTCTCTCTATCTATTTATCTATCTATCTATTATGATTTGTAATTATAATATGGAGTCCTAATATATGCTCGGTCACGCGAAAATGGCGTACCATCGACAGTTAATAGTCATAAAATATTAATACATATTATATACATATTATAATGAATTAATAAGCTAATTAAGTGAAATACATAATATTGTAAAAGTAACATAATTGTATGAATAGTGTATACATATAATATTTATAGTAAATAGTGATTATTCAGTAATATTACATTTTAAACAAGTTGTATACATATTTGAATAAATGCAATGATTGTTGTATAACACTTTGTAAGACGTGCATGTACAACAGACGTACGCATTTAATTGTGCAATGGCAATACTGCTAGGTTATACATTACATATTGAGTTATCACTTTAGTAATGTCTAATATTTCACCTAACTTGTATGATGATACTGGTAATACAGAATTGTGCTATAGGTGTATGACTTATAATATTGTACGAACATTGTGGTAATACATAATTGTAACATTTTATGAATTGTTACAAAATATTGTGGTAGTTCATAATTGTGTTGGCCTTATAATTATAGTTACATTTTGTTAATCCAACTGTTACATAAGTGTCTTGGCCTTATAACTGTAGTTAAAGTTACATAAAAGTTACATCTTGTTAATGCAACTGTTTCATAATTGTTACATATTGTTTGTAGTTACATAATTGTAGTTAACGTTACATAAAAGTTACATCTTGTTAATGCAACTGTTACATAAATTGGTACATATTGTTTGTAGTTACATAATTGTAGCAAGTGAAACATAATGCAATCGTTTGTCGTTACATAATTGTTACATATCGTTTGTAGTTACATAATTGTAGTTAAAGTTACATAAAAGTTACATCTTGTTAATGCAACTGTTACATAAATTGGTACATATTGTTTGTAGTTACATAATTGTAGCAAGTGTAACATAATGCAATCGTTTGTCGTTACATAATTGTAGCAAGTGTAACATAATGCAATCGTTTGTCGTTACATAATTGTTACATATCGTTTGTAGTTACATAATTGTAATAAGTGTAACATAATGCAATCGTTTGTCGTTACATAATTATAATATGGAGTTACATAATTGTTACATATCGTTTGTAGTTACATAATTGTAGCAAGTGTAACATAATGCAATCGTTTGTCGTTACATAATTGTAATAATTGCAGTCCTGACATATGAATCCGGTCATGCTGCGGTCGATGATGGTGATGATGTGTCATGCCACTAGCTTGTGGAGACAACAATTTGCTTTTTTGTTTGTAGTTTATGTGGTATTTTGGCATTTGTAGTAACACTTACACTTATTTTCATTTGTTTGTTATGTGATCTTACTCTATTTCTCTCTTTTTTCTTTCTTACTTTTTCTTTCTTTCTTTTCTTTCTTTTTTTTTTTTTGGTATGTATTGATTTTCCATAATTTGTTTTTCTTCGCTTTTGTACGCTTTTTCTATGTTGTTCATGGTTGCATAATTACTGGCTAATTTCCTTGGGATACTTTTTTAAAGTTTAGTTTATTTTGGACAGGTATTACTGAAAATGATATTATATAGTCCCATATTTTGTTATTTTATATAAAAAATATATATACACTATATACAGTATTAACTATATACACTGACTTGTTGTTCACTTGTACCTATCGTGGGTAATATGTGTGTCAGCACTGTGTGGAAATCATTGTCTTCACGATTGTGTTGAAGATGTTTACTCTTGCTATCGTCATTTGTGTTGGCCATTTTTTTTTCTCTAGTGTACCTTGTAACTTAATTTATATGTTTCCACTATGTAGCTTTAATTAATAAATGTTTAATACAGTTTTTTTAATCGCTCACTGAGTAACTGTGATGGTATATTTTCTTTATCACTTTGTAGATATGATAATGTATAGCTGTATGTATGAAACACGTATTTTATGTAGGTATAAATGGTAACACTCTTTGGTAGTAAATAAATGTTATAATAAATGAATGAATATATACAGTGTAGAATATTTATTGTTGATGATTATTTAGTGTTTGAGTTATGCAGACAACTGGAGTAAGTATGTGTATTTAAGCTGTAACTATACAGCACGTTTTATATGTTTGTGCAGAAGCTTATTGTCTATCACTGTGTATTGTATAAATGAAGTAACTATGTAACTCACTAATTTTTACCGTGGTGGGAATGGTGTGAGTGGTGGTGCAGGTGGTGAGTTGACTGACGTGGCGTCTTTTCAGCAAGCACGTATGATGACGTCGACTTCCCACACTGGTAGCTGTGGTGAGTGAATGAGTAACGATGAGTAACTTGAGTGAAGATGAGTGAGTAAGATGAGTTATGAGTCGTGTCTCACTCTTCGTTTGTTTGTTCCGTTTTTCTTTGTCGATGTTTTCTCGGTCCTTTTCTCTTGTGATTTACTCGTTGTAGGATGAAGACTGCCGCTACTTGTAGGTGCATATAGAAGATTATACAGACGACTCGTAGAGTTGTTACTTGTAGTTGATTGTAGATGGTTGTAGTTCGCCGGTTCGTCGTAGAAGTTGCAAGATTGTTTGTATCAATATATTGTTAAACTACTTGCAAGGCGTCCTGTGACTCTTCACCTCTGCATCAGCGTGATGATCGGGGAGACGGAGGGGGCTGATTGGAGAGAATACTATCAGGAGCTATTTGTGAGTTGTTGGTTGTGAGAGGTATTCTTGTTTTCAATCTTGATATTTTGTAGGAATTCAATGTTGATTCGTAGACGAGGTTCGTATAAGTTCGCTGCTACCAAATGTCATAAAAGACTTTGTAATTGCTTGTAGAGAAGTTATATATATATTAGACTTGTGGACGAGCGGTTGTTATACTTGAGTAGCTTTGTAAGTAGATAATCTTCTTTCCCATTTGTCATGTAGTGACAGGAGAGGTAAAGAATAGTATGGGACTATTTTTATTTGTCTTGGAAATATTAACAAGTCTCTCACTCACGAGTGAGTTGAGCAGAGTCCCTGTCTCCCTGTCTCGCTCTCTCTCTCTCTCTCTCTCAAGTTGCTAAGCCCTTCTCCCTGCGACCTGTCTGTTCTATGGCTAGCTTCCTTCTGAGCACTCTTTCCTAAATTCTGGTGAAACAGGAGACGTATCACGTGTGTTCCTTGTGATTGGAAAGTTCTAGAAGCCTGTGTGTGAGTATGTGTGTATGTGTGTTCACCTGGTGATCGCTGACCAACTAACTGCATCATCTCCTGACTCCTACTTCCTAGTCTGTCGTCAGCTTTTCCTCAGTGTAACTTGCAAGATCATTTCCCATTCCCAGGCTCGCGTAGAGCTGTCTATCTATCTATTTATCTATCTATCTATTATGATTTGTAATTAAAATATGGAGTCCTAATACCTCCAGCAAGATGGCTAGCAAGTTTTCACCCACCTACTTCCCCCCCCCGCCCCCCAACACACCGGGGAGTTTATGGCTCAGCTGCTTTTATTGTATTGATGGAACCACTGAAGATCCATATCTATACCTTGTTTGAGGAGGTAATACAGTGGCTGATTTTGAGTAGGAAATATTGTTTCAACGCAGGTCCAATTCTGAACTGTAATGGAATTTCAGTTACTGATAACCGTATGGGTTAATAAACAGAAGGGCTATCATTGCTCAATAGGTCATCAGTAACTATAACTCCCTAATGGCTGATAAGTAACCCATGTTAATATAACCTCTTTTACTCAAATAACTCCGTAACGGTTGAAAAGAAGCCCATGTTGACAGCATTTTTCACTCAAATAGCTCCTTAACAGTTGAAAAGTAAATGATGTTGACATAGCATTTTTTAAATCAAAATTTGGCCGAGTATCAACTGAAGTTACACCATCAAGTCCTGAGACTTGGTGTTGTACAAGTTTTAGGTATGTCTGAGGATGAAGATTGGTTTACCTCGAAACGTCTCACCAGTAAATAAAGAATATGGTTTATGTACTCCGTCTTCTAATTCTGGTATTCTGTTATCGATCTGTTCATCTATCTCTATGTCTATCTATCTATATATCAGTCTATGGATTTAAATCAGATTTGGAGAGAGATTTTAGGCAGAGGTTTTTGTGAGATAGAATGACAAAATGTTCACCAATACATCTCACCGGAATATTGGCGAGGCAGCGGTAATGTTGCGCACCAGTTGCTGCCCCTGCTTGTGTCCACCCCATCCTTCCTCCCACTGCGCTGGACGGGGACCACTCAGGCTACTGCTCTTGTTGCTGTTGATGCTGGCCTTACCATCACCGGTCTATATCACCTGGAAAGAAGAATTATTATGAGAGAACCTACAGCAAATATCCTTGACGTTGTTCAACCCGAGCTGTCCGTGGACGTAGTATTCGGTGTATGCTTGTTGGTAGTTGACCAAATAATATATTCAACTTGTTGTCCTTCTTGTAGTGAAGAGGATGCCTAACATTTCCAGATCAAAATGTTTCACTTAAGGTCAATAAAATCGTTTTTACCAGGCAAGAGTCTAAAAAAGTCTTCGTCGTACCAAGCGCTTTAATACCTAAGTATGAAATGGGTGTTGTTGATCTAAATCCCAAACAAAACTGAGGTAACTGTTATAACTGAAATAATATGCATATAACTCCATACATGGGATACAGGACAAAAATACAAAGCAGTGTGTACTGTATTTAGGAACATGTGTTTACTGCCTCTACATCCTGATAAAATGTTTATCTCTTTCAGATTCCGTAGCATGTCTCACACTCAGTACATCGCCTGACGTTTTCTGAAATTAAAAGCTAGAGAAATTCTGATCATAAGCAGGTTAATGGAGACAGTAAAACCTTTCCAACATCTTATGGCATATTCTCAACGAAATAATATCATCAGGTGCTAACTGGAATCAATGCTTAATTTATTCTGACCATGAGAGGATTAATAGTGAGAGTAACGACTCCGGCACTATGACTCGTTCTCAGTTAAGAAATAAACAGGAAAAAAAAAAAAAGAGTTTCCTCTGCCATTATGTAAAAGAAAGAATTAAAAAAAAAAAAATCGAGAATGAGCGTGTATGCAAAGCAAAGTCAATCTCCAGAAACATAAAAAAGCATCCTAAAACTGGCAAAGTGAAATGATTGAAGATGTGGTAGATGAACGTGGCAGGGACGGAACTCCCCTCCCTCAGAGCCCACAGGCCGCCACATGTCAGGAAGCAAGTTACGGTGATGGCCGTGGAAGTCATAGGAAAAGGGGGAGTGCAGGGCGGTGTGAAGGCAAGTTGTGAGTTGTATTCGGGCCGAAGAAAACGTATATTGCTGCATGTTTCTTTTTATTCGTGCTATTTCCAAACGCCTCATCAGCTTGGCTGCGTCCTAGTACAGTGAAGGAATAAATAAATGCTATACTCATGTCTATCTATTGTAGTTCGAAAGTGCATAAAACAAAATATTTCATGCTTCATCAGACTGAAGGGGTTAATAGCAGTAGTGTGTAGGATTAACGTTATGTGTACTGAGGGATGGAGAGTGTAGACAGTGAATTATTTATCAAACGGAATTCCTGAGGGTATAATGCGATGAAGCGTCTTATACAATGACAGCCGTGAAGTCTTTGCAAGAGGGTGAGACCAAGGTGACATGAGGGGAAGTTGTATACAGTACGGGATAGGAGGAAGGTGTACCATGGAAAAACTTAAGAGAGAATTTAAGAAAAATGTGAGTACGGGAAAGATGTGCTGAGATGTATAGTGTGAGCAGCGAGTAATTTATCTAACAGAATTAAATAATAATGTGAGTGCGAGTAGGCTGAACTGATGTGCAGAGTTTGAACAGTGAATAATTTACCAGACAGTCTGTTTAGGATGATGAGAGGTCATATACGACGATGACCGTGAAAGTCAACAGAGAAGGGCGAGTGCAAGGTGGTGTGAAGGGAAACTGATCAGTAGTCGAAATGAGTAAGACATGTGCTGAGGAATGTAGAAATGAGTGTGAACAGTGAGTAATATTATTTATAAAGAGGAATTGCTAACGAGGTTAATTTCATGGGGTATCGACTCCTTCAATGCTGTTACTTTCTTTTTATTGCTCGCCTTTAGCATGCCTAAGCAATATAATTTGTGTGTGTGTGTGTGTGTGTGTGTGTGTGTGTGTGTGTGTGTGTGTGTGTGTGTGTGTGTGTGTGTGTGTTTACATATCTGTAGCCAAGATATTTCGAAATGTTCTGGACTAATTTTCACCAAAACTTCACGAAGTACCAGCAAAATAGATGTGCACAGGTCTATAACTTTTGCTCAGGATTTGATCAATTACGACCAAATGCCATTCGCCACATATTTCGAATATGGATTCGCTTTCTGTGAATCACAGTGACTGAATTCCGTACAGTGATCCGAATTTCCTAGATTTTACTCTTATGTTGACTGGTTTCTTTGAAACGTGGCGACTGAATTATGTAGAGTTTTTCGATTTTTCCTGAAATTTGGATTGTAGGTAGTTTGTGTGGTGAAGGCACTGAGTATCGGAATGTGGGAAGGGATACTGTGGCAGATCAAAAGAGGATTTCATGGAGTTGAACCCCACCCCCTTTTTATTTTTTTTTATGTTACATTGTTTCCCGCAAAATGTATACATAATTAAACTACTGAATGAAGACCTTATATACAGTGTGTGTGTGTGTGTGTGTGTGTGTGTGTGTGTATATATATATATCTATAGTTATAGATATATATATCTATATATATATATATATATATATATATATATATATATATATTTACTGACTCCATCGGATACGTTTATGTGAAGCTAGAGAAGTGGTGAGTGTTTTTGGCGTATCAGATAGAGCCAGGATTCCGTAGGCTTGAATGTTGAGTGAATGGAAGCGTGGCCCATTGGTCTGGGCAAACTTGGGCTGTCTGGACGTGCTACTCCTCACCCTTCCCTAGGGTGGAAAAGGAGGTCCGGATGATATATATATATATATATATATATATATATATATATATATATATATATATATATATATATATATATATATATATATATATATGAACATTCCTAAACGTATTATGATTCAGTTGATAATGCTGCATAGTTTATACCTGTAAAACAGAATGTGACAAAGTATTTTCTGTTTTCTCTTACTACAGTGAATTTGAATGAAGAATTCTCGTCAGCGGGTAAAAATTGAAAAGCTCTGGATGATCCCAAAGGCTAAAGCGGAAAAAGAATTGGCCATGCATGGAGGTGTAAATATTCAGGTATGGAAGGGAGATGCAGGGGAAATGTGGTGACAGTGCCAAGTGAATGTAGAAAACACATACGTGAAGGAAAGTGACTATGGTATAAATAAATGCAGGGCTTCTGGGATTAGGCCTGGCACTACTACCTCCACTAACATTGCGTATCATATCAGCATATTATTTCTACCAACCACTGATTTCACTGGTCTTGGAATAGCCCTCTAGTACTGAAAGGGTTAATAAAGGCTGTTTGTAACCCCTCCAGTTGGAAAAGTCTCTTCTTATATAAGTAAAACGTTTGGGGGAAAACAAGAAAAAAAAATGCCTAAAACATGTTACAAGGGAGGTATTGAAAGTATGCTGAGGGAAACAAAGTGGGAACAGGATTGTTATGGAGAGAGTGTGAACAGATCAGAATAGAAAGAGGTGGTTGTAGGTGGAGCCGGTTGTCAACAGGAGCAAGAACACAGAACGTGAATGATAGAGTGTTTACGAGTCGAGAGAGTGAGGATTAACCCACTCGCACTCTTTCAACGCCACCTGAGTCCAACCACTTCCAAGTACTGAGTCTCCCCAGCTCAGACCTCACGCTCCCACACTCCTTAGTGATTCGTGCGGTATAAGACACTGATTTCAATAATTTCATTCCTCCGCCCTTATTATAACTGTATTGCTTTGAAATTGGTTTATATTAATGAATGATCTTCCTATTGAACGAAAAAAAAGGAATTATCATATTGTATCATTCACTTATTTATTCAGTGCTAATTTACTCACTGACATATAAACATTTCGGCAATGATTATAGAATATTGTAGAGCATTTATCTGCGATCCAGTTAATAAAAAAATTACACTTCTAGCTATATTAGAAATTTTTTCATGGCATACGAAAAAACAATAGTCGTTCATCACGCCTGCCCACTCAGAGTGAACTGTTTCCTATCATTTTATTCTCACCCGCCCAGACCTCACGCTCCCCACATTCCTCACTCAGTGATCGGTGCGGCATCGAAAAATGATTACAATCACTTCATTCCCCTGCCCTAATTTTTCACTGTATTGTTATGAAACTGTTACATGTTACAAATGAATAAATGATATTCCTAATGAATGAAAAAAATCATCTATATATAAAACACCATACTTTACCTTTCAGTAATGTATTCATTTACTCACTGACATATATACAGTACTCACTATTTTTCTTTTCGCAACAAATTGATGAGAAAAAATACAGTGTGTGAGTACTATATATGAGTATATTATGTCATATATCTATATCTATATCTCTCTCTCTCTCTCTCTCTCTCTCTCTCTCTCTCTATATATATATATATATATATATATATATATATATATATATATATATATATATATCATTTTATGCGAGGAAGAAGGAACCAAAGGCTGAGCCCGGAAAACAGTTCCTTCCAAGAAAAAAAAAAAAAAAACAATACAAAAGAGAGCCAAAATCAAGATCCGTTCGTTTCGAGATTCCTGGACACACTGTGATTGAAAGACCGGCGATCATACGAAGTTGGAAATACAGACACAGGGAGACTGTTCCAGAGATGACCTGTTGCATAAATGAAGAAATACAAACAGAGGGAGACAGTTCCAGAGTTGAACTGTTGCATAAATGAAGAAATACAGACAGAGGGAGACAGTTCCAGAGTTGACCTGTTGCATAAATGAAGGACTGGGAGTAACGGTTAACTCTTGCATTAGAGAATTGGACAGAACAGGGATGATTGTTGCTAGACGGATGCTACATATTCGTAGCAGAGGTGGAGGGATGCAAGCAGACAGTTCAGAGGAGCAGAGACCATTGAAGCAGTGATAGAAAAGAGATAAACGGGCAATAGTGCGGTGAAGAGACAGAGGTTGATGGGAGCCAGTAAGAGGAGGAGAGTTGATGAGATGAAAAGCCTTTGACTCCATCCCACTGAGAAGAGCTGTATATAGGGAGCCTCCGCACACATGAGATTTGTACTCTAAACAAGGACGAATAAAACCCGTGTATAAAGTCAACAACTGTGCAGGGGTAAAGAAGGCACGGAGTCGGCTTAGCACACCTAATCTCTTGGAATCAGATTTTATAAGGGATGCAATATGATCTTTCAAAGATAAGTCCCGAGTGAATGAAACCAAAAATGTTCAAGGATGACGCAGGATTGAGTTGGATAATATAAACATTAGTGCGTACTACTGTGGAAGATTCTGACGGGCTGATAGGTGCAAAAACTGAGTCTTTGATGTATTAAAAACAACAAGATTATTTTTACCTCAGTCAGAGATATGAGCTAAGTCAGACATTAGGTATGACATAGTCTCATCCCTTGTTTGTTGAAGTAACTGCTGAGATGGACGCTGTGGGAACCGAATGGAAAGGTGAAGGGTGGAATCATCAGCGTGCAACTGGATAGAGTTAGATGTACAGCTTAGAAGATCATTGATGAAAAAAAAGAAGAGAGTTGGTGATAGAACAGAGTCCTGAGGAACACCACTGTTGATAGATCTAGGAGAAGAACGATATTCATCTACAACAGCAGCTATAGAACGACCAGAAAGTAAGTTATTGATGAAGGCACAGATAGTAGAATAGAAACCGTAAGAAATTAAAGATTTATGCCAGACTCGATCGACAGCCTTTGAGATGTCAAGTGCAATGTCAAAGCTTTGGCCAAAGTCCCGACAGGAGGATGGCCAGGATCTGAAAGCTAGGTGAGAAGATCGCCAGTGGAGCATTACTGACGGAACCCATACTGATGATCAGAAAGAAGGTTGTAATTGGAAAGATACTTTATGGTTTTTCTATTAAGAATAGACCCGAAAAGTTTTGAGACAAAGGATGTTAAAGCAATTGAACGATAGATAGAGGGTTGGGAATGGTCATCCTTCTTTGGGACTGGCTGAATGAGAGCAAACTTCCAACAAGAAGGAAAGATACAAGTTGAAAGACAAAGGCAAAAGAGTTTACCTAGGCAGGGTGTAAGCACAGAAGCACAGTTCTTGAGGAAGACAGGAGGGACTCCATCAGGCTCATATGCTTTATTAGTATTGGGGACAGTGATGGCAGAAAATACATCAGCTGAAGAAATTCTAATGTTAGCCATGAGGAAGTCAGAGGGGGGAAGTGATGGAGGAACAGCACAGGAATTGTCTAAGGTGGAATTGGAGGAGAAAGTCTGAGCAAACAGATCTGCTTTATCAATAGAAGAAATAGCTACAGAGCCATCAGAGTAGAAAAGAGGAGGGAAGGATGATGAGGTAAAGTTGTTGGAAAGGTTTTTGGCAAGGTGCCAGAAGGAGCGGGAAGAATTCGAGTTGGAGAGTTGAGAGCATTTAGTACGGATGAAATTATTTTTAGCACAGCAAAGAACAGACTTCACATGATTCCGGGCAGAAACATAAAAAAAATGTGATTCAGAGGCTCCGTTATATTTTATAGGCCCTCTCCTTGTTGCGGACAGCATTAGATCAAGTGAGATTAACCCACCCCGTCCTGGCAGATTTTTCACCACAAACCCCCCCCAATCCCTGTAGATTTTCAAAAAGTTTTTTTTTTTGGCTAAAACCTTCACCTTTTATGAGAAACATCGAAAATTCAGAGAGAAAGAGCTCAGTTGAGTTTAGAAATACCAAATACAGGTAATAATACCCCCTCCTTGGTACCGTGTTCTCTCAGGCCAGGCTCCAGAGAAGACGTTTTCTTGGGAGGGGTAGCTATTCCAAACCACTCATTATATATAAATATTTATTTTTTTTATACGAATGTATATGTAGTACAAGAGTATATTGGATTTCACACAATAATATAGGCAATATAAGCATTGTTCACTCACCAAAAACATCAACATATAGCACCTTCCTTTACAATGTTACTGCCTCATCACTTCTGCTTGTTTCTTCCTCTGACTTCTTTCTTCCATTGTCCTTCACCTCGGGAATCACTTTTGCCTTGAATTTCGTCATTGGAGAGACCGTTGTGACATGTATATACTGGCCAGGTCACTGCTAACAGGTGAGTTGCCGAGGAAATGGCGTGCAGGGGAGAGGGGGGTCAGGTGGGGCCAGGCATTATCCCCACCTATTGTTGGGTAGAGGAAGGTCTCCCACATATGCCTACCAAAAATCACCTGTGAAACTTGAAAAATGTGCAAATGACGGACCTCGCAATTGCAAAATGTATGGATACATCGTCGGGTGTCACCATGACAAAACGTGGCAACGTATCCATACGTCATTGGGACACCTCAGGTTAAACCAAGACTTTCTTGCATTGGTCAAAGGATATGAGAAAGGAATTTTATGCTGCCATGCCCTGGAGAATAACCTCCATAATGCGCAAGGCACATTCAGATGGCTCCAGGCCATGGAAGCGATAATCATTCCAGGGAAAATCAAAGAAGTACTGCCTGAGGCCTCCCAATCCACAGCTCCAAAGTGCTGCAGATGATGTTTCCTTGGAGGGTCCACAGACCATACTGTAGCAGTTGGACAGGTTAAGGTAATAAGGTTATGATTGGAGGAGCCCAATGGAGGGAAAAGATTAACAGTGTAATCATAAGGATTACGAAGAGGGAAGGGTTTCTCTCTTCACAGATCATAAGGATTACTTTTAAGGAAGAGGTCAAGTATGTTGGAGCTCTCTCCAAGGCTGTCAGGAGTACGAGTAGGGTGCTGTACAAGCTGCTCTTGGTCATTAAGGTCGGAAAAGATGTAGGATTGTTCACCAGGTGGATCAGTGAAAGGAGAGGAGAGCCAGAGCTGGTGGTGAACACTGAAATCTCCTAGAATAGAGATTTCAGAGAAAGGAGAAAGGGACAGAATGTGTTCCATCGTAGAAGTAAGGTAGTCGAAGAATGTTTAATAGTAAAATTAGGAGATACGTAAACAGTGCAGATATATTTAGTCAGAAAATGACAGGAAAGCCAAAGCCAGAGAGTAGAGAATTCAGAAGAATCAAGTTCAGGAACGTGAGAGCAAGATAGGTCGTTGCGTACATAAACACAACAGCCTTTGAAATGGGTATAGAGAAAGTAGGAGGCTTTGAAATGGGTATAGAGAAAGTAGGAGGATACAGAAAAGGGTTTGCTGTCAGTTGCCTCAGACAGCTGAGTCTCTATTAAGAAGAGAATGTGATGTTTAGAGGAAGAGAGGTGGTGTTCAACAGAGAGAAAGTTAGAGGAAAGGCTGGGAATGTTGCAGAAAAGAAGAAGTGAGTCAGGCAGTGGTTATTCAGACAGTGGTTCCAGGCATGTAGAGTCATCACCGGGTGAGGGGCGGATGGTGGGGGCATTTATGCCCCCCCCCCCAGGGACTCCGAGACATGGTTACAGTTCGCTATTTTTCTTCAGTTTTGAAAAGGTAGCGTAGTGTGTACTGTGCATGTAGATTGATGTTGACAGAGAAACTTGTATTGGAGAGCATGCTGGCCTATTCTCTGTGTTACTGAAATACTGAAAAAGTTCAGCAAAAGGGGATGGTCAGGAACTAGTCCTGAGGGCTGATGAAATGGGAGCTCTAGCTCTCCCTGTCATCAGCTTTCCATCCACCTTTGGAGTACTGCCCTGTTCAACTGATGCTACAGTCCACTCCTCACATATAGATATGTGTGTGTGTGTGTGTGTGTGTGTGTGTGTGTGTGTGTGTGTGTGTGTGTGTGTGTGTGTGTGTGTATCTATCTATCTATCTATCTATCTAGCCCTTCATGGGTCAGGGGTTACCAAGTTTCACGGAAGGCCAACGGGGTCCTGGCGAACCCCAAACCTTAATGGTGTATTTCTGCCATATTCATAAAGTTATATCTACTAAACTTTGTACATATGTTGCCCAGGACACGACACTTGGAACCAACCCACCAAGTGTCCCTTTTTAATATTATTATTATTTTAACAAAAATGTTTTTCATTTATCACAATTTTATTAAAGTTTGAGTGTGGAAGTACTCATTCTACACTTATATGAATGTCTGATTGTCAGTATTCTTGTAACACGTTCTAGAAATAATAACAAGTTCATGTGTAAAGTAAATTAATATGATCATAAAATAAAACTATCCCTATAATGTTCAAATTTGGTACAACAATTTCTTGTTTTATCCTCTTGATGAGCATCTTCTGTATTACTAACACCACTTGCATTTTCTAAATTATCATCAGCACTCACAGGAGACTCAATACTACTCACAATAGTTTCACTGTCCGATCTTTCAAGCACTTCATAATCATCAGCGTCGGATACAGATAAATCACCATCTGAATAATTTTCTTCTTGGTCACCTTCTGCCACCCCCATTGAGGCATAAAACTTTCCTACTGGTATTGACATTGTCCTAATGTTTATAATCTGAAATATCTGAAAAAAAAAAAAAATAGTCACACGAAAGGCCAGGTGAGGTCCTGGTGGACCCCACTGACATTTATTGCAATGTCACTCCTTAATAGTGCGAAATTTTTTGCTCAAATTTTATGAGCATATAAAATAACCATCTACAATAAAAGTCATGAGAGGCCAAGCTGTGAAAGTAATAAATGGCTTAATGGCAACATTTTAAAAACATGGTGGGGTCCGCAGGGACCCCACTTGCCCATGAAGGGCTAGATAGATAGATAGATAGATAGACTGATAGATACTTTACATACAAATACATACATACATATGTCTATCTACCTATCTGTCTATCTGTCTGTCTATCTATCTATATAGTTAGATAGATAGACAGACAGATAATAGATAGATAGATAGACAGATAGATATTGTATATACATACAAATACATCTATCTATCTATCTATATACCTAGGCTGCTTCCCCCAAGGAAAGGGAGGTAGCCGAGACAGGACGACACACTCTCCATTTACTCATCCATTCAAACACATTCATTCGCATCTTAGCCCCAATATCTATGTATATCTATCTATCTATCTATCTATCTATTTATATCTATCTATCTATCTATCTGTATCTATATCTATCTATCTATCTATCTATATCTATATCTATCTATCTATCTATATGTATATATATATATATATATATATATATATATATATATATATATATATATATATATATATATTAGGGTGATCTAACATGAAAAATTTGTTTCAGCTGCTGCGGGACTTTGTTCCTATTGATTAAAAAATGGTGTATGGCAACCTTCATGCTTATTAGATGATTTCATCTTGTGCCTCATATGTTCAAAGTTATACTGTTATCGCGTAATCTTAATATGCCATTGGGTTACCTAGGTCCCCCTTTTGCAGAGTATTAGCCCCTCACTGGGGGTGGTGTCATGGAAATCCAACTCCCACTCATTGTTGCCTAGTTTTATGACTTGTAACTGCTGCCAGCTGTAACCTTCTTCGCATCTGGGTACATTTGCCACTGTTGTTCAACGACCAGGAGACGAAACTGCCGTTGTTCTTCGTTTTTGGTAAACACTGGATTAAACTCTTGAACCAGTGCTAACCCTCTTTCAATCCTCGGTCTTGCCTCTGTGTGATGTTTCTCTGATAATGGAAAAAATAGACTTCGATGCTGTATAGAACTTTAGCCATTCATCTGACATGGTGGCAAGCACCAGGTTGCTGAACTGTCTTCCATGGAGCGATACACCACCCAAGACAACAGTGGACACTTCTAGCAGTTCTCTATAATCATCTCGAGGTTGACTTTCAAGCAACTGTTTCATACAAAATGCTATGAGCTCATCACATTGCTCACAATCAGTCACCGGCATTTCCTCATTGTCTTTCACGATCTGATAGCGTGTTGTGTCAATATTTGTATTCCACTTGACTTTGAACTGCTTGAATATATGAATGTCATGACCAGAGGACAGTCCAAGGCAAATGATGAAGGCCTTTTGAACAAAGATCTCAAAAATGTGATGCAGACAAGCCTGGTGGAGGAGATCCTTGTGCAACTGCTGTTGAATAAGGGTGCATGCCCCTACCCACAATCCGGTATTGCTGGCTGTGATGTCGAATACCATTCATACCACACGTTCAGATATACTGTAGTGATGCAAGGTTTCAAGGATGACATCGGCCATGGCCTTTCCTGTCCCTGATTTCAAACTGGGTTCATTCAAAAGCTTCGAAACTCCATTACCTATGACGAGAATTGGAAGGCGTTGTGACATTTGCTCTTTTTACATCGGGAATTATTTTTCCATCCCAGTGCACTACAAGTGGCACAGTTGGATGGAATTATTTCTTCAGCCATCCTGCAGATTCCCTCCGACTCTTGATTCGATCTCAGTGGATACTTTGCCTGATAATAGTATACATTGTTGGATATTGTCCACAGACAAAAATGGTCACAGAAAGCAGATGGACTGCAGTACGGTCTGAAGTCTTGTTCCGATCTAAAGCAGCAGCATCTGGAGACGTGACAACTGGTTTTCGTGCTCGTTGGCGTTTCAGAGGAGGAGCTGCAGCCTAAAAGGAAGAATCTGCTGTATCTGTATAATCATCACCTGTTTCGTCTTCATCACTATTTGGGCTTTCCTTCAGCTCCACTATTTCCTCTCACACTGCTTGATGACATTCCTCTTGCTGTCTCCTCTCCTGTTCAATCTGTTGTCGCTCTGTCTTCGTTCTTTCCGGTGTAGTTTGACATCAGTACCCAGTATAGAGCCTCGCCTCCCTTTCCCTCTCTGAGCTACAAGAAACTCCTTATCCTCGCGATTTAAGATGAGGTCGAAGGCATTCGTGTGTGCAGTGTCAAAGAGATCTTTCATCTGTTCTTGGAAGTTCTTTGACTTCTTTTCCTCTCTATGTATTCCAGCTCTTACTCTTGTCCAACTTTTTCCGTTCTTCATAAAGAGATTCGATTTGGGGGATACGATTTCGTCGCTCAGATGCAGGAATACTAGCTCTCTTCCAGACCCCCCTAGTTCCTCAGACAGAACATATGCTTCGTCCCTCAGTGTCCGTGTCTGTTCGCATCTGGTAGAAAAGTTGCGCTAACACTACTCCACAAGAAGGTGACTTACTTCCAAGTAGTATTTCACTTCGTTGACCAACAAGCCAAATCTTGGTTCTCATCCTGCTCTTCATCTCTGGCGTTGACAATTTCACTTCAGTCATAGTAAATAAGTGTTTAATAATATCTTAAATGGCAAATCTCTGAAAAAAGGAAATATTACGGGTATTACTAGAGTTTACACAAACTCGCAATATACAGTGATAGGGGAACAGTTCACAGATATGCAAGGGACCATCTTAAATCGGCGTGGACCATGGAATGCCCAGTAAACATATAGTGCTCCGCTGCATATACTGAATAAGGTGGCGCAAAAATTAGATCTCATCAGAAACTATATGTTTGGGAGGTAAGATTATTTGCCACTGTCCCCCACCGTAACATAAATTCTACTGGTAATGATTTTACGGGAGCTCCTGCTTGATCATAACCTGCTAAAAATCAAGCCACACTGGTTCCTGTGCCTTATTGTACGGGCAGTGTGCCAGCAACAATGAGTAGGCACTGACTCTGCAAATCAGAGACCAGGAACTTAGACAATCATACATTCATTAAAATGTATTCATACAATGCAAGAAGTGGCAATGAAGATTACAAACTTGATTCCATAATGACTGAATTAGTTAACATTACTTGGGATATTGTAGGTCTAAGCGAAATCCACATTATTAGAAAAAATAATCAACCTCTAAGATAGCAACCACCTACAGTACTTTACCAAGGAGGAAGGCAGAGTGAAATAGTTTGTGGCGTAGGATTTCTAATTAACAGAAATCTTGCAGAGAACATAGTTACAGTAAATTCAGCACTGTCTGACAGAAGAGCATGAACTTTCATCAGATTATGCAAAAGGTACACCTTAAAAGTAATACAAATCTCTGCACCCACATCTCAAGGCACAGATGGAAAGATAAACGCATTCCATGACGAAATATTTCACATTATGGAAAAAGAAAACACAAGATATAACATAATCATTTCAGACTTTAATGTAAAAGTTAGCAAATAGTAACATGAATGGGAAAATTTGGAGTATGACCGACGTGAAATAGCGGTAAATTTTGCAGAAATATATGACATGAGAATAATAAACATGTTCACTTACCAGATAATAGGGAAAATGGACATGGAGATGTCCAGATGTAGAAATAAAGAAAAAATTGACTTCATTATAGCAGATAAGAATAACACGATCACAAATGTCACAGCTATCAACAAAGTAAGTAAAAGAAGTGTCCACAGAATGGTGGGTTACACAGCAGTCAGATTCAATTTAAAAAATGAAAGAACGAAACTAATTATAAATAAAATGATATCCTCGATAAAAGTAAGAGAAAACAAAGATGTCTTTCCTTAAGAAATAAAGAACAGATTTCAGGCTTTAAAGTTATGCTGTATGACATTCTTAAAAGTGTAAAGAAAATCAGGGGAAGTAGTAGAGAAAGCAAGTATAACTAAAGTCAACCCTCGACCTCATGAAAAGGAGAAAGATAATAGTAAAAACAAAGAAAGACGAAATAAGAAGAGTAGAATTAAATAAGCAGATGAAAAAGAGACAAAAGAAAGTAAAAAGAAGGGGAAACATGATCAGATCAAAGAAACCACCAAAAATGGAATAAGTCTGAAATAGGTCCAAAGCAAAATGGCACTAGGAAAGCAACAAATTATATCAGCGAAAGACAAAAATGAAGTCATTAAATATAGTGAATAGAGTTAAGGAAATACAAACAGTTGTATGCATCAACGACAATAGTACCGATAGCTAACTTTTCAGTTTACACAAGTGTAATACTAGAGGAAACACCAGCCGAAGTAAACATTTCTCTTAAAAATATGAAAAAGGGAAGGTCCCTGAAGATGGGAATGTAGCAGATTTACTGTCGGATGCAGAAGCGGGAATTTCAAAACAGACTCGACCACTTAATTTACTCCGAGCATTAAAAAAAACAAAATTCCACAAAATGCTGTAATGCAAGAGTTATTTTCCTTTCCAAGAGAGGCGACTCAAAAGATCTTAGTAACTATCGGCCTATTAGCTTATTATCAGTTATTTACAAACTCTTCACTAAAGTCCATAAAAAAATATAAAAAAAATTGGGAAAAAATACCTCATGAGCAGGAAGGATTCCAAAGCGGGAATTCGATTGCTGATCACCTACACACAGTGAGTAAGCTAACTGTGAAAACTACACAATATTATAAACAATTATGCTTAGATCTTCTCGATTAAGAAAAGGCGTTCGACTTAGTGGGGCACATGGCAATGATAAATTCATGGCGGGAACAAGGAGTAAATGAGAACATTGCAAAGCTGCTCGAAAACGTTTTTAAAGAGTTATTTGATAGTGTGTGTGTGTGTGTATATATATATATATATATATATATATATATATATATATATATATATATATATATATATATACAGAAGCGAAAAAAATGAAAATAACGTGCGTAAGGAAGATACGACTACACAAAAATTAACTACAGCATAACTTGAAAACATTGTCAGAAAGCTAGACTAGGAGACAGAACGAGTAATCATATGGAGAAAACTTAAAAGCAGATGAGACTGTCTTATTCTCAGAAACAGCAGAGATAGTGTAAGAACTGCTGTATAATCTAAGCAGAGAATGTCTCAGGTATGACGTACGGTTGTTAGACCTGTAAACTGACAAAATCGATGGAAAATTAACTAATCTCTTCTCAAAGAGCAATGGAAAGGTCAATGATGGGAATATTTTAAAGAGACAGAAAAAGTTAAACTTCGGTCGGAAAGCAGACTAAAGTCAACGACTTAATACATGTTATAAAAGAACAGAAAGGGATGTAGACAGATCATGAAGAAAGAATAAGGGATAACAGATGGAACAAGAGACTGACTGGACTCCAAGAGACTGTAAACGTAGCAGAAGGCCAGACAGGAGGTGAAGAGATTATAGAGAAGTTTTGAGGGCAGAGAATATATAAATATATATATATATATATATATATATATATATATATATAGTACATGAGCCTCTGTGGTAGAGTGTGTTTTTTCTTACATGGGAGAACGAGGGTTCGCGCCCCGACAGGGTGATAAACTTTGGGAGCGTTCTTCCGGCCACGTACTGCTTTGGCGGACATAAGTGGTGCTGTGGTTGAACCAGTGTCACATATCATAAAGTATGCTTGCACCCAGTCAGCTTGCATGGGTCAATTGCACTTGGTTCACAGGCTACACACACATACAAAGCCACTCCAACACTATATTCACTTACTAGCACTTCTTACCCTATATACAATCTCTACCAGACAGCCTAAGCCACTTGGTAGAGATACATAGACTGTATCGTCCCAATTTCAGTTGGGATATCCTGGTCATGCAGTGGACACTCAAACAGCCGATGATATATATATATATATATATATATATATATATATATATATATATATATATATATATATATATATATATATATATATATATATATATACAGCCCTGTGTGTGTGTGTGTGTGTGTGTGTGTGTGTGTGTGTGTGTGTGTGTGTCTTCATCGCTGTACAGGGGTAATGCATTAACGACTGAGCAGTGAACAGAAGGATGCAAGGGGCGCAGCTTACGCCAACGGAGGAAAAGGATGCTTATGGTATTATGATGTTGCAGATTGGCTGAACCTCAAGCAGTGCATTTGTGACTTTCCAAAAATTACTGTTCAGTCCATTATTAGAAGTGAACTGCGGCTGGCATATTAGAGAGAGACTTTCATTCTCTTGCTTCCTAATACTACCCAATTTTTTTCCTTTGTTAAACCCCATTTTTTCTTCTTATGTCATCAACACGTTGCTGCTTTGAAGAGTATTTTCGCCAGTTTGCTCCTGAATCAGTTGCTTTTCACGTACCTGTCAGTTTCTAATCTTAGCCCCAAAACCATATTAATTTTAATGATTTATTTTGCCCATACAAACATTTCCCGTTCCTTTGGCATCTTGTCAAAAATTCCATAAACTGTTACAGTTTTTCTTCATTCTGTTCTCTCTTCCAATAAAATGGAGCAGAGACTGTGTCTATATATGAAAACGTTGGCATATGGTGCAGTGTAGTCCTCATATTTAATTTCCGGCGACTTCATTGCCGTCTCTCCACTTCCTCCCTTCTGTCACAACACCAGGACTGATAATAAGTTTCTTCTATATCTGAAGTTTGTTTCCTCGTTTGCCACAATACAGTTATAGGCAAATGATTTTGATGGTATTATTCAGTTTTTATCAACAACTCTGCCCCTCTAATAAGACCCTATGTAGGAAAACTTTTATATCCTTTGCTTTGAATATTTTCTTCTTGCTGGAAAATTGTGCTCATTCATCCTCTTTCAGGGAAGCTCATCATTTCCATCTCACTGTTTATCGCCCAAATTCCTTAATTTCCCAGATCGCTGCAAAAACTGACAAACCATATGAGAACTCCCCAAAATATAAGTAGCCTCATGAAGACTTCAAGCAAACCAGAACATCCAGGCAAGACAAGCGCAACACGCAAGCACATAAATGTCCAGGTGACCTCTTTTACACAAAAGTTCTCTCTCCTGGCTAATGCAGGGAAGTCACCTACACTCATGCCAAACAACAGACCAACAACAGTCCTACCACTTGTAATCCACAGAGATTTTTTTTTCTAACACTGGTCATCTGCCAAAACTTCCTTCAGTCTCTAGTCATTCACATGCATTCCAAACTCCAAAGCTTGAGTCATCTCACACAGGCTGGTTCAAAAGTAGGGCCTGCAGCCAAGAGGTCTCGCAGGTCAGGCTTAGGATCTCCTGAACCATTTTCACATAATCTTGCCACTCAGGTTATACTATATGGCTCTACTTTTAAAGATTCTTCATATATTTCTGCCTTTCACGCTGTGATACACAATTTGCTTTTCAAGCTTTCTTATGCACTATGCAGTTCTGCCCGCAAAGGTACGTGATGTAACACTGTCCACCAGACAGCAACATAAAATCTCACCCCCCTAAGACTATATTATATCCCCTTGCTTATCAGACTGGTTTATGTTCTTTCGCCCTTCAAACTATGACAGTATAGTAAAAATTATTCCACCGTAATGCAAGGTATTTAAGTGTTACTCCAGGATATAATAAAAATTTCGGCCTTCTGACTGAATATTTCAAATGTCACTTTTGTCCCGCTTTCATTAGACATTTTTCAGTTCGTCACTGTGAAAACTTACCATAGTTACGAAATGCTGAATCTCAATCTTCAGTAGCTGTCGTATCTAACACCGGTTGTGGTAGGCACGCAGTACACTTCTAGCTTCACAGTCTCATCCATATTATGGACAGCTCTTTAATGGAACAGTTAACTCGTACTGCAGTACACATCTAGCCAAAACTGGAATTTTCTTTATGTGTCGGTTTTTTCCTCTAGCAATGTTCAGTGTTCCTTGGACGATGCAGCTTTACAAGCTCCCAACACTTTTTTTCTTCCTTTTTTCATGAAAGCATATATGTAAAAATACAGAGCAGTACCAAGGGGAGTATCCAAGAATATTGAGAGTTTGAAGGATGAGTGCGTGGAGGTGTGTTCTATTTTCGCCAAGCAAGCTGGTGATGTGCTTTTCTTTTTCTTTTTCCGGTGTATACGAGCAAATCATAGTACCTCGTTTATTATAGTTTTTATATGCCTATGACGACAACAGATGGCGATGTGAACAGGGTAATAGATTTAGGGAATATTTAGGGGAAAGTGGGCAGGCAACAGTTAGGATTAGATAAAATAAAATGGGAAGAGGAAAAGCTGACAAAAAGGGTTAGGAAGAAGAATCAACTGGAACAAGCAGGTAGAGAAATGAGATAAGAGGCCTGGTAGCTGAAGTAGGATGTGAAGGGTTTTGAGAGTGAATGCTGAGGAAAAGTTTGTGGTACTTGAGAAGAGTGAAGGAGGAACTGAGGGATACCGCTGAGCAAGATTGTTCATGGAGGATGTGAAGGGTGAGTTTTCAGAGCAAGTGATAGGAGGCAGCACTGAGGGAAACTGTCGAGTGATGAATGTCTTGAGGGAGAATATTGAAAGTGAGGAAGAAAAGCACTGAAGATGCCGGTGAAAGTGTTAAGGAAGTGCTGAGGTGACTGTTAGGGTGAATATTGAGATACAAAGGAATAGTTTTCAAGGGAAATGCTGAGTTTGTTGTAAATGAGTATTGAGATTATTGTTTGTTGAGGGTTGAGGGTCCTAAGGGAAAGTGTTGGGTTATGTGGGTAAATATTGAGGGATAGGGTTAATAGCGTTGGAGTGTTTAGGGAGGATGTTGTGAGTAACTGTTGAACGTGCATGCTGAGAAAGGTTTATTGTTGTTGATCAACCCAGGTCGATCCTGGCTCAGCATACCCATCGACCAAAAGTATAAGGCCATGTCGAAAGTTCCTTACATGGGTGATGCTTCTGCACTGTAGTATGGCATGTGCTGTATTGTACAATGCTTCACATTGAGGGTTGTGTTGTGTTGTGTGGGCCTATTCTATGAGGTACACTTGTCATCTGTGATTTGTCCCAGCTGTTGTCTAAGTTGAAAATTATGTTGATATTGGTGACGTTCCTAGACACAGAAGCCAGCTGAAGTCGATTTGCTGTATTTAACGATACCTCTGATGCGTTATGTTAGGAAGAAGGAAATGATTGTAGTGTAGTGCTCAGGTCGAGATCTATTGTCCTGCACCAAAAAACTGATGTGCAAGTGTGTGTATGTGTTTTTTTTTTTCTCTCTCTCTCTCTCACTGCTGTTGCTGAACTGCCTGGAGGTGAGATGTTATTGAAGAGGAGTTGGTAATGTTTGTGGTGATTCTATTTCCATATTTAACCAGCCCCGTCCCAACCGATTTTCCACCACTGACTCCCCCCAGTCCCAACCAATTTTGGAAAAAAAAAAATTTGGGTCAAACCTCCACTTTCAGTGCGAAACATCAAAAATTCATAGAGAAACTGCTCACCTGAGGTTTAAAATACTCAATACAGGTAGCAGTACTCCTTTCCTTACTGGGTTTTCTATCAGGCTCGCTCCAAAGAAAACGAGTTCTATGGGAAGGTAACTATTCCACACCACTCATAAACGGTATATATTTATTTATTTGGTATGAAATTACATGTAGTACGAGAGTATATTGGTTTTCAAACAGTAATATAGGCAATATAGGCATTGTTTCAGTCACCAAACATATCAACATACCTGAGCTTTTTTGGCGACATTACCTGCTTATCATTTCTGACTGTTTCTTCCTCTAATGCTAGGTAAATACATTGTCATCGATTGGGGAATCACTCTGGCCCTGAATTTCGTACCGTGGCACGACATGTATTTACTGGCCAGGTCACTGGTAACAGATGAATTACCAAGACAATGGTGTGTGGGGGGGGGAGGTCATGCTGGATAAGGCATTGTCCCTGCCTGGCATCTTATAGAGTAAGGTGTCCCGTGTATGCGTACCAAAAATCACGCGCGAAAATTGAAAATTGTGCAAATTAGGGACCTTGCAATTGATGCGTGTTTATATACGTCAACGGGACTGACAGTGACAAAACTTGTGGACGTATATATACGTCAATGGGACACAGCGGGTTAATGGTGCTCTGTGCCTCTCTCAAATAATAACAGGCGTATTGTGTGCTTGCACAGACTGCCGCATAGTTTTATGTGCCTCTCATGTCAAGATATTCTCTAAGAGTGTGGATTTTGCACTCAAAAAATAAGTGAACTATAGGAGTGGTACTGGTGCAACCAGTGATAAAGCATATTGCATTGTTCAGTACGGTCTGCAAGGTGCTGTAGTGGGTGTAGGATAACACAGGAGCCCATGGTGGGGAGGCCCAGGACATCACTGATCTAATATACTGTTTTTAGACTTGGGACATTTTTTTTTTCTGTCAAAAGTTTTTCTTTGTAACTGCCCTGGGTACATTGTCTCTTAAGATATTGTATTGGGTCCCTGAAGGACAATCGAGTGGTGTATGTCATTTCATGGATCTTAATGAAGGGGGAATATGGCACGGGTACATTGTTTAATGTAATGATAGGAGTGTAATGTACCTTTGCTCATGATTGCTGGTGGTGGTTAGTGTTTTGGTGGATCTGGATAGAGCGATCGTCAGACTGTTGTCCTCGTGCCGTGTCTGAAGTTGTAAGAAGTATACATAGTGTGGTTTGCACTGAGTTGATGCTGTCAGATATGTTGCTTGAGGTAGGATAGGGAGGTATTTTAAAAAGGAAGTGTTCTGAAGCTCTGTTGTAAGGTACTAAAGGGGGGGGGGTTTAAGATGTGATTTTTCTATGAATTAGGTGTTCAGTTATCGTGGATGGTGTTTTAAGAACAATATGGGTTTCCATGGTATAAAAGGGGCTGGAGGTCTTTGGTTGGTTTAAGAATAGTCATGAATGTTCCGTGTTTCAAAGTCTGGAGTTTGTATGAGTTGTTGCTAATATCTGTGAGGGTCTGCATGCCGTATGGTTCTAAATGCTTCAGATGTAAGTTGCTGATGCCATACAGCCCTGTTCTTGTGAACATTCTGTTTTCTTTATAAAGTTTCACAGTGAAGGGGGTTACGGCGTGGTCAAGTGAATAGAACTGCCTATGCCGAGAAGACTGATTTTCAGGCTCAGTGTGCATTGGTTCATGAGCATATCTTTTTGTTTTTGAAAGAAGGGATGAGCTGGGTGTTGGTGGTGTGAAGGGATGGGTTTTACAGGTGCTTGATTATGGTTCAGTGATATTGTTATTAAGAGAGAGAGTTGAGAAGAAGTGTTGTTGGAAACAGATGAGAGACACTGGATGGAAGCAAATTTTAATGATGAGTGCTAAAAATTAATATCCATGAAGTGCTGAGTGGGAAAAACTCAGGAGAATTAGTGTGAATTTTGAGGGAAGGCACGGAGGGTGGTAAGATTACTGACAGTGGGAAGCTGTACAGTGTTGTGAGAATGTTAAGAAGAGTGTCTGGGTGTTGAAGGAGAGTGCTGAAAAAGATTGTTGCACGTGAGTGTTTAAGAGGAGTGCAGAGGGTGATGAGGGAGAGTTATAAAGGTGAGTGTTGAGGGAGATGAGGGTGTGTTGAGAGTGAGTGTTGGGGTAATGAAAGTGCATGTTCAGAGTGATGGGGGAGAGTTTTAAGGGTAAGTGCAAAGGGAAATGGGACTGAGTCTTGAGGGTGATGAGGGTGAGTGTTGAGGGCCATGAGGGTGAGTGGGAGGGTATAGCGGGTGAATGTTGAGGGTGATGAGGGATACTGGTGAGGGTAATTGATGAGGGTGAGTGAGGGAATATTGAGAGTGATAAAGATGAGTGCTAATGATGAATACTGAGGAGTGGGGTGAGGGTATAGTGAAGATAAGTGGCGAGGGGCAGAGTTGATGAGGAATGCTGAGGGGAAATTTTGAGGGTGCAGTTTGAGGGGGAGTGATGAGGAGGAGTATTTGTGGAAGGCATTGAGGTTGAGTGATTATGGGGATTGTTGAGGGTTTGTGTTGAAGGCGGTGTTGCGGGGTAGACCTGAGGGGGAGTGTTGGACGAATGAGTGCTGAGAAATAATACTGAATGGGAGTATTGAAGGGAAATGTTGAGAGGAAAGGGTTGAGGGGGAGCGTTAAGGCAAAGTGTTAAGGGGGGAGTGTTGAAGGTGAGTTTATGGAGGTGAGTGTTGAGGGGGAGTGTTAAGGGGAAGTGACTCGTACCTCTGTGCCACTGGTTTCCACAGTTTGTTTGGGAGAATTATTGTTGAGGGTTACACTGGCTGCCCAAAAAATAAGGCTAAAGTTTGCAACTCTGTGTGCTTGGGTTTGGCATTTTTCATGTGTCTGAACATGGGTGTGAATATTGTTACATAGCCTATGATTTCATCATCCTTTGTGTAATTTTAACGCACAGTATGCTGCATGTTTGATCACGAGCGTGTTCTGCCTCAGTCCCCCCCTTCTACCGTTATAGTAGAGTAAGTCGTTCTCTCTGTTATTCAGAGCGGGATTTTCAGCTCTTTGTCCCCATGGCTTCATTTGCGCGTCCTTCTTACAAGTTGTATCAAGCTCTCCTGGCCCCTATATAATGAGCTCAGTCTCTGCATCATTGCCACTTAGATCTGCTCCTCATTTTGTTCACATCTCTGTCCTCCCCTGTACAGATATTATTATTGTGAGTGCTCAAGAAATCTCCAAACATCTAGCAGCTGTGTGTAATTTGAGTATAAGTGTTATTGCATTTTTTCTTGTACTGTGTAGCATAAGGTTAATTCTTAGGCCTAGTGAGGTTTTTGATTGATGTTAGGTTTTATGTCAGTCATTTTTGATAATAGTTTGTATCTGTAATAATTTATCTGGTATTCACTGAGTATTGTCTGGTATCTCATTTTATCAGGGCTGACTTAGATAAATTTACTCTTGCTAATTTCGTGTTAATAGAGGCTATTGCAGTTAACCATATATTTAACCTGTTTTTTGCCATTACATTATCCTTATGAGTCCTGAATGTTTTTTTGTGAGTTTGAGCATTAAACTTTAACTTGTAATTTTACCTAACTCTTTTGTTTTGAACCTGGAACTTTACGGGACACTAGTGATTTTTAGTATTCTCACTTAAAGTGTACATTATCTTTCTCTGTTCCGTAACATAAATTTGGCGACCTCATATCAGGATATTCAGGATATTATCATAAGGATAGTGCTTGATATTTTGTGACTGTTAATTATTAATTATGTCTACTATTACTACACTTGATGAAGCCAAAGATTTTTTGTCCAATGTGCAAACAGTGTGTGATGTAGAAAACCGAACAAAGAATGAACTTAAGCTTGTTGCTCAACAATTGGGAATTGCTGTTCGCTCTCATCATTCTAAAGATCAAATTGTTGACATGATTAATGAAAGCTTGTTTAATGTAACTCCTCCAAATGAGCAAACGCAGATTGAATTAGCTAAGTTACAGCTAGCCCTGCAAGAGGCTAAGGCTAAGGAGGCGGAGTCTCGTGTTAAGGAGGCTGAATTTCAAGCATGTTCTAAGGAGGCTGAGGCACAAGTTGAAATTGCTAGGATTCAGGCAGACCATGAGTATCGCATGAAACAAGGTGGAACTGGATCATCTAGCTCTGATGATTTTGATGTGGCTAAAAATGTTAAACTTGTCCCTCCTTTTAATGAATCTGATTTAACAAAGTATTTTCAGTTGTTTGAGAGGGTAGCTACAGGTTTTAATTGGCCTAAGGAGTATTGGCCAGTACTCCTTCAAACTGTTCTCACCGGTAAAGCTCAAGTAACTTATGCATCTTTGCCTCAGGATCAGTCTGATAACTATGATGTAGTTAACAGCTTGATTCTTAAGGCCTATGAGCTCGTTCCTGAAGCTTATAGAGTAAAATTTAGGACAACTTACAAGCAAGATAAGCAATCCCATGTTGAGTATGCAAAAATCAAAGAAGATCTGTTAGAGCAGTGGTTAAATTCTAAGAATGTGGATTCTAATTTTGACAAATTTAAGCAGATGATTTTGCTGGAGGACTTCAAAAGGTGTATTAGTAAAGATGTAAGCCTATATCTTGATGAGAAAAGAATAGATAATTTGTCTGATGCTGCAGTTTTAGCTGATGAATATGTTCTCACTCACAAGAGATATTCTAAAGAAAAAGGGAAAGCTGAGAGTAAGTACGTTGCCTCTACTCAGAGTACAGGTAACAGGAAAGAGAATAAAGATGATGTTTCTCAGGAAGTAAATACCAGCTTCACCTCTAGATTTCAGAAAAGTAAATGTACTTATTGTAGTAAGCTTGGTCATACTACGGAGAGATGTTTCAGGAGACAGCGTGATGTGAACAAAAAGGAGTCTTTAAATATTCAGTCAATTGGTCTAGTGTCCACTCTTGAGAGTTCCCAGAATTCTTTAACTGAGTTAACTGAACCTGCTTTGAGGGGTAACTTAAATTCTCATGATGGAGCTCCTCTTTTGAGCAGTAACGTGGGTGACACTCTCAAGAGTTCATGTGCTAATTTCCTGTCTGATGGTTTTGTCAGTCCTCTGGACAGTAATAACAGGAAATCAGTTCAAATATATCGTGATACAGGTGCTTGCCAATCCCTTATGCTGACCAGTGTTCTAGGCTCTAATGTTAATTCCTCTGATGAAACTGTAATCTTACAAGGTGTAGGGAATAATTACTTCTCTGTCCCTCTGTGCAGAGTGAATTTAGAGTCTGGTTTTGTTAATGGTTCTGTTATGGTTGGGTTGGTTGAGACACTCCCAACGTCAGGTGTAACTTTCTTACTTGGAAATGATATTGGTGGAAGTCAAGTGTGTCCAACTCCTCAGTTGTCTAGTGAGCCAGTGGCTGTGACCCAGGATTGTGATGTCCCTGATGTGTTCCCTGCATGTGCTGTCACTAGGGCTAAGTCTAAAGTTACTGGTGATTTAGAGGATAATGATGATGATGATGTTATCCTAACTGACACTTTTCTTGCTAATTTGGACCACTCACCAGATGAGGCAGTACCCCGTAGTGTTGATAATTTGTCTCGTCAAGAGTTGGTTGAGTTGCAGGTTGCTGACCCTGAGTTGAAAGGTCTAGCTAACTCTGCTTACAGTGAAGAAGAGTCAGCCGGTGCTTCTACTTGTTATTATGTAAAGTCAGGAGTACTTATGAGGAAGTGGAGACCCCCAACAGCATCAGCCGACTGTGAATGGGAGGTTGTACATCAAGTTGTCATCCCTCGTGTTTGTAGGCAGGATATCATTCGAGTGGCTCATGATACCAGTTTGGTAGGACACCTTGGAGTGAGGAAGACTGTAGCACGCATTTTGAAACACTTCTACTGGCCAGGTATCTTCAGGGATGTTTCCTGGTATTGTAAGTCTTGTCACACCTGTCAAGTTGTGGGGAAGTGTAATCAGACCGAAAAGGTTGCACCTCTAGTTCCCATTCCTCCTTTTGAGGCGCCTTTCACCCGTGTGTTGGTGGATATTGTGGGCCCTCTTCCTAAGACTTCTTCAGGATTTTCTTATGTGTTGACCCTGATTGATATGGCTACTCGTTATCCTGAAGCCATTCCACTTAGAAATATCTCAGCAAAGAACGTGGTTAAGGAAATGCTAGGGTTCTTCACAAAGTTTGGTCTGCCCAAGGAGGTACAGTCAGACCGGGGAAGTAATTTCATGTCAAACGTTTTCAAGCAGTCTCTGAAAGAGTTGGGCATCACCCAGATCACGTCTTCAGCTTACCATCCCCAGACCCAAGGAGCGTTGGAGAGATATCATCAAACACTCAAATCGATGCTCAAGAAATACTGTTTGGAACATCAGAAAGACTGGGATAAAGGTCTTCCATTCGTTGTGTTTGCCGCAAGAGAATCTCCAAATGAATCACTGGGCTTCTCACCTTTTGAACTACTGTTTGGCCATGAAGTAAGAGGACCCCTTAAGTTACTCAAGGAATGCTGGCTGTCGGAGGAAGATGACGTCAACCTGCTGGAGTATGTGATGAAGTTCAAAGAACGGCTGTCCACTGCTTTACAGCTGGCGAGAGAGAATTTAGGAGCTGCTCAGGAGAAAATGAAGACTTGGTATGATAAGAAGTCCAGGTTACGCCACTTTCAGCCAGGAGATCAGGTTTTGATTCTGCTACCAGTTCATGGGCAACCTCTTCAAGCCAAGTTTAGTGGTCCTTATTTCGTGGAGAAGAAACTCAGTGATGTCAACTATGTCATCGCCACACCAGATCGTAGAAAGAGCAAGCAACTATGTCACATCAACATGCTAAAGTTATATCACAGGCGGGACGAAAATAATCCAGTCTGCACTGTAGCTGTTCCACCCGAGTCTGCAAGTGAAGCTCTCCCATGCAGTATGAGCCTGAGTGATAGTTTGGGGAAGAATCCTGATATCATGAATGATCTCCAGACTAAGCTTTCTCATCTACCTCCCAAGGAAAGGCAGGAGTTTTCGGCATTACTGCAGGAGTACCCGCAAGTGTTCCGTGCCACTCCAGGAAGAACCACTGTGTTGATGCATGATGTCGATGTTGGAGACGCAAAGCCAATTAAATTGCCTCCTTACCGTGTGAACCCAGTGAAAGTTCCTCTCATCCAGAAGGAGCTTGGCTACCTGTTGGACCACAAGATGATTGAGCCCTGTCAGAGCGAGTGGAGTTCTCCTGTCACTCTAGTCCCTAAGCCAGGTGGGTCACAGCGGCTTTGCATCGACTACAGACGTGTTAATCAGATAACTAAAACAGACACTTACCCTCTCCCTCGTGTGGAAGATTGCATAGACAAGTTCGGAAAGGCTAGGTACATAAGTAAGTTTGATTTGTTAAAGGGATACTGGCAAGTACCTATGACTGAACGTGCTAGGGAGATCTCATGTTTTGTAACATTAGGAAAGACCTTTGCATGTTCTGTAATGCCATATACAGATTGTTTTAGAGTAATAAGAAATTTCCTTTGTAAATTTCTTTTTTCTTTGTGGGGAGGTGTTACATAGCTTATGATTTCATCATCCTTTGTGTAATTTTAACGCACAGTATGCTGCATGTTTGATCACGAGCATGTTCTGCCTCAGTCCCCCCCTTCTACCGTTATAGTAGAGAAAGTCGTTCTCTCTGTTATTCAGAGCGGGATTTTCAGCTCTTTGTCCCCATGGCTTCATTTGCGCGTCCCTCTTACAAGTTGTATCAAGCTCTCCTGGCCCCTATATAATGAGCTCAGTCTCTGCATCATTGCCACTTAGATCTGCTCCTCATTTTGTTCACATCTCTGTCCTCCCCTGTACAGATATTATTATTGTGAGTGCTCAAGAAATCTCCAAACATCTAGCAGCTGTGTGTAATTTGAGTATAAGTGTTATTGCATTTTTTCTTGTACTGTGTAGCATAAGGTTAATTCTTAGGCCTAGTGAGGTTTTTGATTGATGTTAGGTTTTATGTCAGTCATTTTTGATAATAGTTTGTATCTGTAATAATTTATCTGGTATTCACTGAGTATTATCTGGTATCTCATTTTATCAGGGCTGACTTAGATAAATTTACTCTTGCTAATTTCGTGTTAATAGAGGCTATTGCAGTTAACCATATATTTAACCTGTTTTTTGCCATTACATTATCCTTATGAGTCCTGAATGTTTTGTTGTTAGTTTGAGCATTAAACTTTAACTTGTAATTTTACCTAACTCTTTTGTTTTGAACCTTGAACTTTACGGGACAGTAGTGATTTTTAGTATTCTCACTTAAAGTGTACATTATCTTTCTCTGTTCCGTAACAATATACATCTGTGTGTGTGTGTGTGTGTGTGTGTGTTTACTGGAGTATTTGTTTGTATTTGTGTTTGTGTTTATACATATGTTTGTCTTTGTGTTTATGTGTATTTGACCTTTTTTGTGTATTTGTGTTTAATTGGCTCCTTACGAGATGAATCCTTTTAATACGATGACCTACATGTTTTTTATGCAAATACTAGACAAGTTTGCTAAGTTCCGTTGAGGCTATGTAAGGCAAAAGGGATTAGAAAGAGTCACCATAAGCTATCAGTCTTTTACTCATCAACCTATCTAACTGTCTATTTCTCTATCTGTGTGTGTGTGTGTGTGTGTGTGTGTGTGTGTGTGTGTGTGTGTGTGTGTGTGTGTGTGTATTTCTTTATCTTTCTTATCACCTATCCATCCATGTACGAAGGAAATCACATCCCACCACAAATCCGTGTCAACTTACGTGTGTAAAGATGAGCAGGGTGTAGGTAGCGTCCTCACTCCTGGCAGAACTTGAGTTACAGCTGACCAGGAACCCAGACGCTGTGCTGTTAGTTACTCGGCACCCGGACACGCCACCACCAACGCCTGTCAGGGCCATGGACACATAAAGTAGATCGGTAGATGGGTAGGTGGACAGTCAGATATTATGAAATGGATAGAGTGAAATACTATACATGTGTGATGTAGGCAACAGAAGGGTACAATAGGCATATATACCGGTTATGGGCATGTATATGGATAAATAATATATGGAAACATAGTCAGACAAGACAGAGAAATAGACAGCCACACAGAAGAATAGAAGGGTACTTGGTAAATGTTATAATTATAAAATAAAGACGTAAACACTGGGAAAACAGAGTTGAGACAGAGTAAGTGTAGTGCAGATTTAGAGGCAGGGTCGAGTTAGATGTGAGGAAGGGCTATGGGAGAGGCAGAGTTAGAGGTGAGGCAGAGGTAGAGGTGAGGAAGAGTTAGAGGTGAGGCAGGGTTGTAGGTGAGGCAGAGTTACAGGTGAGGAAGGGCTATAGGTGAGGCAGAGTTACAGGTGAGGAAGGGCTATAGATAAGGTAGAGTTAGAGGTGAGGAAGGATTGTAGGTGAGGCAGAACTAGAGGTGTGGAAGAGTAAAAGGTGACAGAGTTAGAGGTGAGGCAGAATTATTGGTGAAGCACGGTTAAGGGTGAGGCAGGGTTGTAAACGAGGCAAAGTTAGAGGTGAGGAAGGGCTATAGGTGCGGCAGAGTTAGAGTTGAGGAAGGGCTATGGGTGAGGCAGAGTTAGAAGTGTGGAAGAGTAATAGGTGACGCAGAGTTAGGGCTGAGGATGGGTTGTGTGGGGCAGAGTTAGAGGTAATGCAGGGTTAGAGATGACACAAAGGTTGACCTAAGGCACGGTCAGAGGTGAGGCAGACTGAGCGGAGGATGGGTTAGAAGTGAGCCAGGAACAGAGGTGTGGCAGAGAAAAAGGTGGGATTTGAGGAAAGGTTAGAGGTAAGGCAGAGGTACAACTAGATTGCGAGGTGGGGAGGTGATGGTGTGGGGGTACGGGTTAACGGGGTGGCCACTAGAGAAAGGAAAGAGAAAAGCGACTGAGGGAAAGTGAAATGAAGGGGGAGGATAGGGAGACATAAAGGGAGGAAAAGGAAGCAGAGGAGGGGAGGAGAGGAATTCCACTGGGAAGATGGGAAGAGATGACTGAGGAGAAATGTTGGAGAGAATAACAAATGGATGAGGAGGAAATGGAAAAGGAAAGGTACGAAATAACTAATGAGAAAGGAAAGGAACTGTATAATCTGAAGAGTGGGGAGTGGAAATTACATAAAAATCTGGAAAATAAGAAGCACAGAGTAGGAAATCGACAAGAAATACATCAGTGAAAGAAAATCTATAAGAAAGAATATATGAATGAAAAAAACGAAAAGAACATGTGATTTTAAAAGCGAGAAGGAGAACATAAAACGAAAAGGGGGCACAGGGGAAAATAACGACAAGAACAAGCAGTTAATTAAAGGAAATAAAGTGTGAACGAACGTTAAATCAAACAGGTGTTCATTTACGATACTGAAGAGTCAGGTGGGTGGGAAAAGGGAAAATGAAGAAGCGATATAAAATTTAAAAGGTAAAAGACCTGGAGAGAGAGAGAGACAGACAGACAGACAGAGACAGAGCGGTATATCGATATATGTAGACTGGCGATGTACACATACAGGTACGTACTTAGTCAAGAATACTTGTATATACTGTTCAGTAGGATACATTAAATACATTATTACTTCATCGGTATTTTATTAGTACTGACGAATCACGTGCAACCCAAAGTTCCCCAATGGGAAAGATCAGTCACCATCATTTTCTTATATTTATAAACTATTCATGTACACATTGATATAATGATTTTTGCCTTGAAAAAGATGGAAAGAAAGAAAGAATGACTCGAATCTAGTGCAAGGCTTTCTTTTCAATTTAAAAAAAAAAAAGTCAAGATGTGTTCATTTGAAGCTCTGGTCACGCGTTCAAGATTGATAGAAATTTATAAATGCATGCTTAACTTGCGTTCTGACGACAAGAGGTTTTTTCTTGGATGGGAAATAACGCTCACGAAAGACGATTCCAGAGTTGATATGTTGCATATATGAAGGACTGAGAGTAATGGTTATTATCTCTCACAACAGTGATATGGACAGAAAAGGGATAAGAGGGCAACAGTACTGCCCTCCTACCGTAATGAAAGAGGGATGCAGACACAAAATTCAGTAAATGATGAACAGTGAAATGAGTGGGGGTGATATGAAGAGAGGAAAAACCTTTAATGCCAACCTCTCAAAATGAGTGGTACTTGGTGAATCACCCCACCACCATCCACACGAGATCTGTCCTCTTACAATACCTTATGAGTGTAAAACCTATGTACAAAGTCATCAATTGCCAAGGGTATAAATAGTATGAAGACAGTTTAGCACAACCTTCTTAGCTTCCTTAATTCCCACACTTGGGACATCATTACTGCAGGTGAGAAATAATAAAGTTCAAATACAAGTGTACTGAATATTGGAAGTTGAATTTAGGTGCTAGCGACCGTAATATAAAATGGAGGAGGAGGAAGGTGCACTATATCGCATCTGTTGTTCTTCTGATATATACTGAAGCCGAAGGCTGTGGCACGCCTCTCAAATGGTATATCAGCAATGTAGCATATTCATGACAAGAATGACGCTTATCCGTTCAAGTATGCCCTAGAAATACTTTAACACTTAAACATACTTAAATGGATAAAACTGCTTTGTGCAGACAATTATATGTTGTACAGAAGGTGAGAGAACAAATGTAAGTTAATGAAACTGCATCCTCCTTCTTTCTGGCATTGCCTCATTGGTGCAGGTAACTGCAAACATGACTTTTTCAAAATGTGGTTACATGGCAGGTGTGCTCAGACTAGCTTACATTCATGGCCGGGGTGCCGAGACGACGCAAAAGATATTTCTTATGGTGCCAGCTCTTTGGTGGAGATTAGAGTCCCTGTAGTTAGAAAGGGACCTGACAAATCCACTTCTCTGTCATATGAGAAGCGGCATCACTTCTAAAGATGCCAGACGACGCCAGAACAATAATCAATATGACATTCATGTTAACATGAATCCTTACTTTGTGAAATATACCATATTAATTATGATTATAAAACACACACACACACACACACACACACACACACACACACACACACATATATATATATATATATATATATATATATATATATATATATATATACATAATATTTTTTTATTATTGGGTGTCAAAATGGAAAGTACGATTAATATTATTCTTATGTTCACCTTTTCATTACACTGTGTAACTCCAGCGTAAAATGACCGATGATGAAGAGTGCTCTTGGAATGCTTGCAGAGAGGTTGTGGAAGGTTTTCTTGGCATCCAGAGGAGACCAGATTCTTCACAGCTTGTCGATGACCTGATCAGCGTATTCCACCCACCAGGATGCAGAACGTCAATCAAATTACACTCTCTGCATTCCAACCTTGATTTTTTCAAAAGCAACTTGAGTAAAGTCAGTGAGGAGTATGGTGAACAGTTCCACCAGGACATTCTGCTGATGGAAACCAGATATCAGGGCAGGTGGAAAGAACAAAAGTGCATTTCTAGATACCGTGTGCCCTGCATTCCTTGTGATATCACTGTTTGCTTAATTTCTACTGTAGTTATATTCATAATATACACCTGGAAATACATATATTCTTTGACATCCTCAACGTTCTCGAAATGGTAACAAGTTGCAGTTCCTGTCCTTGTACGATACATAGGTCGTTTCATAATTCCTCTAACTCTAGATTTACACAAAAACAAATAGCATATTCGGAATCTACGCATTGACATTGATCAGATATATAGTAAAAATCAACATAAATAAAACATTTTTTTAAGTTTGTTACACAGGGTTATGAGAAGAAATTTCCTTTACTTGCATTTGATTGTTTGTTCTGGTGTCAACATCTTTTTCCATATGAAGTTGTAGTATCACACATTGCACATAATAACTTTTTTAAAGCTGTTTAGTCATAATTAACAGTGTGTAATGGAGTGTGAATGATGAACAACCAAATATCATTTCGCTGTTAACTGTGGTATAGAAGAAGGTGGATGGCAGACCATAAGTGCCACCCTGTTTCAATTATAAAATGAAGGTTAGGAGAAGTGAAAAGATATCTGAATAGTGCGTAAGTGTAAAGTCCTGGGGAACCATTTATTATGTTGGTATATGTGAATGTACTTAATACCATTTTATAGAGGTGTATAATGTGCTAGTAGAGTTGTCATTTACCTCTACTTTTTGCATAAGCCCAGAGTATATGTAAATGCACGGCACCTCACTTTTTAGCTGCCCTCAGCACCGCGCCCTAGTCGGCTCGGTGAGCGTACAGCGTCAGAAGCCGTTTTACAGTTTTAAAGGGAGGTGGTATCGCTCTTACGTATCTCTCGGGTGGCAGTTATATTATTCTGTACCCAATAAAGAGAGATTTAATCTGCTCATTTCTGTCACCTTACGCTACCACTTAATAACAGACCAGCTTCCACCTTCTCGTGGCAGAGGACCTTTGGTGGGAAGTGTCGGGCAGTGACGGCGAGTAGCTGACGTGTACTACAGACAGTGTTGTCGATCCAACACGGTGGTCTAGTTATACTAAAACAGCAGAACACTTAATATGTAGTCAACTGCTACTCCATAACGGCTACATTAAATTGGTGGCCAGCAGTGCGACGATACATTTTATTGGTGCTAGCGGTGGCACGATATTTAGTGCTAGCCGTGTACCGATACATTAAATTGGTGCTACTGGTGGCACGATATTTAGTGCTAGCCATGTACCGATACATTAAATTGGTGGCAGCGGTGGGATTCGAACCCATGCCTCCGAAGAGACTGGTGGAGTGTGGAACGTGGAATGTGGAACATCATCCTGGACTTTCATATCTAGGTAGTATCCATGCATTAGTAATCCACACACACACACTTGAATCAACACACGTTAGTTAGTTGATGAGTGGAAATAAAGGTTTCTCAGAATTCCCTTGAAATAAATATACTTTCTGTATTTTATATGTGTCCCGTTCTGTCACTTACCATAACTATCCTTTTTTTATGTCGGTTTATCTTCCTGTAACTGGGAGGGGAATATTACTGACAAGGTTGGATGGATACAGTGAAAAAGTGGGGACGTAGAATTAGGGGAAACAGAGATCAGGCAATCCCACTAGACTCAGAATTTTATGAGTGGGTTGAAACATCAAATAAAAGTGCTCAAAAATGAGTGAAGGATATATTGAGGATCAAGGTGATGAGGATATTTCTGAAGGACAGGATGAGGATTTGAACGTTTTGCATTTGCGTTCTGGTCATACTTATTCAACAGTCCCAGAGCAATCAGTTAGATCAAAAATGGCCACTAGTCTTGCTAATGAGGGTAATCCTAGAGAGGAGACTGTGGAAGTTGAGACAACAACAGAACCTTTGGTCATTCAGGATATGCAAAATCCAGTCATTAGTGATAGTACTACAACCACTCACATACCTGTGCATACTTCTGATGTTTTCAGTACACCACAAGGTTTTGGACAGAATTTATTTTCTGTTCCTTATTCAAATGCATGGGGCATGAATACTAATATTGGCATGCAAACCCAGAATCCTAATCAATGGGGCATGAATACTAATATTGGCATGCAAACCCAGGGCCCTTATCCAAATACCTGGGGCATGACTAACAATATGGGCGTGCAAGGTCAGACTAACCCTCCTCCTTTGTGGCAGACTAATATGGCACCCACTAACTTGACTACTGCTAGTATCCCACAGACTTTACCTCCTGTTGCGCCAGTCAGACAGTCTCAAGGGCCTATTGTTACTCAGGCACCTTCAAACACAGACTGCATCAAAGTACTTCCCACAGCACAACCAAGTTTACAGTTTTCTGGGGAAGACAATTATGATATTCACAAGTTTTTGAGGGACTGTGAAGCCCAAATACATAGGCTACAGCTTGCTAGTGATGCGGAGAAGATTTGGCATGTGAAAGCAAATATCAAATCAAATTCTCATGCTTCTGAAATGATGGAGGCATCCTTGTTTTACTCTGGGCCTACTGCTCAGAATTATGAAAGGTTTAAGGAAGCCCTAACCCACATTTTTGCAAGTGATTGCTATGTGCCAGATGCTTGGGTGTTCAGGTATGTAAACAGGGCTCAGTAGTACCCTAACTGTTTAGTGAATTAAGCATTGGCGAAGGCAGGCACGTGTTATGTAGAGGCTAGCAAAGCCTTACCGAAATCGGGCTGGGGAGACTTGACTTTGGGAATGACTTTTGAAAGAGTCGCGCGGTTACTTGAATATTTACAGTTTCTAGCTTGTTTGAACTCTGCTACTCGAGCTCATGTACTTAGGCAGCCGAAAAGACCTCCCGAAATATCCTTGCCTGATATGAGCTTTAAGCTAATGGCAAAGGCTGAAGGAGAGGGTAGTAGTGTCCTAGCCATTCACACAGAGAAACCTCCTGGGAAGTATTGTACAGTGTGTAAAAAGGCTGGACATACAGACAAAAAATGTTGGCATGCTAAAAAGCGGCACGCCATGCAGCCAAGGCCAACTCGACTGCCACGTCTGAGCCTGGTTCTGGGAAGCAGGTGAGTAACAAACAACCCAGTACTAGTTCTCCACAACAAAACCCGACCAAGGCCACGAAGTCAAAGGGGACAAGGTGGTGCGCCATACATGGGCATTGTCTTCATGAAACAGACTACTGCCCCCTTGTCATTGAAAACAGGAAGAAACTAGGAAACCAAGCTAGTTCGGGGGAAGCTCGGGGCCACACGCCAAAGTAATTAAAATAGTACAATCCACTGATGCGTGTGTGGCAGCTATTACTAAGGTGGACTTATTATCTATTCCTTGGATCATAGGGAAAGGTCAGGTGTCCCTGATCGTAGATACAGGGGCATGTACAAACATTATTTCTAGTAAAGCGTTGGAAAGACTTAAAGGTGAAATGCCTCTAACAAACTGGACATTATCACCAACTTATGTAATGTTGACAGGTGTGACAGGGAGTAGAATGAAGATTGTAAGCCAGGTGCCATTGACATTGAGGGCAGATAAACGATCTCCTGTGTTACGTGCTACGTTTTATGTGGTTGAGGATTTTCCTCTGCCAGCTGATGGGCTGTTAGGCTTTGAAACCATGGGGGAGTATGATATAGTAATACACCCTCAAAGACATTCCATTTCCTTTAATGGGAAAGAGTTTGTAGGCCTTAATCCCTCAGCAACACGAACTGGAACTGGCATCCAATCAGGAGCTGTCCAACCAGTTGTGACCCCGACAAGTGAAGCGTCAAGGGAGTCACCGGATGCACACGAAGCGGAGGGTATGGACTGGAAGAAAGTCAGGGCTATAGTGAGTGGTAATCACCACTTACCCAGTCAAACTGTCTGTAAAATTCCTGTCCGAGTACCTGACGTGTCAGTGGGAACTGATGTAGCATGCTTAACTGAGACTGTAAAACATAAGGCATTGTCGCTGGAATCGACTCTGACTAGCGTTGGCCAAGACCAGAAGACGCCCCTCTTCATCGCAAATATGAGTGGTGGCGCAGTTAAGCTCAGAGATGGTTGTTATATAGGCGACTGTGCTATGGTGCCCCCATAAAGGAAGTTGACGACGTGCCGGTGATCTCTCCTGTAGTTACATCTCAAGCAACGACTCAGTCGGAACCCGTACGTCTGGCTAAGGAAAAACAGCTGGAGCAATACGTGAAGGTCACGGATAATGTAGACCATAAAACACGACTCCTAGCCCTCCTTAGAGAATTTTCCGACGTAGTAGCACTTCCAGGAGAAGCGCTGGGTAGGACGGATAGGGTGAAGCATCATATTGGTTTGTGCCCTGGTACAAATCCAGTTTATGTGCCCGCATACCATCTACCGCACAGCCAAAGGGAAGCAGTGGATGAGGAAGTTGAAAGGATGCTTCATGATGAAGTTATCCAGCCTTCCTCCTCGCCTTGGAATGCACCACTCTTTCTAGTGCCTAAGAAGGACGGTGGTGTGAGACCTGTTGTGGATTTTCGGCAAGTGAACAAGGTAACAGTACTGGATCGTTACCCGATTCCGCATCTGCGAGACTTACTTCAATCATTAGGTAAGGGAAATACTGTGTTTACTTGTCTGGATCTAGCGTCAGGGTATTGGCAGGTGGAGCTGACCGAAGAGTCGCGTCCCATTACTGCTTTTAGCACTCACCGTGGGCACTTTGAATTTCTCCGGATGCCTTTTGGACTGAGTAATGCTCCTTTAACATTTCAGCGGATGATAAACCAATTGTTTGGCGAGATGTTAGGGCAAGACGTCTTAGCATATCTAGATGACCTAATCATCGTGAGTAACAATGTTAACAGTCATTTTAACAATTTAAAACGAGTGATGGAAACCTTGAGATCCGCAGGTCTGAAAATTAAGATATCTAAGTGTGAATTTCTGAAATCCAGTATTAGATTTTTAGGACACCTAGTTGATGGTAATGGTATCAAGACTGTGCCGGACAAGGTAAGGCCAATGTTAAATTTTCCTACACCACAGAACAAGGATCAGATAAGATCGTTCCTAGGCCTCACTGGCTTTTATAGGAGCTTTGTCCACAGGTATGCCATCATAGCATCACCTTTAACAAAGCTACTTAAGAAGGACGCTGCATAGAAATGGGGACCCTCGGAAGAGAAAAGTTTCAACGAGCTCAAGCAAGCCATGTCAGAAGCACCCGTATTAGCATTTCCTGATTATACTCAACCTTTCTATCTGTGCACGGACGCCTCAGGTCTGGGTCTGGGAGCGGTGTTACAGCAGAAGGATGAGCAAGGAAAGACACATACCATAGCGTATGCTAGTAGGGCATTAAGACCCCCAGAGAAGAACTATTCGATGACACATTTGGAGACATTAGCAGTCGTGTGGGCGTTAGGACATTTCCGGGATGTTATCTTTGGCTACCGGATAATTGTTTTAACTGACCATGCACCCATACGCGACTTGTTTAAAGGAAAAAAATTGCACGGTAAGGTTGTGCGTTGGTTTGGCAAGGTAATGGAGTTTGATCCAGAGGTCAGATATTTACCAGGCCGTCAAAATGTTGTAGCCGACGCATTGAGTAGAAACATTGCTGCTACCATAGCCGAGGATGTTGCTCTTGCTGAGTATTCCTCAGACATGGTAAAAGCGGAACAAAGTAATGATGCAATGTGGTCTCAAGTCATCTATGCCTTGGAGTCTGGCGACGAGACTTGTCTACCTGAACTCCCAGTACCAATGACTCACTTCCATCTTCAACAGGGTCTTTTGTATAAGCAACCCCCAGGGAAGGACACTGCATATCAGTTGGTTGTTCCTGCTACCTTACAGCAAGCCGTGCTACAGTTAGTTCATGACGTACCTCAAGCGGGTCATCCCGGTCGCGATAGATGCATACGTGAGGCGAGAAAGAAATATTATTGGCCAACCATGGGGAAGGACATAGAAGCCCACGTCAGTCAATGCGTCAAATGCGCGGAAATACGAGGAACGACGGGACTTCCAACTCCCATCTTAGAGTATCCTCTACCGGAAAAACCCTGGGATACAGTCTCCATTGATCTCTTAGCGTTGCCGAGAAGTAGTCAAGGTTCAAGTTATGTACTGGTGGCAGTGGACCATTTCTCACGATTCACTGTTTTATCACCTTTACAGACGAAAACTTCAGAGGAGGTGGCGCACGCTTTTGTGACTTCAGTGATTTGTCCATACTCTACACCTAAGGTATTGCTCAGCGATAATGGCAGTGAATTTCGTAACCAGGTGTTACAAGAAATCTGTCATATGTATGGAGTAAAGCAAGTTTTTGTAACGCCTTACAGTCCTAAGAGCAATGGCCTGGTGGAGAGAACAAACAGGAAGATACTGGAAGTCTTGAGACCAGTAATAACCTCAAATCAAGAGGATAACTGGGAAGACTGGTTACCACATGTAGCGGTGACCATCAACTCCTCAGAAATTCATCAACTGGGAAATCTCCTCATTATATCCTTTATGGAGAAGAGAAAGTGTTACCCTACGATTTGTTGGCTGGACCTCCTACTCCAGTATACAACGAAGAAGACTACGCGAAGGTACAGTTGTTGAAATTCCAACGTATACACAGTGAAGTACGGAAAAGATTAAAAGCCTCAAGAGCGGAGATGATGGCGAAACAACACAAAGGTAGTCAAGAAAAGACGTTACAGGCAGGCCAGAAGGTCATGATCCACAACCCTGAGAGAATTTCCAAGCTCAGACCTAAGTTCCGCGGACCATATACCGTTGTGGAACGAGTACGTGGAAATACTTATAGAATAAAGGATGAAGCTAATGGAACTCAGGAGGCAGTACATGCTGATAGGATGAAACTAGTAAGTCAAGAGCTAGGCCTATCGTCTGATGTGTTGTGCCCTCTGTCTTCGTTGCAGTCTATGTCGTCATCCGTACCTGTCCCTAACCAAGAGAATCGCAGCAAGCTACGATCCCACAACAAGAGTGATTAAGGGAGTATCTACTCTTGCAGAATAAAAATGTGGCTGTGGCTCATACTCCTCGTGCATTGCTTGGGGTGGACCTATGGAAAGACGTCGGACACGGACACGACTGCGTTAATGCCAGGAGCACTGAAGAGCCCACTTGGAGAAGTCGTAGTAGTGGAAGATGCAGTATGCGTCTACTGTCCAATGGAAGGCTATCTCCAAACGCCAGATATTGTCAAGGAGGTCTCCAAGGGCTTGTTAAATCTCAGACAGCAACTGTTGGAAGTGGGAAAGATGTTTAATCGAAACCCATGATTGACGAACTCTGACACTGAAGCTTTGGAACGAACCTTGCATGGAATTATTGAGCTTCAGACTAGGCATATAGACAGGCTTACCGACAGGCTCACTAACTTGCATGTAGCTTTACCTAACGTACACTCTGATCTTTCCAAGCATGTCCATGCACGTACTAAGAGAGGACTTGTGGATTTTCTAGGAATCCTGTCTCAACAACTCTTTGGTACGGCATTAGATAAGGATGTAGTGCAATTGGGTAGACAGATGCATGACTTGACACTGGCCGCTAAAGCCAATAATAGATTAATCATGCATGTGTATAAACAGTTAGATGAGTTCACTAACAAAGCTAACGAGATAATTAGGACTACCAACTATCTAGTAGAGCTTGTGAACAACATCCAAATTAACCTACCAACCCTAGCTAACTTGGTGTTATTCGCTGAGTACTTACATGCTCTCGACGAGTCAACCACTGCTTTGGAGAAGCTGGCAGCCAATATGGTGGACGGCTTAATCGATGCAAGTTTGAACAGGGTTAATGCTTTATTGCTGCCTACTAATGTACTAACAAATGCACTTGATATAGCTATGTGGAAGCATGGACTTATGCCACTCTTTGATCTGAGTCAACTGGAATATTATTACCCATTGTTAGAGGCCCAGTTGACCCATGAAGGCATCCTGATATTGGTACCTATGAGGAATGCTGTAACATACCAGGCATGGCGGTTCATTTCTTTCCCTTTTGCTACTGCTAATAATACACTTGTTGTAATTGAAGAGGGTCCAGAGGTGCTAGTTGTCTCAGATGACAAGAAAATGTGTAGCAGAAACGAAAGTGGATGAATTTGAGAAGTGTAAGGCCTCATTTCTTGATCTCCATGTATGTCCTGCTTTCCATTTTGTCTTCGTACCATTAACCCGCCCCGTCCCGGCCACTTTTCGACCACTGGTACCCCCCAATCCCGACCATTTTTCGACCCTTTTTTTTTTGCTTAAACTTTCGCTTTTGGTCAGAAACAATGGCCAGTGGCAAAGAAAGTGGTCCCCGGGGTCCCTAATTAGCTTAACCAGGTATGCCTTGGTCCCACCTGGCCCCGTGTTCTCCCTAGGCGGTGTGAGCATCAAACGTTTTCTATGGTATTATAAGTTTGGGAAACCAATGAAAGTAAGTAGAAATTAATTTATTACAAACATAAAAACATGTGATAAAAGAGTATATTGGATTTTATACAAAAATAGAGCAGAAATAAGCATTGTACCATCGTGAGAAACGAGCAAAATCGGCCAACTTGGTCCCGATGAATTGCTAACATTCTAAAATCATGATACATATAATTTTTTTTACTTACATAATACTTCTACAATAACATTATACCATTTTACATTTTATTGAACTGTTTTTACGTATTCACAGGCCTTTTGATAACATTTAGCGTAATGTTAGTGCTTATTTACGTAGTGATTGAACTCGCTGTGACTGTTGTTTCAACTCGTATTGTGCTTTTTCTACTTACATAATACTTTTCTAATATTATTATACACTTTTCAACTTTATAGAACTGTTTTAAGATTATTTCAGGCCTTACGTAAATATATAGTGTAATAATAGCACATAGTAACACACACGGTGAAGTCGCTATGACAACTAATTCAACTTACAACCTATTTCTGTACTTATATAATAATTATACACTAACATTGCACATGTAAACACTTGATATAATTGATATTATATCATTTCTGAACGTACGATGGAACTTAGCGTCATATTTGCGCGTACTTACACAGGGAGTGTTATCGCGATATCATTTGTTTCACCTTACACTAGTATTCAACTTATAAAATACCATACTACTAACATTACAACATCTTCCACTGTATATAATTCCTATCACATACTTACTGACCAGAATGTGGGTGTACTCGTGACATCAATTATGACAACTTACAGTAATGTTCAACTTATACGTTTTATTCATGCTAACATTACACCCGTTTCCACTTTATTTCCTTGTTATCACATATTTACTGACCAGATTTACACAGTGGGTGTAGTTTTGATAACAATTCTTTCCACTTACACTAATTCTCATCTTATACAATACTTTTCTGAAAAAATAACACCCGTTTCAACTTTATATTTGACTTAGCACCTACTGACTGGCCTTACCATTATCATGAGCGTCATTTCGCGTTCCCACACAGTTTCAGAAGTGTAGGAAATTATGATATTCCTTGAAACAATGCTGAAGGCACAACGCAACATTGCACTCGACACACTCGTATCTTGTGTCTTTTCTCTGCGTGGATGGTCTGACTGTCGAGTGCTTACATACATGGCAGCGACGCTGGGGTTTACGACGGTTTGGTTCGGAAGGGATTGCGCTGGGGTAGTGGCGGCCTGCAAGACGTAGGGGAGTCTGAGCAGCACGGGGGGCGCGGGGGCGGTGTGGGGGTCTTTCCTGGGCATGCTTGGCGATTATTTCACGTGCCAGCTCCCTCACAAACCCCTCAAAGGTCTCGGATACTCCGGTGGTCATTGCGTGCAGGTAGTGGGCGTTCAGGACCATGATGTCGAGCAAGTAGAAAAAGAGTTTCTTGTACCACTTCATCGTGGTCCTGTCACAGTCAACACTTGAAATCATCGAGTCTGACTGATCAACTTGCCTCATGTTCAGATTATAGGCAAGTACAGACTCTGGTTTCCATACGTTGCGCCTCCTCTCGCTACGGTGATCCACGGAGTCTGTGCGGTGCATCAGGGGGCTGTGAACAGTTGATAGGAGGCAAACTTCCCTGTTGTGGTTCCACAGGGTTGCAAGGATGTTATTGGCCTGGAAGAAAACCACCTCATTCTTGTCAAGTTTCCTCCCTATCTTGACCATATGGCGACGGTTTCTCCTGACTGTACCACAGACTCCGGTGTCGTGTTGGTGGAGGAACCTAGCGAGAAGAGGGCTAGTGTACCAGTTGTCCAGGTACAACACATGACCACGATGAAGGTACTCTTCTATCATTGTCTTCACCACGGCCCCAGAGAGTCCTATACTCCGATCTTCTATTATATCTGTCTGTGCGCCCGTGTACAAGACTATGTCTTGCACATAACCAGTCTTACAGTCACACATAACAAAGATCTTGAACCCGAAACGGTGTCTCTTGCTGGGTATGTACTGCCTAAAGGAAATATTGCCTCTCCACAACACAAGACTCTCGTCTATGACGAGGTCTCTGTAGGGATAAAATGAGGAGCGGAACATTTCCCGTCAATGATCAAATACCAGCCTAATTCTCCTCATTTTATCGGTGTTATTTGCATTGGCTGGATCATCTGCATCAAAAAAGTGGAGGCGGCCGAGACTAAACTGAAATCTATTACGACCCATCACCTTTCCAAAGAAAGGTGTTAGGATGATTGGGTCCATTGTCCAGTAGGCAGGAATTTGATTTTTCCTCACCACACCCATCAAGATTACCAGGGCAAAAAATAGGAACATCTCTGATATAGTCAAGGGATAGTCATACTGTTCTGCATGCTTGCTTGTGGTTCCTAATATTCACTTTCAAGGCGCTGGGATTGTGAAAAAATATTTGTCTGTTCTACTATGCGCCCAACAAACGCCTCACCAAAGAACAAGTTGAAAAAATCTAACCGTGACGACCCAGCATTTACACCTTGAGCCGTGCAACCTGACCACCACTCCACAGTGAAAGGGTGAATGATGGGAGTAAAATTACTCCCATCCTCCCAGTTCCACGTGACACCACCGTCTCCAGCCAAGTCACCATCGTCCCCTTCGTCAGGGTGGGGAGGTGAGGGTGGTGGGGGAGGTTGGGGAGGTGGAGAGCGGCGCCTCTCATCACTCGCACTTCTCTTCCCTCTCCCTTTTCCTTTACCCTTTCCCTTCCCTTTCTTTCCTTTCCCCACATCCTGGGGCTGTGGGGAGGAAGTTTGGGAATATTCAGGGGCGAAAGAAGTGCTGGGGAGTGACTCAACCTCCTCTCCCCTAGGCCTACGAGCACCACGTGCTCGTGCTGCCTCCCTCACACCACTGGCCCCTTTACCCCGCACTACCCCCACACCTCTCTCACTTTCACCCCGCGCTGCCGCCACAACACTTTCCCTTTCTCCCAGCAATCCCACCACACCACTTGCTACTTCCCCAGACAAAGTACTTTGACCATACCTTAGGTGTCGTCTCGCCCCACCTTCTGATCCACGTGGTGATATTTTCTCCTTTCCCAACCACGCGGCGATATCACATCCTAGGCCTCCGTCATCCTCATCCTCGTCCTGATCAGAATCGTGATGGAGAGATAGCTGTGCACGTGGTTGGGGAGCAGGCTGGCCTTCCCTTGCCTTACGGTATGTCACATACCGCGTTTTTTGGGGCGAAGGGACCTCCTCATCACTGCTACTTATTTCTTTCTCTGGCTGGACGTAATCACGATCCACCACATCATCATCGAGTGGAGAATCACTGTCTCCAGTGAAGGCTTCCAGGACGGATGCAATTTGCTCGTCTGAGAGACCTTTCCGCGCCATGTCTGACCTGGGTCACTGCTGGCAGGTGAGTGACCGAGACAAGGGCGAGCGCGGGTCACGCGGGGTCTAGGACGCTGCCCGCCTGGCGGCAGGTAGGGGAGGCTTGGGTACCTGGGCGAAACGAAAATCTCGCGCGAATTTTGAAAATTGTGGAAATTATGAACCTTGCAATTGCAGGACGTTGAAGTACGTCCTCGGGATTAGCTGTGACAAAACGTGAGGACGTGGAAGTATGTCTTCGGGACGGCGCGGGTTAAAGGTAGAGGAATGTAAAAGGGCCTTGTTGGACACAAATACTTCCTCTGCTCTGCAACGTTGCACCTTCCAACCCATTCAGTTGAAGTCAGTTTTCCATGCTCATATTCATGCGAAACAGTACTTTTACTTTCCTGAGACAGAGGATGTAACTGTGATTTGTGCCTCACAGAATCAATTCCTTACAGTAAAGGGGTACTATGTTGCACCTGATTTTTGTGAGTTACACAGTAAAGAGATAGCAGTTCTGCCTAGCAAGCATCATCTAGCTTTGACAGTGAACTTCTCATCCCAGTTACGACCCTTTTTACCTTCATTCAATGTTACTTCCTTGAATGTGAACAGGCTGTCTCATGTATTAAAGGAGCTTACCTTCCTCTCCCACCTGAACAGGACTGATTTAGAGCCTTATGTACTGTCCTATCTTCCTTCATACCTTTCTCCTTCCTATTTTGGTCCTGGCGTTGGTCTTCTACTTATTGTGGTCTTGTCCTGTGTTTGTAGTTTAGGCTACTATTTAAGGCGCCAATTAAGGAACCCACTGATACCACGTGTCCGTACTCGAGGATTGCAAGTGGATGTTCCTGAATAGTTAGCTACCCTACACTCTGGGTAGGCTACACGGTAGATAGGACAACAATGTCGACGAGGACATCAATGGTGTGGCCGAGTGATGTTCTGGTGTCAACATCTTTTTCCATATGAAGTTGTAGTATCACACATTGTACATAATAACTTTTTTAAAGCTGTTTAGTCATAATTAACAGTGTGTAATGGAGTGTGAATGATGAACAACCAAATATCATTTCGCTGTTAGCTGTGGTATAGAAGAAGGTGGATGGCAGACCATAAGTGCCACCCTGTTTCAATTGTAAAATGAAGGTTAGGAGAAGTGAAAAGATATCTGAATAGTGAGTAAGTGTAAAGTCCTGGGGAACCATTTATTATGTTGGTATATGTGAATGTACTTAATACCATTTAATAGAGGTGTATAATGTGCTAGTAGAGTTGTCATTTATCTCTACTTTTTGCATAAGCCCAGAGTATATGTAAATGCACGGCACCTCACTTTTTAGCTGACCTCAGCACCGCGCCCTAGTCGGCTCGGTGAGTGTACAGCGTCAGAAGCCGTTTTACAGTTTTAAAGGGAGGTGGTATCGCTCTTACATATCTCTCGTGTGGCAGTTATATTATTCTGTACCCAATAAAGAGAGATTTAATCTGCTCATTTCTGTCACCTTACGCTACCACTTAATAACAGACCAGCTTCCACCTTCTCGTGGCAGAGGACCTTTGGTGGGAAGTGTCGGGCAGTGACGGCGAGTAGCTGACGTGTACTACAGACAGTGTCGTCGATCCAACACGGTGGTCTAGTTATACTAAAACAGCAGAACACTTAATATGTAGTCAACTGCTACTCCATAACGGCTACATTAAATTGGTGGCCAGCAGTGCGACGATACATTTTATTGGTGCTAGCGGTGGCACGATATTTAGTGCTAGCCGAGTACCGATACATTAAATTGGTGCTAGCGGTGGCACGATATTTAGGGCTAGCCGTGTACCGATACATGTTTATTTATATCCGTATGAAAATTATTAAACACACACGTGCTGGTAAACTCTTGTTAAAGTAAAAATTAAGAAGAAGTCAACATTTACCTCAGTATAGCAACGTGGGAGCACTGTTCCACCGTGACAGGCACTTAATTTAATAAGACATACCGTACCTCATTTGACTCTACTTCATCCATTTCACATTTCACTTATCTCCCTTGCCTGGTGATTCAACACATCGCACGTTCACAAAATCTAACATGCAAATAAATTGGGAATAAAGTATAAATGCCTTAAAGGGCAGTAACAGAGAAAATTATGTGATAGGCTATTAGGGATGGCTGGGAACACAATAGTCCAACAAACAATTACTTTACTGTGAGCTTATAATAGCCCTGAATTTCCTTTGCAATTGTCAGTTGTTATGCATCTACTATCCAGTACTAAAGAGAGGGAGGAGTGGAATACAGTATGAATTACCTGGTTTGATAGTCACTGGATTGGCTTAATAATTCTTGCAGAACATTCTCGTATATGCAATAGGTAGATAGGTAGGTAGGTAGATATCTAGGTAGGTAGGTGCCACCAATGTCAATAATGTAGATAATTGAAGAGAGTTGTTGCCACCAGTGTCGGGTTTTGGAGAGCTTCGTTGATTATAACTGCTGCCATATGTAGATGTAGGGATTATATTTGTATATTGGCGAGGCACCTATGTCACCAGTAGATGTTGAGAGTCGTGAGGCGTTGAATAGCATGGAGAGTGTGTATTTTTGGGTTTCCTCTCTCTAGTCTCGAGGTAAATCTTTCTCTGTCTCACTCCCTCCCCCTCTGTCTATCTTACATCGTAAGTGAAGGTGAGGTAGAGACACTCTTGGGTTAACCCGCTGCCTCCCGGCCAATTTTTCACCAATGCCCCCCCCCCCAATTCCAGCAGATTTTTTATTTTTTTTTGGCTCAAACCTCCGCTTTTTATGAGAAACATTGGGAAATACCAAAAAAAGTGCCCACCTGAGCTTCATAAGTGAGTTATACAGGTGTCCCTTCGAACACCTGGTATGGTCCTGTCTGGAGCCGCGATGCTGCTGTCATGTTTTCTATGGTAACGGTAACTATTGCAAAACCACTCAGAATAGGTAGATATTTGTTCACTTTATACAAATGTATTATGTGGTACAAGAATATATTGGTTTTCACACAATAATATAGGCGATATAAGTGTTATTTCACTCACCAAACACATCAACATACCACACCTTCCTTGGCAACGTTATCCCCTCATCACTTTTGCTCGTTTCTTCCTCTGGCACCACATAATTTTTGTCCTTCACATCGTTATCGATTGGAGAATCACTCTCACCTTGAATTTCGTTGTTAGAGAGACCATGACGTGACATGTCTTTACTTGTCAGGTCACCACTAACAGGTGAGTTGCCGAGACAATGGTGTGCAGGGGAGGGGGGGTTCACGCAGCGGGTAGAGTAAGGTCTGCAACATATGCCTTCCAAAAATCTCCTGCGAAACTTGAAAAAATGTGCAAATGATGGCCCTGGCAATTGCAGAATGTACCAGTACGTCAATGGGTGTTAGCATGAAAAAAGTTCTGATGTACCCATACATTGATGGGATTCAGTGGATTAAGGGGTTTTATTATGACATGTTATACTGTTCACTGCCTACCCCTGCAATTGTGGAATTGACAGAGTGACAGCTTATCTCTTACTAGGTGCTACTGTACCTCCAATTCTGTCTCCTACTCTCCCCAGTCTCCATCTCCTACTGTACTGCTATCTCCTGCCACTTACACCTGATTTCTGGGTATACAGTATATTACTCCCTGGTTTCTGGCTGGCTGACGTGTGTGTGTATGTGTGTATAGTGTTTAGCACGCTTCCGTCACATGGCTAGCTGGCTTCTTTGAGTGTATTTGACATACATCCGGTGTGTTGACATTTTTGGTGGTCTAGGGCCATGGGATGTTTGTGATTCTCTTTCTGATGCACTAGACATCTACCTGCTTATTACATATTGTGTAAGCATTACATATTGTGCTATGATTATATTAATGCCTATAACTATTACATATTGTGCTTTGATTATATTAATCCCTATAACTATTACATACTGTGGTATGACTATATTAATGCATATATATCGCTCGGCCACGCCAAACTATCGTACCTACGACCTATCTTTGTATTACAATCTACACAGTGTACAGGAATATTTTACAAGGCTATTTATCTAGTTTTTAAACAGTTAAGTTTGTTTTGGAAGGAGGTAAAGAAAGTAAGCCAATGTGAAAGGGGAAATAGTAGGGGAGTGAAAGATAGGAATAATAGATTGTTGGTGGAGAAGAGAGAGAAATTGAGGAGATGGAAGGAGCACTTTGAGGATTTGTTGATTGTAGAGAGTAAGAGCAGTGCGAGTATAAGTGGTTGGGGAATGGCTGGGAGAAGAAGAGATGAGAGGAGGGAGGAAGAGATCAGTAGGGCAGAAGTAGTGGGAGCGATGAAGAAGATTAAGTTGGGAAAGCCCCCAGGAATTGTTGGAGTGTATGGTGAAATGCTTAGGTATGGGGGTGAGATTGTTGTGGAGTGGATATGGAAGTTGTGTAGATTGGCTTGGGAAGAGGGAAGGGTTCCAGAGGACTGGAAATCAGGTATAATTGTTCCTTTATACAAAGGAAAAGGGGAGAGAGAAGTATGTGGTAACCATAGGAGTATTTGCCTTCTTAGTGTGACTGGTAAAATATATGGTAGAATACTCATTGATAGGGTTAGGCATATGACAGAGGAGCTAGTTGGAGAAGAACAAGGGGGATTTAGGAAGGGAAAAGGGTGTGTAGATCAGATATTTGTTCTAAGATGTTTAGTGGAGAAGTATCTAGAGAAGGGAAGGAAAGTTTATGCTGCCTTCATGGACTTGGAGAAAGCTTATGACAGAATAGATAGGCAAGGTATGTGGAAGTTATTAAGAATATATGGAGTGGAGGGGAAATTGTTGAGTGCTGTGATGAGTATGTACGAGGGAGCTAGGGCTACGGTGCGAGTGGATGGTGAGCTGAGTGAGTTCTTTGATCTCAATGTGGGACTGAAACAGGGTTGTATGATGTCTCCAGGGCTGTTTAATATATACATGGATGGGGTTGTAAAGGAGGTGCAGGTAGGGCAGTGGATGTGGGGGTGGCTCTAATGATTGAGGGTGAGATTTGGAAGCTTCCGGTGTTGCTGTTTGCTGATGATACTGTACTGTTGAGTGAAGATGAATGGGAGTTGCAAGGTTTGGTGAATGAATTTGGGACAGTGTGTAGGAGGAGGAATCTGAAAGTTAATGTAAACAAAAGTAAAGTTATGGTGTTTGAGAGGAATGAAGTCACAGAGTGTGCAGCGAGGTTGGATGGTGAGGATATGGAGAATGTGTGTGCATTCAAGGACTTGGGTAGTGTGATGAGTAAGGATGGAACTTTGGAGGATGAAGTGCGTGAAAGGGTACAGCAGGGAAGGAAGGTTGTTGGTACACTGAAAGCAGTGATGAGAAATAGGGAGGTGAGTATGGAAGTTAAGAAGTCACTGCATGATAGTATTGTGATCCCTACCCTGACGTATGGAAGTGAGGCATGGACCTTGCAAGAGGGGAACAAGTCAAGAGTGAGAGCAGTGGAAATGAGTTACTTGAGAGGAGCATGTGGAGTGACGTGGAGGGACAGGTTGACGAATGAAGAAGTGAAGGAACGCTGTGGGGTGGATGTGGATGTGGTTGAGAAGATTAGGAGAAATACACTGAGGTGGTTTGGATATGTGAAGAGAATGGAGAATGAAAGACTGACTAAGAGGTGAGGTGGAGGGAGGGAGAGGGAGAGGTAGACCGAGGATGAGTTGGAGAGATGGAGTTGAGAGGTATATGAGGGGGGGGGGTGAGTTGGAGGGAGGGTAGTCAAATGGTGTGTGACAGAGCGACTTGGAGGCGTTTTGTCTGCGGCCACCCTTTGCGGGATTAGGGCGTCGGGCTATAGATAGATAGATAGATAGAAGTTTAATATTGGTTTAAATACATTGTTTTCATCATAATACTGTAAAATTGGATATAAAAACATAATTGTACAATAATGTACAATATAGTTAAATAGATAAATAGATATAGATATATATATATATCGATAGATAGGTAGGTAGATAGATAGATAGATTTATGCAATAGCAATACAATAGCAATACAAAGTCAACAGTGGTCAATCGTATCAAGAATTGGACATCTCTGACGTACTTGCCATCTATTTATACGAGATTTAGTAAGTAATATGGTTACATATTATAAATTGGATACATGTATACAGGCTTCCTTCTTTTGTACAGGTTATATTCAAATTAATACCATACTATAGGTAACCCCATATTTTTGTTATTCTGCATAAAATATATAAACAATATTTACAATATTTCCATTGTCGGTCTCACCGGTAACTGTAATGCATAGCTTTTGACTATTGTTTCCAAGTTTTCAATCCTAGCCTGCATTCTGCGCATAACCAATATTCATATAGCAAATATGATGGATACAATTATAAGGATGACTGGAGCTGGACAATAATCATAATATGGATTGAACAATATCCTACTATATTCCTGCCAAGGTTGCATTGTTCGAATGATCGGTTGCATGCTTTCAAACTCGGGTGAAACTAAGTTAATATGCATACTTATATTTAACCTCTAAAAGATGGGTGTCCGCTTATGGTGTACGAGGATACCATGGCCAAAAAGACGGGTGTCTCATATGCGTTCACGCCCCCCCGACCGCCACCAAACCCCCTCCACCCCCCTACCAACACACCCACACACCACCCCCACCCCTTCCACCCTCCTACCAACACACCCACACACCACCCCAACCCATCCCCTACAGCCCTCAACCACCCCTCACCAGCCACCCTTACCCCCCACCACCCCCCACAGCCCCCACCCCTCACCCCATCCCCCCACCATGCCCCACCCCCTACCCCCCACCCCAACCTCCAATGCCCGCTACCACCACCTCACCCCCCCACAACCCACAACCCCCCACCATCCCCAAAACCACCCTACACCCCAACCCCTCCATTCCCATTCCCCCCACCCCCCACAACGACCTCTACCCTCCACCCACACCCCACCCCCTTCCCGCACCCAGGTCCCTCCCCTCCCTGCCCCTCACACCCACCCATCACCCTCACCCCCAGCCTACACCCCCAACTAACCCCGCACCCCACCGCACCACCCCACAACTCCCCCACCAAACCCCCAAACCTCCTCCACAAACCCCTCACCATATTGCACCCGCCGATTCTGCCCGTCCTGAACGTATATCAAAATATTTTGATGCCCATCTTTTAGTGGTTAAATTCATCTTAAGTAATGTTTGAAAGAACTTATGTGTGTGGTTTAGAATGGCACAGTGGTTTCTAGTAGGTAAGATGTACAATGAAGGGGTTACCACTGAACAGTAATTTAGTGATATTTATAAACCAGATGGTGATGTATGGGTTAGAGGTGTGTCTGGGCAAGTTACGAAAACTGATGTATTTTGAGTGAAACAGAAAAACTGTGAATGTCCAATGCGATGATGATGGATGAGGGCATCTGGAGCAAATGTGAAGTTGCAATGACGAAAGATGTTGTGATACTTTATAATAGCCATTTCTCAAGGGACTGTCTCAGCTGGCTGAAACGTGAAGACGTATGCAGGACTAAGGCGAAATGCATACAATAATGTACAGTACGACATTTATGTTCAATTGTTGTTTCACTGTTGAAGGTGACAGGGTCCTGTTTACTGGAAACCATGACGACTTCTGTTTTGGTGGTGAAGGGTATATTTGATGGACCTTGGAAAAATAATCTGTTAAGAATGTGACACAAAGTGCTACTGATGTTGGTATGAGTGCTGCTTCTAAGTATGGATAATACAACACCAGATTCCTTTCCTCAAACAAATGCTTCAAACCATGCTTATGTATGCCTTGACTGATCATTATTTTGATGTAGACTGTGAATGGGAAGTAAATTAATGGTGATCCTACCATTGCCAGCATTAGCAATGCCCTTAATGAAACCTTGATAACGAGCTTTAGTATTGTTTAAATGAAGTATTGTTATGTCATGTTCCATGATCACTGAGAAATGTTGGAAAGGCATTGTATTCCCTTCCAGTGCATTTACTTTCTTCACAATTTCTTAAGCTGTTTTCTCTATCTTTTGTAGGTTCTTTACAATCGTCATCATTACACTGTTCTGGGTAATAGTGAGCTTATGTTGATATGAGAAAATTTGTGCAATCTTGTTAAATTTGTTATTTATTTCTTCAAAACCACTCCCTGTAGCCAATCCAAAAATGTTACTTAGAACTGATCCACCTAGATCAGGGGTTCCCAACCTTTTTAGCACTGCGCCCACCTTTGGTCAGGACAGTATTCATGATGTCCCACTCCACCCCACCCTTCTGTTGCATAAACAACGATGTTCTTATCTGTTCCATATGGATGTTTAAGATGCTAGATGGCAACACTATATGTGTTTGCTTGAAATGACGGCTGTGAAGTTTTCCTATCAGAGTTTCTTATTTATACACATCTTTGAGAGTACCCTGTGTGCATTTTCTGAATGGCTTAGCCCTATGTTGAACTTTGATTACCCTACGCCCCCCCTAGCAGTCTCAAATGCCCCCCCAGGGGAACATGCACCCCAGGTTGGGAAACGCTGACCTAGATCGAACATACCACGTTTGTCACGTGCATTTGTGATGTTGTTTGTTTCCTTAATTGCGTCAGTCCCACGTGATGGGATGTCCTAGATCATGGTGAGTAGGGCGGGTAAAAAAGGAACCAACTTAGGGTTGCCAGGTTGAAACACAGTCAGAATGGTGCTCCTTTACAATAACAATAACAATACGAAAAGAATGTTTCGATATATACGTGTCCATTCTAGCAACTTGGATCTAAAAATAGTTATTTCTCAAAAAACTTAGAAACACATGCTATTTTTCGGATGATATTAAAATGGCATTTCTGTGTTAAATTTCAATTTTAGAAATAACAGTAACAGTTGAAATAAATGTATTCCAATCATATGAAAAGCATTATTTCATGAAAAAGGAAAACAACAGTAGAAATGGCATAAACAGTTGAACACACCAAAGTATTGTTTACTTTCACACTTCGGGAACAAGCTGCGAGATCGCTTACATTGGACGAGCATACCATGACATGATTCATGCCCAAATACTTTAATTGTGGTAGATGTAACATTCTTGAAGCAGCGTTCCACTCCTTGGAAATGGCAAGGGTACAAGTCCAGTACGATGGGTTGGCTTTCGTTCATTTGGTCCAGTCTATTCTTCAGCAGTGGAGGAACTGTGGCAGAAGAAAGCTCTACCAGCTCAGTGTTCTTCTTGGCATCGAAGTTTGAATTTTATCTTCAATGCCGATTTTTCAAATATTCTAACTGAGGCTTGGTCATCATTTTCATTCATCTGTGCTTGTTTCATCAATTTGATCGCCATCGAGCGTACGCCAACATCTTCATCAACAACAGCCGACAACAAGTTATTCTCTGGGTGACAGAAGTAGATGTTATTGCCAAGCAAAGGGCGAATGATTGATCCTCCAACGGCAGCTTTTGCAGGAGCTCCACCATGAAGAAGAATTTTTGGCTCCATCCTGACATGAGCTGTTGACTTTCACCCTGAACCACACAGGAGCACAGTGGTTCAAATGAATGAAACGAGACCTTTAAGGGTTGGTGATGGTTGCTCCTTTGATATGTAAAGTCGCAGTACGCAATCAGCTTTTGTAAGCCACCTGGCATGAATTAGCTGTCCTGGTTGTGTAGATGGTCCCACACCTTCTTTAGTATATCCACTTGGCAATTGCACTGCCATCATTCACGATACAGGTAGCTCTGATCTTTGCTGAGATCACTTACAACTCCTTTTGATAAAATGCAAGTTCTTCCAGCAACACGTTCATAACCAACAATTGGAAGATCTTTTCGGTCAAATACAAGCGATTGACCTACTTCTCCCCTGCAGCCTCGTTAAACCATCAACTGCCTCGAAATACCTCCGGAAAATGATTTCAGCAAGATGCAACAAACAAACAAGCCACTGTAGTGGTATGTCAAGCTGTGTTTCGAGCTCACGGATCACTCCATTTCTCTCTCCAATATTGACATTTGTCCCATCACAGACGATAGCTTGTAACGAATCTGTTGAATCTGTTTCACAAATGACAGACATGACTTCCTTGACAATATCTGCAGCTTTTCCACTTTCGGCAGAAACGTGGTCGATATAAACGGCGTCAGGAAAAGCATCTACTGAGTAGTGATCTTTCTTCCCAATTCTCTGACCATCTGGGGCTTTCTTGAGTGTCGGATCAATTTTTCCATCGAAACCGATGCAAACGATCACCTCCAAGTCATTTTTATGCTGTTGTAATGTGACATCTCTGCAGTATTTTCTCTGACGGCGGAGTTTACTGGGATCAACTTTATTTCTTCACAAAGAATATTCATATCTTTCAGTGCTGCATTCACAGTAGAGCAGATGTCTCTATTGCTTACTTGACATTTGATCACCCACACAACTCAGCTCAGGATAGACTGATCTGTTCTGACACTGTTCTGACTGTTTGTCTTCATCTACTTCTGCAGTATCTTCATCAACATACTGATCATATTGTTCATCATATGCATCACTTTCGTCAGTGCATTTTGTCATTATATCTTCATTATTTTGCTTAGCATCTCTAATGGACTTTTCATAGAGCTTCCTTTTCATCTCTGTATTTGCAGCACACTTACTGTATTCTGTGTTGTCTTCTTCCGGTCTATTCTACCAATATATATACATTTTTCTGCAACTATTTTGGTCACCCGAGAAAGGCCACTCTTGAGGGGAAATTTTGTCTGCTCTAACACATTGACATTCAGACCTCTCACGTGCATTGAAGATTTTGAAACATTTGCAACGACTAATGTGAAATAAGGTGTCAAAGCTGGCGAGTTTCTCTATGTAGATGTTGGAAGTCCTTTTGCTCACTGGATATTTCCTAAGCTCCTGTGCCTTTGCTATCAGGCAACAACACTGGTGTAATCAGTAGTTGAGATGGAAGCTTTCTCGTAAATTCCTGCTACTTCAAGTGCAACAGTTTCTGCATAGGCTTGGGTGCTCAATCACGTATTTGTGAATTTATTTTCCAAACACGCCTTTATGACATCACAGCTAGTGGGCAACAGATTTACCGGAAGACTGCGTTATGAGCCAAAAACAGTCTTTCGTGCATTCTCGTGTGCTGCAACTGGCCATGATTCCAGTAAAATACACAAATTCATACAAAATTCAAAACTGTAAACCAGTACCAGATCGTGTAGTTGGTAAAAGAAATGGAAAAACAATAGGTTATCATTTATAAAGTTGCCAGTCACCAGTAATCACTGAATGCTTGGAGTGTCAGTGCCATGAAAACTACATGAAAGTTGCCGGAGTACCACTGACTCATTTTTAAAAATACAATTAGTTCATGTGAAAACATACTATAGGGCATCAAAATAGCCATGTTTCGTCGAATTTTAAATTTTTGATCCATCCTAATGGTGAGCATCGTGGTCTTAGCCGGTTCCAGCTTCCACTCTGCTAACTTATTGATTTCAGCTACTGCTTGTGTTGGATGAGTATGTGAGGAAGAGCCTCTAAGTTCTGCTTCCAGAGTTCTAAGTGGTCTTGTTACATTCTGCAACATGACTGGTAGGTTGTACACTACATCCAAACTAATATCAGTAAACATTATGTGTTGCACAATAGCTGTAGAGGTGGTTGGTGAGATATGGCAACCTTGTCTTACATGTTGAGGGTGTAAGTGAGGAGTTCTTGTTATCAACGTAAACCGTAGAATCCATGGAATAATTCTCCTCATCTTTACCTATTGAGAGAATAACTTTGTTTGAGAGGTAATCCAATGACGACATCAAGTCAGGCTTGGGATGATGATACTGATGATGAACCTTTCAGTATCTTGACTTTAATATGGCTCATGGAGAAAAATTACTGGTCTAAATTGTTCAATGTATTACCGGTACCCATAAAAGGAGTCTAAATCGATTCCTACGTCACGTAAATGCCTTGTTATGGTAACTGCTGTATTTGTTGTACATATTTTTGTATGGTTGGTATGCAGTCATAATCTACTCTAGCATGTATTTATTTCTTCTGGTTTATTTCCATCGTATGTAGTGGAGTTTTCGGTTGTATCCAGTGCTTTGTAATTGCAAGCTAAATTTCTTGAGACCCTTCCTAAATGATCAATATGAATTTGTTTCTCTTGATCACTCGATAGTTACTTAATTAATACCTTATTGGATGTTCTCTTAGTTACTCAGTATGGGTCTTCAAATGTCGGTGGCAGTTTATTGTCTTTACTATGAATGATGTCTTAGACAATGTCACCTATGTTTATAGTTGATTCTTTTGCCTTCTTATTAACTGATTGCATTATTTCTCCCTGGGACATCATTAACTGCATCTTAAACTTTGTGTGTATCGCTTGGAATTCATGTAAACGAAGTTTAGGATAATCTTCATAACTGCATATAGGCATTTGCTTGTCCAGTCATCCCAGTTTGCATAATTTTCATTGAGAATATGACGTAGTACATCTAACACTTTTATTATCTCTCTCTACCAGTCCTTTTGAAATTGGATGATAGGCTAAATAATTTTTTTTTTTTTTTAAACATTGTATTGTTCATATATTTCTTGTAAAAATTCATTGTTAAATTCTCCTCCATTGCCACTTATTGGCATCGTTGGTGTGGTGAACCTACAGATAACATTATCTATGATTATGCGTGCAACTGTTTCTTCTGTCTTATCCATAAAGGGGACCAAAATTACATATCGTGAGAAATGATCAGTAGCAACCAAACGGTACTGATTATGACTACTGGGTAAGAGTAGTTTAAGTAAGTCAACCGCAACAATGTCACATGGTTGATTAGGCACAGGATATTTATTTAAGGGTGCTAATGTTAACGTGTAACCTTTGTGCTCTGAACATGATTCACATCTGTCAATGTGATCATGTATGTCTTTGCGTATTGCTGGTCAATAATATGACATCTGGGCCTGCCTGACTGTCCTATCTTTGACAGGATAGCCTGCACGTGAACAATCAGGTATTATCCTTATAATGTGAGGTCTCATTTTGTTAGGAATGACTAACTGGCTGATATTTTTTGTATGATTTACCCTGTATAAGGTATTGTTTACAGAGTTGCCAATTTGACACTTTGCAACATCTAGCACTTTTCATGCAAATTTAGCACAAAAAATTCTTAGATCTTATTCTATATTTAGCATGTTTTAAAGCCCAGTTAAGTGCAAAAATTTGAACAGTTGAGCTTTAGCAAAGCGCATTTTAAAGCAAATTTTAGTTTTTTTCCATGATTTCTCTTTGGCAACATTGATTGTTTACTATTATGAATTGTTTTAGTTGTACACCCGAGGAAAGTTCCACCTTAAACACCTGCCTGCCAGTTCAAGACAAGCACTAGTGAAGCAGTAGCCAGACACTCAAATGTCTGGTACCACTATGTGAGAGGGGAGAGGTTAAGGGAGGAGGAAGGCTGGGGGAGCTGATAGTTCCTATCTTGCAGAACCTTCGTAGCTTCTTGTAGTGTGTTTTGTAGATCAGTTATAGATATATTAGACTCGTGGACGAGCGGTTGTTATACGTGAGTAGTTCTGTAAGTAAATAATCATAATTCCCATTGTCATGCAATGATGGGAGAGGTAAAACTTAGTATGGGACTATTTTTATTTGTCTTGGAAATATTAACAAAGTCTCTCACACACTATCTATCTATCTCTATATACCTAGGCTGCTTCCCCTAAGGAAAGGGAAGTAGCCGAGACAGGACGACTCACTCTCCATTTACTCATCCATTCAAACACATTCATTCGCATCTTAGCCCCAAAGGGGAGAATGGACAGATCCTCACCGCATCACACCGCACAAGGGTCAACTGCGCAATCCAATCAGTGACATCCGCACAGGGCCCGACAGCAGAACTGGTTTACCCCTGCCACATCATAACAGACCCATCCCCTTACATGCACCTGACCTGACTAGCTGATCAGACCAAATGCGGGAGAATATCCCCTCAGGGCTGCGTCATCACTTATTCATTCACAATTTCTCTCCATTTATTTCTGTCACGCACAGCCACTCTTCCTTGCTCAACAGACATCCCTCTCGCATCCAGCGCTCTCTTCACACTGTCCATCCATCCTATTCGTGGTCTCCCTCTCAGCCTTACACCTCTCACATCAGATCTAGTTATCTTTTTCACCAATCGTTCATTATCCATTCTCTCCATATGCCCAAACCATTGCAACACCCTCTGCTCAACTCTACCAGCCATCTCCCGAACAACTCCAGTTCTCCTTCGCACTTCATCATTTCGCACTCGATCCATACACGTCACTCCACACATACTTCTCAGACATCTCATCTCCATTACATTCAAACTTTTCCTCTCTGCTACACCCACATTCCATGTTTCAGCCCCATATAATGCAGTCGGTACCACAATACCCTTATACAGCCTTCTCTTTACATCCATTCTAAGCGAACGACATTTAAACACTTTTTTCATTCCTCCCAGCACCTTTCCTACTTCATTTATTCTAAATTTCACTTCTGCATCTATTCTTCCATCCACAGCAACATGTGACCCTAGATATTTAAAACAATCTACCTCCTCAAGCAACTCACCATTCAAAACTATATTCATCCCTCTACCATTTATCATCCTCGTACACTTCATCACTTTACTCTTATTCTCATTTACTTTCAATTTCCTCCTTTCACACACCCTTCCAAACTCCTCTACCAACTGTCTCAATCTCTCCTCTGAATCAGTCACCAGTGCAGTATCATCTGTAAACAGCAGCTGCTTCAGATTCCACTCTCCTCCATCAACATTTACCAGACTCAGACCACCTAAAACTCTTGCATTCACCTCCCTTACAACACCATCCATGTAAATATTAAACAACCAAGGCGACATCACACATCCCTGTCGCAGCCCCACTCTCACGGGAAACCAATCACTCACAGCATTTCCCACTCTTACACACGCTCTACTATTTACATAAAAACTTTTCACCCCTTTTAGTAACCTACCATCAAGTCCATACAATCTTAAAACAGTCCACAAAGCCTCCCTATCAATTCTATCATACGCTTTCTCTAAATCCATAAATGCCCAAAACACATCCTTGCCTTTCGCTAAATACTTTTCACACACTTGTCTCACAGCAAACACCTGATCAACGCATCCCCTCCCTATCCTAAAGCCACACTGCTCATCACTAATCACTCCCTCTGTACCCTCTCTAACTCTCATAATTAACACTCTACCATACACTTTACCTACAACACTCAACAGACTTATACCCCTAAAACTTGTACATTCATACTTATCACCCTTGCCTTTATACAACGGGACCACACAAGCACTTGCCCAGTCAATTGGCACCATACCTTTCTCAAAGCACACATTCAACAATCTTACTAACCAGTCAACAATAGTCACTCCACCACCCTTCAGGCATTCCACAGCACACCCATCCATACCTGCAGCTTTCCCTGTTTTCATATCCTTTACTGCCTTCTCCACTTCTTCCTTCGTGATCAAAGAATCATTCAACTCTCCCAACACATTTATTCCTTGCACCCTTCCATCCGCCATAATCTCAGCCACCCTTTCCTCCTCTACATTTAACAATCTTTCAAAATACTCTGCCCATCTCTTCCCTACTGCATCCATCTCAATTAACATCCTTCCATCCTCTGCTTTTACTCGTTCTTCCTTCCCAGACTCTCCCTTTTGCACCCTTTTCACCTCCTTCCAAAACATTTTCTTATTCTGTTGAAAATTCTCTGTCAGCCGCCTACCCCACCTCTCATCTGCTGCCACTTTAGCATCACGCACAGCCCTTCTCGTTCTATTTCTTTTTTCCTTATACCTTTCATATGACATCTCATCCTTCCTCTGCAGCCACACTTCATATGCCCGTCTCTTCTCAGCCACAGCCATACTTACTTCCTCGCACCACCATTCACTTCCTTTTCTTACACCACCACCCACACGTCTCACACCACACACCTCTTCTGCATGCCCCACCACAGCACTCTTAAACAACTGCCATTCCTCCTCCACGCTGCCATTTTCCCGATCTTTCACTGCGTTCCACTTATCTTTCAATTTCTCCTGATACTCTATCCTTTTCTCTCTTTTATCCAACTCACTCACTTTCAAAACCTCCCTGCCACACCTAACCCTCCTAGCTCTCACCCATCTCTTACCTACTCTTAACTTTCCCTCCACCAGGTAGTGGTCAGACATACCTCCACCCTCCCCTCTCAGAACTCTCACATCCAACAATCTTCCTATTACATTCCTAGACACAACTACATAGTCCATCAAGGCTCTATCAACAACCCTTCCACCCTCCTGTCTCACCCATGTATACTTATAAATATCTTTCTTCTCAAACAGCGTATTCCCAATCACCATTTCTCGCTCAACACACATCGCTATCATTCGTTTCCCATTTTCATTTCTTCCAGGCACACCATGCATACCAACTACGCCTTCAACTGCTACATTTCCCACTCTAGCATTCAGATCTCCCATCATTACCACATTCACATTCGCTCCAAAACTCTGCAGACACTCATCAACATCATTCCAGAAAGACTCCCTCTCTTGTTCATCCCTTTCACTACCAGGCCCATATGCACTCACAAACACCCACAACTCACGTTCAAATTTCGCTTTCACCCACATCAGTCTCGATGACACCTCCTTCCATTCAATCACACACTGCTGTACTTCCGGACTCACTAACAAGGCCACACCTTCTCTTGCCCTTCCTCTATCAACACCTGACAATCTTCCATTCACACTTCCAAACATAGATTCCCCCTTCCCTTTCATCTTCGTTTCACTCAAAGCTAACACATCCAACTTTCTTCTCACAAACATTCTCCCAATCTCCTCCCTTTTAGCCTCAATTGTACTACATCCACGCACATTCATAGACCCAATCTTCAGGGTACGGGGATAACTCCATCCCCCATCCCTTTCTCTGGCCTGTCTCTTTTTAGGAACTAAAAAACAGAGGAGGGGGTCCCTAGTCCCCTCACCCCGCCCCTTTTAGTCGCCTTTTACGACACGCAGGGAATACGGTGGCAGTATTCTTCCTAACACAACCTGGCCGCAGAGTAGTAGTACCACCCCATAGTGCGGCCAGGTTGTGTCCCCCCCGCCACAGGGGGGCTCTCACACACAAGTGAAGTATATAGTAGAGTCCCGCTAGCTACCTCCCTGTCTCGCTCTCTCTCTGCCAATCTTTTGCTACGATCGCCAGCCCCCTTCTGATCTCTGATTCCTACATTCTCGTTCAGCAGGGGTCGTGTCACGTGTGCTATACTGTTGTTGAAATGTTCTAGAAGCCTGTATGTGTGTGTGTATGTATGTGAGTGTATGGTCACGAGGCGCTGTTTGTGGGCTATTGTGCTGGTGTGTTCATTCTGGAGAGGTGCTAACGTCACTTCCTTTGGCCCCTAGGTTTGACATTGACCTAACCTCTAGACTATATTAAGTATGTTGCTGGTTATTATGTATTAAGATATTTTACAGTCCTGACATCGCTCGGTCACACCAACTGGCGGTCCTCCGACAGCAGTCATCATTGACATATGCTAATCAATTAATACATAATATTGATTATAATATTGTATAGACATAATTTTCATGATAATATTGTACTGGCCTAATAATATTCTAGAAACGTAATACATTTAAAACAAATTTTATACATAATTGAACAAATGCACTATAGTTAAACTGATGATAGAATATTGTATAACATATTGTAAAATGTATATGTATAACAGACATACGCATATAATTGTGCATTCATAATACTGCTAGGTGACACACACCACAAACCCAGTCAGGAGACAGGACGTGTGTGCTGGGCAATCCCCAGGTCCTGTCCTCCCCACTTACTATTTTTTAACCAGCTCATACCCCACTGACCGGGCTAATGTATGGCCTGTCCTGCACTATATGTGCAGGAAATCTTCAAGCGAATGACCGAACTGCTAGGTCATTACATTACATATGGAGTTATCCCTTTAGTAATGTCTAATATTTCATCTAACTTGTTTGATGATTCTGGTAATAGAGGATTGTAGAAACATTGTATGAATTGTTACACATTAATTGTGTTGTTTATAATTGTATTGTAATTGTTACATATCGTTGTAGTTACATAACTGTAAGAACTGTAACATAATGCAATCGTTTGTCGTTACATAATTGTAGTAATTGCAGTAATACTGTACCACTGTAATACAACATAATTGTAACATTGTATGAATTGTTACCAAATTGTATTGTTATCTAATAATTGTATTGTACATAATTGTTACATATCGTTTGTAGTTATATAATTGTAGCAACTGTAACATAATACAATCGTTTGTCGTCACATCTACAGCCTACTAAGTGCAGTAATATTGTAGTAACTGCAGTCTGACATCGCTAATCCGGTCATGCTGCGATTGATGATGGTGATGATGTGTCTCGCCACTGGCTCGTGAAGAACAACAATTTGCATTTTGTTTCACTTATAGGAGTTTATGTGGTATTTTGGCATTCGCAGTAACACTTACGCCTATTTTCATTTGTTTGTTATGTGATCTTACTGTATTTTTTATTTTTTTTATTGATTTTCTATAGTTTGTTTTTCTTCGTTTGTCTAAGCTTTTTCGGTGTTGTCCAAGGTTGCATAATTGCTGGTTAATTCCCTTGGGACCCTTTTTTAACGTGTAGTTAATATTGCACAGATATTATTGAAAATGATGTTTTCTAGACCCATATTTTGTTATTTTATATAAAAAATATATATACACTATATACAATATTAACTATATACACTGACTTGTTGTTTTTGTACCTATCGTGGGCAGTATATGTGTCAGCACTGTGTGGAAATCTTTGTCTTCACGATTGTGTGGAAAATGTTGTTCATTCTTGATAACGTCATTTGTGTTGGCTTTTTTTTTTTTTTTTTTGTAACTTAATTTGTCTCTTTCCATGAGGTAGCTTTAATTAATAAATGTTTAATACAGTTCTTTTAATCGCTCACTGAATTACTGTGATAGTATATTTTCTTTATTACTTTGTAGATGTAATAATGGCGTTGTATATATGAAACACGTATTTTATGTAGATATAAATGGAAACACTCGTTGGTAGTAAATAAATGGTATTATAAATGAATGAATATATTCAGTGTAGAATATTTATTGTTGGTGCAAGTATTTAGTGATTAAATTATGCAGATAACTAAAGTAGGTATGTGTGCGTAAGTTGTAACTATACAGCACTTTTTATATGTTTGTGCAGAAGTTTTTTGTCTATCACTGTGTATTGTATAAATGAAGTAACTATGTAACCCACTAGTTTTTACCGTGGTGGGAATGGTGTGAGTGGTGGTGTCACACACGAGTCGATTGATGTGGCGTCGTCTCAGCAAACATGCATGGTGACGTCGACTTCCCACACTGGTAGCTGTGATGAGTAAATGAGTAGTGACGAGTACCTTGAGTGAAGATGAGTGAGTAAGATGAGTTGTGAATATGGGCTTGGTATCTGCCGCGTCGTCTTGACCTCTGTGAACCTGCATCAGCGGTGGAGGTAGGTGGAGGTAGGTGACGGATGGAGGGAAGGGCGGTGGTCTGGTGGTTGTTGTTGTGTTCTTGCTTTTCGTTTGCTTGTTTTGTTTTTCTTTCTCAATTTATTCTCAGTCCTTTTTTCTTGTGATTTACTCATTGTGGGATGAAGAATGTCGCTACTTGTAGGTGCGTGTAGAAGATTATACAGACGACCCGTAGAGTTGTTACTTGTAGTTGATCGTAGATGGTTGTAGTTCGTTGGTTCATCGTAAAAATTGGAAGATTGTTTGCATCAATATTTTGTTAAACTACTGGCAAGGCGTCGTGTGACCTCTTCACCTCTACATCAGCGTGATGATCGAGGAGACGGAAGGGGGGTTGGAGAGATTACTGTCAGGAGCTGATTGTGAGTTGTTGGTTGTAAGAAGTATTGTTTGTTTTCTATCTTGATAGTGTAGACTCAACTGTACACTTGTAGCCTCGTAGGCTCTTAGGCTTGTAGATTCTTAGGTTAGTAGGCTTGTAGCTTGTATTCTGTAAGAATTCACTGTAGAACTGAAGACGAGGTTCGTCTTTCTGCTCCCACCATTTATTGTTGGAACTGCATAGCCACCATTTATATATATATATAACTCTTTAGTCTTGTAATATTTAAGTCTTGAGTTTTGGTTAAAGTTATTTTGGTAATCGAAGAACGGGAGGAGTTAAGATGAATACAGGGAGTTGATCTTGATTTATTATCTTCAGAGAAAGTCTAAGTTGAGCAGCGTATTACAAGGGACTTAATGTACTAAGTCTAGTTGGACCCCTCTCCTTATTTGATCTCTCCACTACCTGCAGGTTCTATGGCCAGCCTCCTTCTGATCTCTGATTCCTACATTCTCGTTCAGCAGGGGTCATGTCATGTGGGCTATACTGTTGTTGAAATGTTCTAGAAGCCTGGGTGTGTGTATGTATGTGTGTGTATGGTCACGAGGCGATGTTTGTGGGTTATTGTGCTGATGTGTTTATTCACCATTAGAACAACTTATATGTTGCTGAAATGCTTGTGAAAAGCAAGAAATATATCATGAACAAATTCGGTAAAATAATGTGTACTTATAAGTAAAAATATCATACCGGTAATTATGAATTTTTCCCTTTACCTTATATTAATAATGTTTATTAATGTATGGAGTTCTGTTTTAAAGTATGGGCAATTTAATTCGTGTAGAAAGAGAGAATAAGGATGCTATTTTTGGTCTATTGCACGATAATGGGTGCTCCCGTGTGTGTATAGACCAAACCATCTCAACCATGATTCGATATGACCTGAGATATGCATCTCAAATGAGGGAATTACTGTTAATGGATTGGACGGTTTTATACATCCATACATTCGCCACGAGAACACCTCATATGTTGCTGAAATGTTTGTGCAAAACAAGAAATATGTAAAATGAACAAATTCAATACATAGTATATAATGTACTTATAAATAAAAATTTCATTATGAATGTCTTCCGTTTTTTTTTGCTTGTTTATTCCTGTATGGATTTTTTTTTTTTTTTTTTTTTTTACTTTTCTTGACTTCCTTGCTCTCTTATTCTACTTACGCTAACAACTGAGGGAAGCAAAAGACTGAAATCCATTCATGACTGACTCACGAGATATACTGACTCTTTGAGTTGTTTAGAGGGTAGAGTAGGTCTTTGTCAACATCACCCAAACCTCCGTTCCCTTCCAAAAATTTTTCATAGTTTTCTACAGGTTGCGCTGCATCAACGCTGGTAGGCACGCTGCGATAAAATGTCATTTGATGTCAGCGGGTACGGAAGGGTTAATAATCACATTTTACATTTCTTTTGACTGCTCACTAAATTAAAATTTAAATTAAAAAACACGCACTATATATCAGAGTAAAATGTATATTATCTTTAACTGTATTTGTGTAGGGGAAAAGATACGAAAGTTGAGAGTGAATTATAAATGAATGATATATATATATATATATATATATATATATATATATATATATATGGAGCCTCTGTGGTACAATGGTAAAGTGTGCGTTTTCATACACTGAAGAACAAGCGTTTGCGCCCCGCCAGGGTATTAAACTTTGAGAGCGTTCTTCTGGACACGTACTCCCTTGCGGACATAAGAGGTGCTGTGGCTGAACCAGTGTCGCTTACTATAAAGTATGCTTGCACCCAGTCGGCTTGCGTGGGCCGATTACACTTGGTTCACAGACTACACACACATCCAAAGCCACTCCAACATTACAATTACACTTATAGATAGATAGATAGATAGATAGATAATTGTTAGTTATTGCAAGTACAGTATGTTGATAATACATTCCTTTTGATAAATGAATTACCGTTAGATATATAGACATAAGTTAGGTATAATTGTAAATGATGAAGTGCTAATAAAATAAAGCAACCTTGAAAAGAATAAATACTGTATTTAACTCATTAAAGGCAATGTTTGTAGTCGATGCTGGTAGTGGTGGTGGTGATGGTAGTGGTGGTTGGTCAGGGGATGTATTGCTTCTGTCAACTGCTGATGTCACCACTGCATTCCTGCTGGGTTCTTTGGTAGTTGTGGTAGATGTAGAAGCAGTTGTGGTAGCTGAGGTAGTTGTAGTAGATAATTATGGTTGTGGAGGTCTGAAGTTAGGTGGTCTTATGCATACTTGAGCTGCTCATGTCAAAACTTCATTCACTTGCAAGGCAACAAAGCTCAGAGTTGCACATGTCACTTACTTTTTACTTCTTTCTTGTTTCCTTCTTACTTCAGTTTCTTACTACTTTCTTCTTCTCCTTCCTCTTCTTCTTTTTCTTCTTCTTGTGATTAACTTGTGGAGATTGTTACTCGTAGAAGTTGTAGTTGATCGTAGATTTGTGAATTGTCGATTTATAAATCATAGATTTGTAAATCACAGAGTTTTATATCATTGAGTTGTAAATGGTAGAGTTATAAACCGTAGATAGTTGTTGTAGTTCTTCTTTCTCGCTGCAGTCTTTTTGTTTATTGCTATAATCTTCTTCTTACAGCTAATCACTCTAACCACTATAGTCTTTTTCTTGACTGCATTAATCTTTTTTTCTGCTGCAATCTTCTTCTTCTATACCGCTGTTACCAGTTTCGATAGGTAGACAGGTAGGTAGGTAGGTATCTACGTAGGTAGGTGCCACCAATATCAATAATGTGGATTATTGTAAGGAATCGTTGCCACCAGTGTCGGGTTTCGTAGAGCTTCACAGATTCCTGCTGCTGCCAAATGAAGATAATAGTCGTAGCTTCGGAGGTAAGGATTATAGTTGTAGATTGGCGAGGCATCTATGTCACCAGTAGATGAATAGAGTCGTGAGGCATTGGATAGTGTGGAGATTGTGTATTTGTAAGTTTTATCTCTCCAGTCTTGAAGTAGGTCTTTCTCTGTCTCACTCCCCCCCTCTGTCTATCTTGTTTCGTAAGTGAAGGTGAGGTAGAGACACTCTGGGGTTACGGGGTGTCATTGTGGCAGTTATATTGTTCATTGCCTACCCCTGCACTTATATGATGATGGACAGAGTGACGGGACTCACTTGATAGTAAAGGTAACAGCTACTCTTTTACTTCCTGCCAACCTCCTACTCCATCTCCTACTCTCCCCAGTCTAATTCAGTCTCCTGCTAATCTCCTGCTCCTTCTGCTCCTCAGTCTCCTTCCTCCTACTGACTCCTACACCTGATTTCTGTGTATATATGACTTTCTGGTTTCCAGCTGGCTGACGCGCGCGCGTGCGTGCGTGTGCGTGTGTGTGTGTGTGTGTGTGTGTGTGTGTGTGTGTGTGTGTGTGTGTGTGTGTGTGTGTGTGTGTGTGTGTGTGTGTGTGTGTGTGTGTGTGTGTGTGTGTGTGTGTGTGTGTGTGTGTATGTCGATGTGAAGAGCATGTTGCAGCACAAGGTGTTATACGTCATTAAACATACAAAACATTCAGCTTTGTTAATCAAACAGATCAGTCAACTGAGAAGAAACCCCATTGCCTTTTCCCACAATAGTATTTGGAAGACTCTATTGATTATACCCACACTCGTTGACGAAGGCAGTTGTTAAATGCATGCTCGCGCACCTGTGTGTGTGTGTGTGTGTGTGTGTGTGTGTGTGTGTGTGTGTGTGTGTGTATGTCGATGTGAAGAGCATGTTGCAGCACAAGGTGTTATACGTCATTAAACATACAAAACATTCAGCTTTGTTAATCAAACAGATCAGTCAACTGAGAGGAAACCCCATTGCCTTTTCCCACAATAGTATTTGGAAGACTCTATTGATTATACCCACACTCGTTGACGAAGGCAGTTGTTAAATGCATGCTCGCGCACCTGTGTGTGTGTGTGTGTGTGAACAAAATAGCTGATTTAATCCAATTTTAATCATACCGGTGGAATTGTTGAGGTTCTGCCCATAAAACTTATTTTTTATAACAGTAGATCAAGGTCCAGGTAACAGGGCTAGGTCAAATGATGGTCTGGCAAAATCACCTTGAGGTTTTTATCCAGTTTAGATTAATCTGGGGGGAGAATTTAAAGGTAGGCAGGAGTAATGTTTTTCAATTCTGAGGACATATAGCCGAAGGCCAAGGTCACAGACCAAGGTCAAAGTTCGATCCGTGTCTATGTTTGTCAACAAAATAACTAAAACAGCTCTGACCCAATTTTAACTAGACTTGGTGAAAGAGTTGAGGACCAGCCATGGAATTTACCCAGTGTTTTACAGTTCAGTAGGTCAAAAGTTATGCCACAGGACATGGTCAACATAGCAGTTTTGATCCAATATAGATCAGAGGGTTGGGGAAAGGGCGAGAGCAAAAGGATTCCATTTTGAAAGCAATCAATTAAAAGTCAAGGTCACAGGAAAGGGTTAGAGGTCAATATCAGAGGGAGCAGTCACTTCAAGATATTTTGTTTTCAACAGAACTAAGTTTGGTGCAGAGTTAATAAGTACACAGAGGCAAAGGAATTCAGTTTTGATTACAGTCCAAGGTACATGTCTGATGGAAAGGTCAAATTCGTCCCGTGTGTCTGTGTGTGAACAAAATACCTAAAAACAATTTTCACCTGATTTGGATCAAGCTCGGTGAATGAATTGAGGATCGCCCAAGAGGTTGGTTTATTGTTCTAAAAAACAATAAGGCAAAGGTCAAGATCACATGTCAAGGTCAACTTAGACTAAGCTTTATGGAAGAGTTCCGGTTATAATAAGTACAAAGAGATTCGATTTTGAGAACAATCAAAGGTTAAGGTCACGGGAAATGGCAGTATTTCAGTCGCTTGGTAAAGTCAGTTCAAACTCTTCTGATCTGATTTGAACCAAATTGAGTAGAAAACTTGTTTATGTGAAATTCTCTGCCAAAGGCATGGTCACATGGCAAAATAAGATATCTGACCTCTAGCCTAGTTTGGGGGGCGCGGGACTTGCACTTTCTCAGAGCTTTTTCTTGTCTGTATTGCAGAATCAACTTATATGCAGCTGGGTGCATATGGACCAAATTCCACAGTACCTTTAATCTCCTCACGATGCTGACGCATTACATTAAATGCTTCTAGATACTTCCAGTTTCTTTTTAACATTTGATTTTTCTATTATTAATTATTTTTGCATTATCAATGACCTGTGGTAATTACAGGGTCAGTGAATGCAAGGTCTTACAGTAAATGCCAAAAAAAAAAAAAAAAATTCCCTACGTTGAATAGCATCGTCTTCAGGTAGCAAGAATAAAGGAGAAAAGATTTTCTCAGGATGAAGGGACTAACGTTGCACAGGAGCTGACCTACAAACATGGCAGTAATGGTCAGGCGTGCGATGTCGTTCCACTGTATTGTGTGTGTGTGTGTGTGTGTGTGTGTGTGTGTGTGTGTGTGTGTGTGTGTGTGTGTGTGTGTGTCAAATACATGTTACCTATTTAACTCCGGTCTTTGATTTAATCCTTTCATTTGATGTTTCTCGTTGCTACAAAGACGAATAATTCTATTGTCTCTTGATATTCAATGAGCCGCAGTCGAAGTCTCTGCCCTCTGGAGACGGGACGTTTCTTTTAACGACGAGCTTGCTACATATTTTTACTCATTTACTTGCAACCCTTTTACTTTAATGTGAATGCCTCTCATACGAATGCGTATCGATTTTCCATCCTTTTAAATATACATCTGGTCAGCTCTGGATATATTCCTCGTTTGATATTGGTGTCTTAGTCCTTTAATTCTCTTTGAGAGGGAGGAGTTTTGCAGTTTTTTTTTAATACTTTCCCTAATTTCTCCATAGTTGGGGGGGAAATGCGGCATGAGCCTTGACCTGTTGAAAAACGCTATTTTGAATATATATCTATATCTATCAATCTACCGAGTGTATCGATCTGTCAATATCTACAGCTACATCTATCTGTCTGTCTATAGATTTACTGATAGATAGATAGACAGATAGATAGATGGACGGATGGACAGATAGATAGACATCTAGATGTAATGTCAGACAGATAGGTAGGTAGATAGATGTCATAAAAGACTTTGTAGTTACTTGTAGAGAAGTTATATATATTAGACTTGTGGACGAGCGGTTGTTATACTTGAGTAGCTTTGTAAGTAGATAATCTTCTTTCCCATTTGTCATTCAATGACAAGGAGAGGTAAAGAATAGTATGGGACTATTTTTATTTGTCTTGGAAATATTAACAGGTCTCTCACACAGAGTGAAGTATAAGTAGAGTCCCGGGAGCTATCTCCCTGTCTCGCTCTCTCTGTCTCTCTCTCAAGTTGCTAAGCCCTTCCCCTTCGACCTGTCTGTTCTATGGCTAGCTTCCTTCTGAGCTCTCTTTCCTAAATTCTGGTGAAACAGGAGTCGTATCACGTGTGTTCCTTGTGATTGGAAAGTTCTAGAAGCCTGTGTGTGAGTATGTGTGTATGTGTGTGTATGGTCAACAAGGCTTTGTTCACCTGGTGAATTGCTGACAACTAACTGACTGGCTACTTCGTAATCTGTCGTCAGCTTTTCCTCAGTGTAACTTGCAAGATCATTTCCCATTCCCAGGCTCGCATAGAGCTGTCTATCTATCTATTTATCTATCTATCTATTATGATTTGTAATTATAATATGGAGTCCTAACATATGCTCGGTCACGCGAAAATGGCGTACCATCGACAGTTAATAGTCATAACATATTAATACATATTATATACACATTATAATGAACTTATAAGCTAATTAAGTGAAATACATAATATTGTAAAAATAACATAATTGTATGAATATTGTATAGATATAATATTCGTAGTAAATAGTGATTATTCAGTAATAATACATTTTAAACAAGTCGTATACATTTTGTGAGATGTGTATGTATAACAGACATACGCATATAATTGTGCAATGGTAATACTGCTAGGTTATACATTACATATTGAGTTATCACTTTAGTAATGTCTAATATTTCACCTAACTTGTATGATGATACTGGTAATACAGAATTATGCTATAGTTGTATGACTTATAACATTGTAGTAGCATTGTGGTAATACATAATTGTAACATTTTATGAATTATTTCAAAATATTGTGGTAATGCATAATTGTGTTGGCCTTATAATTGTAGTTACATTTTGTTAATGCAACTGTTACATAAGTGTCTTGGCCTTATAATTGTAGTTAAAGTTACATAATAATGCAACTGTTACATAAATTGGTACATATTGTTTGTAGTTACATAATTGTAGCAAGTGTAACATAATGCAATCGTTTGTCGTTACATAATTGTTACATATCGTTTGTAGTTACATAATTGTAGTTAAAGTTACATAAAAGTTACATCTTGTTAATGCAACTGTTACATAAATTGTACATATTGTTTGTAGTTACATAATTGTAGCAAGTGTAACATAATGCAATGGTTTGTCGTTACATAATTGTTACATATCGTTTGTAGTTACATAATTGTAGTTAAAGTTACATAAAAGTTACATCTTGTTAATGCAACTGTTACATAAATGGTACATATTGTTTGTAGTTACATAATTGTAGCAAGTGTAACATAATGCAATGGTTTGTCGTTACATAATTGTTACATATCGTTTGTAGTTACATAATTGTAATAATTGCAGTCCTGACATATGAATCCAGTCATGCTGCGGTCGATGATAGTGATGATGTGACATGTCACTGGCTCGTCGAGACAACAATCTGCTTTTTGTTTCACTCATAGAAGTTTATGTGGTATTTTGACATATGTAGTAACACTTACACTTATTTTCATTTGTTTGTTATGTGATCTTACTCTATTTCTCTCGTTTTTCTTTGTTACTTTTTTTTTTTTTGTATGCATTGATTTTCTATATTTCGTTTTTCTTCGATTGTGTACGCTTTTTCTATGTTGTTCATGGTTGCATAATTACTGGCTATTTTCCTTGGGATACTTTTTTAAAGTTTAGTTTATATTGCACAGATATTATTGAAAATGATATTATATAGTCCCATATTTTGTTATTATATATATATATATATATATATATATATATATATACACACTATATACAGTATTAGCTATATACACTGATTGTTGTTCACTTGTACCTATCGTGGGTAATATGTGTGTCAGCACTGTGTGGAAATCATTGTCTTCACGATTGTGTTGAAGATGTTCACTCTTGCTAACGTCATTTGTGTTGGCCATTTTTTTTTCTCTAGTTTACTTTGTAACTTAATTTATATGTTTCCACTAGGTAGCTTTAATTAATGTTTAATACAGTTCTTTTAATCGCTCACTGAGTAACTGTGATGGTATATTTTCTTTATCACTTTGTAGATACTCGTACAATAATGTATAGCTGTATGTATGAAACACGTATTTTATGTAGGTATAAATGGTAACTCTTATTGGTAGTAAATAAATGTTATAATAAATGAATGAATATATACAGTGTAGAATATTTATTGTTGGTGATTATTAAGTGTTTGAATAAATGCATTAAAAGTAAATTATTTAACTGTAATACAGTATGTACTTGGGTTATTGTAGTGAAATGCATACATGCAAGAAGAAGAAAAAATAGTTTAAAATTAAGATTATGGTAAGAGTTATTAATATTAAAGATAATGGTACTGGTATGCCATACATGGGTACAAAGAGAACTGTATATTTATCTACCTATGGGGAGAGAGAGAGAGAGAGAGGAGGGAGGGGATTTGGATGGATATATTCCATAAAATACTCTCTGAGGTGAATATGCAACACTTGAGTGGAAGATAGAAATCCACTCCTCAAACACTGATAAAAAGGGTGACAGAAACTGAAATTCAAAGGGAAAGAATTCCTCGGCGGGACAGACACAAAAACATTATGATTTAATCCTGAACAGTGGTGAACACGCCGTCCCCAAAGAGCGGTGCATGCAGGTGGGACTTGAGGCAAGCTAAAGGGAAAAGAAAAGATTAATGGAACTGCACAATATAAGGAGAAAATATAATAAAGATCACTGAAACAGTAACAAAAATGGGAAGGCATGAGACGGGGTAACCGGGTGGTGAACGAAAGAAGAAAATAGCAGTAATAACAGGTAAGATGAATGAAATTTCTTTATGAGCTGTAAATAATGCACATACAGATTTGACACATTTCAGACCCTCGACAAATCGTGGCAGAGGTATGGTGTTGACAAGTTAACTGAAAACAATAATGCAGAAGCTAAGAACCACCGGTTACGACATTATGATGAGCAAACTAAATAATCACTCTCTCTCTCTCTATATATATATCACAATCATTCGCCTATCGTGACCGGCGTGGGGACGATACAGCCTTTGTATCTCTACCAAGTGGCTTTGGCTGTCTGATAGGGACTGTATGTAGGGTGAGAAGTGCTTGTAAGTGTGATTGTTGCGTTGTAGTTGCTTTGGATGTGTGTGTATTCTGTGAACCAAGTGTAATCGGCCCGTGCAAGCCGACTGGTTGCAAGCATATTTCATAGTATGCGACACTGGCCCAACCACAGCCAGAGCAGTACATGGCCGGGTGAACACTCCCAAAGTTTATTACTCTGGTGGGGTGGGAACCCTGGTTCACCTGTGTACAAAAACGCACAGTCTACCACTGTACCACAGAGGCTCCATATATATATATATATATATATATATATATATATATATATATATATATATATATATATATATATATATATATATATGTACAGTATATGCAGTATATTCTGATACTATCCAGTACCTGATGGATACACTAAAAACAATAAGCTATTAATGAAGGAGCGCTCAGACAAAAGCAACACCTATACCTGGACCATGCATGCGATCGAAGGATTTAACATTTGACTTTGCCATGCAACCTGTTAACAAAAAACGATTCTATCATCCTTGCCTAATCCTCAACTTTTCCACCAAATTCATTCCTATATAGATGAAAACTCTCTTAAATGTCCTTGCCTGTGACCTTTGCCTTTCACGTGTTGCTCTCAAAATCTGTTTATTTCATCCTTGCTTAACCCTCAACCCTTGCAGCTAGCTTTGCGGCTCCAATCAAAATACAACTGCCTGAGGTATAAGGGGCAATCAGTTCACCTTGTCTCATGACATTGTCTTTGGACTGATCGTTCTCAAAATCAAATCACTTCACCATTTCTTATCCTTCACGATTTCAGTATTTTTGATTAAATCCGATTTTTTAAAAGCTGATCTTGCCATGTGACCTTGGCCTTTGATCTGTTGTTTTCATTGACAGTACTTTCATTGACAGTACTTCCACGTGTACTTTGTTTAGCAGATAGACACTCATTCGCCAAGGAAATCAATATCACGATGGTAAATATAAAATATAAGTATAAAAAAGTCGAACCATAGTCTGATATTATGTTGATTTAGGTGCAAATTAATGACGCTTTTTGCGACACGTCTCTGACATAACACAGTTTTTCTTTTCATGAATTTTTGTGGAGGTGAACACCCAAAAGACATCTTTTCTAGTCCTAATTGGCTGTGAATTATTTTCAGTGGATTTATGCTCGGTACACACAAGTGAAATAATCATTTTTATTTTAATCCATAATCCGATGACAAATTCTGTGTTTTATTTTTGCTGTTTTCAGAGGAATTTATTCACCTTAGGATACATTTCTGAGCTGGACTGGTTAAATACAGCCAACACGAAATCCATCACCACTAGAGTGCCCCCCCCCCCTTTTTTTTAATTAATAAAATCACCTAAATATAGCAAAAATACAGCCATTACTGGGTCACCACACTGAAAAGATTAAATACAGTTGTGTGTGGTGAACCTGTGTGAGATGGCCAGAGTGAAGGTGCCTAAAACGGTGACTTGGTGGCCTTACACGGAACAGGTGGACCAGCATTACCATAACCGGCTACACCACCACCACCACCACCACCACCTTGCAGGCATATCGATGAGCCCACACACGCTGAGAGACAGGCCCACCACATACATCCTGGGTTTGCCTGATAACATTACTGTCATGCTTTCTCAGTGACATCTTACTGTGTTTAAGTCTAGAATTCTGTTGATTTTACGCAACATGTGCAGTAAAAACTGTGCAACCCCACTCCACAACAGAAGACTCTATGTAACCTTGATGCTAACAGCAAAATATGATTGATACCATAATTAATCCTAATCAGATTTCCAAAACCAAACCCTCGTTAGTTCTGAGCAGTTTTCAGTAGGCAACCGATTTCTGCCAAGTACTTCCTCTTCGTCTCCCACTTAGGAAAATGCCATGCTTTGTCTACTGTGTGTACCCGGAAGAATAATACATCATGTTCACCTTCCAAATTAAACTTGTCAGGCGAAAAGAGTGCATTACTTGAGCCTTTGGCAAACGATTGTGTCGTTTACCAGCATCTGTTATTGGATAATTTATATCCATTCTAAATGAAATGCAGTTTCCACACTTGGAGTCTAACGGCAAGGAACCTGTGATAGGTGGATCAAACTCCGCTATTATTCTAAAACGACAATCACCATATGCTTATCCTTCAGTACTCTTGTTGAAACTGATGTATAGAGACTGTCTACACAATTTTATTTTAATTATTGTACACACTTAATATTATGGTATATAATTAACTCCCATATACTGAGGAAAAAAAAAGTCCTTTCTTACGTCACAGCACCACACTCAGGTGAAAGTATCTATCTATCTGTTGCCAGACGCCTCAATCCCGTAAGAAGTGACCACAAACAAATCGTCTCCATTCGCCCTGTCCGCCGCTATTTCACGGCCCTCCCCCCAGCCCACACATCCCTCTCTCATATACCTCTTCACTCCATCCCGCCATCTCATCCTCGGCCTCCCCCTTCCTCTACCCCCCATCTCACTCAAATGCACTCTCCGCGTTGGTCTGTCGCCCTCCATCCTCTCTACATGGCCAAACCACCTCACTGTATTTCTCCTAACTCTTTCCGTCACATTCACATTCACACCACAACGCTCATTCACTTCCTCATTTGTCAGTCTGTCACTCACTGTAACTCCACATACTCCTTTCAAAATTCATTTCCATTGCTCTCACTCTTGACTCATGTTCTTTCAACAAGGTTCAAGGTTCAGTTCCATATGTTAGAGTCGCTACCAGGGTACTATCATGCATCGACTTTCTTTACTTCCATGCTCACTTCTCTATTTCCTATCACTGTTTTCAAAGAACCAACAACCTTTCTTCCTTGCTGTACACTTTCAAGTACTTCATCCTCCAAACATCCATCCTTACTCATCACACTACCCAAGTACTTAAATGCAGTCATATTTTCCATTTCCTCATCATTCAAACTCACTGTTCATTCAGTGACTTAATAACTTTACCCCTCCCTACAAACACCTATAGATTCCGTCTCTTACACACTCTCCCAGACTCATTCACCAAGCCTTGAAGTTCACCTTCGACTTCACTTAACAATGCAGTATCATCTGGAAACAGCAATATTGGAAGTTTCCAAATGTTGCCCACGCTCATTAGGGCCACTCCAACGTCCACTGCCCTACCTAGTATCTCTTTTATAACCCCATCCATATACAGACTGAACAACCATGGAGACATGACACATCCCAGTTTCAATCCAACATTCAGACATTAAAATTCACTCAGTTCACTGTCCACACGCACTGCAGCCTTAGCATCCTCATACATAATCCTCACGGCATTCAGCAATTTCCCATTTAGGCTACTCCATATATTCTTAATATTTTCCACATTCCTTGTCCATCCACTCTGTCATATGCTTTCTCCAAATCCATGATGGCAGCAAACAATTTCTTGATCTTCTTTAGAAATCTTTCACTAAAGACCTAAAGATCAATATCTGATCTACACTCAGAAGACTAATGCAGCTATGATTACCACACACTTCTTTTTCCCCCTTTTCCTTTGCACAGGGGAATAAGTTGAAACTCTGACAACAAATCGAGATACTGACCCTCGATAGAGAAACGTTTTTAGTCACCTTTTCAACTCTAACCATTGTATACCCTGAAGACTTCTATGATCACGGGATGGAAGAGTGCATCTTCTGGAAACTACGAAGACAGTTATCCTCTTGGGTCTGCAGCCTTGCTCTTTATGAATTCTTCTCATCCATCCATCACTCATTTATTAAAATTTTGCCCCATCAGGAGGGTACGGACCCTAGGCTACGCATCTCACTTCAGATTTACAGTAAGAATAGTCAACATTCTTTTAGTAGCATAATGAGAACAGTTAATCTCAATCATCCTTCGCAATTTGATCTGTAATGGCCATATCCGGTCCGGGTGTCTTCACCTACTAAATCACCTGGTGTCCACAATATAAAAGCATGGGAAGTACGACTGGAATAATAATGATGATATGTACATTAGGAGAATTACTGCATTATGCCAACACATCAGATATAATGGAGTGAAATACTAATTCTGTGATCCATTTTACTTCCGTGCTACTTACAGAGTGAGTCACTGACTCATTAACGCGGACTGGCAAGGCACAAGTAAAAATCATATCGGCTGTGTGCAGTTTCCGTGAATGCTGGGTTGATTGGTGCATAATTACCGCTTCATCGATATGCACAACCAATTTGTCGCTTGGTAAACCAATGTATCTTTATGGGCTCCTTCCTGTCAGTGTCTGTTTGTATATAAAATACCCTATATTCTGAAGTAGACAGGATATATGTACACCTTTGATCTACTGTATTTGCATCATGGTCAATATATTTTCCTCTCGTCAAAAATTATTTTTCTTCATGATAATCCCCTAGTTGACATTATTACATTTTTTTTTTTCTCATTATGCTTGTCCCATTCCGAAATAATTAAACTGACTCAGTACTAAACAAGACTTTTTCAAAGACGTATCCCCACCACGTGGTAAAGAATATATAGATATGCAGTAATAACTATGGCAATTTCAAACTAGGGCTCGTACACTAATGGTGGATGGCGGGGATAGTAATAATAAACTCTCAGGAATCTACTGTATGTGCCAGGATTCATCTTCAGATTACTTTTGGAGGTCGGACTGAGGTCTCCAGTAGACACAGCCAACTTATCAAGACAGATTTTCTCCTGATATTTTCATAGCTCGTAAAGTACAGACAATATGTCAATTTCACGTATACGGGCATCAACTATGACACATAGTCTGTCTTTCTCTGTGATATGTAGCCAATCTACCAGGTAGTATCTGAGATGCAGGCCCAGATGGAATGACGGAGAGATGTACCTACAAATTTTTCCTTATATGGTCATAGCTCGTAAAGTACAGACAATATGGTAATTTTACATATATTGGCGTCAATTACGACAAATACTTTATCTTTCTGCTTGATATGAAGCCAGTCTACCTGGTAGTTTCAGAGATTCAGGCCCAGGATTTGAATTTCATTAAAAAGCAGACTTTCCTGATCTACCAGATGACCCGCCGACATGTCGTAAAAATACCCCCGCTACTACCAATACACCAGTCCTGTATGAGACAGCCCTAGCATGTATTCGATATGGACGGTGGGTGTTAGCGCCGAAGTGGTGACATGTGGAGGTGTAGGAGGACTACTGGGCCTTGGGATAGGCTACTGCTCCCAAGATACAGGCCCTGAAGCCTTTGCCCAGAGTCGGACTTATAAAAAAATAAAAAATAAAAAAAAAGATGGAAAGACTGACCGATGGACATTGCAACATATTTTTCCTTATACGGTCATAGCTCGTAAAGAACAGTCAATATGGCAATTTTACATATACGGGCATCAACTACGACACATACTCTATTTTCGTGTGTGATATGAAGCCAGTTCACCAGGTAGTTTCCAAGATATAGGTCCAGAAGGAAAGGCAGACAGATGGATAACACAAGACAGACTGTTCCTTATAAGGTCACAGCTCGTAAAGTACTGACAATATGGTAATTTTACATATACGGGCATCAATTACAACACATACTATATCTTTCTGTTTAAAATGAAGTCTTTCCACGTGGTAGTGTCTGAGATACAGGTGCGGAGGGAAAGACGGACAGACAGACAGATGGATGGGCAGGGGGGATTCCTACGTCCATACCACGTGGAATAATGGTGGGGATAATAATCCACTTTGTCATCATGTTCAATGGTTTTATGTGAAACTGTTAATTCTTGCTGCACTTGCTCCAGCTCATACTGCTTCATCATTATGAACACAAATGTTCAACCAGGGTAGGTATGTTTCACCCTCTTGTAATCACCAGAATATTACTGGATAAACCTTTCCTTACTGCAGTTGATGCCACCCATAACCCCTTCTACTTCTCTAACCATTTTCAGTCTTATCACATCATATATTGCACAGACAACAGTACTCACTCTTAATAATTTTATTTTGTGCAGTTTTGATTATTTGGTTTACTAACTTTTGTGCAATATTCATATTTTTCCTTGGTCCAGCTGTCTGCCACCTGTAAGTATTACCAATAAATTGTCATTAATATCATGAGCGCTTGTATCGTACTATAGTAGGACTCGCGCACGTTTGCGGCTGTGGTGTGACCCGCACCTGTGTACAATGGTGCCACGTTTCCCCAACTTGCGATGTGAAACGGAAGCTATTTATGTACAAGGCATCACAAATTCGATAAATTCAGATGAATAAAACTTACACTTGTGTATTTTGATGGATGAATCAACAGTAATCTTATTATGCTTAAAATATTTATACAGTAACACAGAAACATGGCATACATATTGTACAGTGTTGCTAAAAGAAATTGTAGTCACTTTTAATGTTTTTTAGCGTAGTTTTAGGGTGGGTAATAATATCACAGTTATGGATATAAGATAATGAGCCTGAAAAAAGAAGAAATATGCCAATATCCAAAGTAAAAGAAATAATTCATGTAATTCTTGTGAGTGGCAACACTTACCCAGTCTGGCTTAAGGTAAAGTACGTACCTCCGTAGACCCAACCATAGCTTGTACAGGTGTTGCTAGGGAAAAATGCTCACATTTACCGGCTTTTACCATAATTTTAAGGACGAGGAATAATCAAATTTATAATCGTAAGCTAATATGTAGGACAAAATAGTAGGCATATGCCAATACCGAAGTAAAAAAAAAAAAAAAAAACATTATTCACTCGCGAGCGGCAACACCCACACCCAGTCGGTGAGAGAGAGAGAGAGAGAGAGAGAGAGGCAGGAGAGGGGCATGCATTGAATGCATTGTCGGCATCACTAAATATAACAAAACCAAATTAACAAATGAAAGCACAATTGTAAATAACTTATAAAAGAATCAAAAGTACTCAGGGTGGCTCACATTTCCCGCCAGGAGAGAGAGAGAGAGAGAGAGAGAGAGAGAGAGAGAGAGAGAGAGAGAGAGATAACGGTATAGAAAACGTGGCAACACTGTACACAGTTCCGGGCTACACCACAGCCGCAAACGTGGGCGAGTCCTACTATAGCACCTCCCACCCTTGCTCTTTGCCTCTGTTCTGCCTCTCTTCCTCATTCGTCCCATGAAATGTTTTAAATAATGAATCGAAAACGAAGCGTGTGTGTGTGTGTGTGTGTGTGTGTGTGTGTGTGTGTGTGTGTGTGTGTGTGTGTGTGTGTGTGTAGCACGCTTCCATCACATGGCTAACTGGCTTCCGTGAGTTGCATCGTGTGTTTGACACATCACGAGATTTGACCTTGGTAGTCTAGGACCAGGGGATGTTTGTGATTCTCTTCCTGATACACCAGACATTCGCTTGCTTATTGTATATTGTGCTAGCATTACATAGTGTGCTAAGATTATGTTAATTCCTATAACTATTACATATTGTTTTATGACTACATTAATGCCTGTAAATAGGCAAAAGGTTGTTAATTATAAATTAAAGTACATCATTTTAATTATATCAATATTTTGGCTTCTTATTTGTTGTAAATATTTTGATTTTTACAACAGTTTTGTAACACTACAACAATAACGACATATTATGAAGCGAAAGGACCAAGATGAACCGAAGGTGTGAGACATCATGGTGTTCAATTCATCAGCCAATCAGAAACCAGGGCCATTGTCGCGTCTCTTACTATCTAAAAGGTCGCTTGTGGAGAACATACTGTAGTTCTTCATTATCTTTTTCTTTACATAATACTTCTTCATCTTCTCTTTCTTCTTCTTCTAAAGCTTCGCCATATAAATGGCGAAACTTATCATTTTTGGTAGCATTATTAAGATTCGCCATATAAATGGCAAAGCTTCTTGTTTTCATCATTATTTTTTTTCTTAGCACCTGTTTTCTTCGGTCTTCATGATTTTTTACGTGAAGGTACCCTCGGGTAACTCAAGTTCTTGTGCCAAATTTATATGGCCTTGCCGTATATTTGAAGGTAATATATTTATTTAATCTAAAAAATGAATACTTGAAATTGAAGTAGCTTGGAAACTATTTGAGATACAGTTAATTGGTTGATAATCCTATGATAAAAATGTTTCCTGAATATTTTTGGCTCAATATTTAGCGATTTAGCCTTGTGGAAAGTACCGGATTCACTTTGTTCAGTTTTATATTTGCAACACATTTTAGATAAAACCACAAATGCTTTAAAGCTGTAAATTTCCATGTAAATAGATGTGGTCCCTTTTATGGTCTAAAAGAAATATGGTTACAGTTAAGCATACAGTTAGCCAGTTATTGAGACAAAGGTAAAATTTATGTGTTCTTCGACACCTTTGTCCTTGAATCTTCTTAATGTTACACAAGTTACCTTAAGGTCTTCTGATCTTGTTTATATTACATATACCTTATAATAAATCATAAATAGAAATGGCGAAGCTTCCCTATTGTGGATACACAAGACGATTAGGTAACTAGTGTTTTTATCATAATTATTTGGCTTTGACATATAAATGAAAAAGCTTCTAGTTTTCGTCGGTATTATTATTTTTCTTTCCACTTTTTTTCTCCGATCTTGATATTAATATACATGAAGGTACCCTGGGGTAATCCAGTCCTTGTTCCAAATATAAATGACCTATTTTCGAAGGACATATACTCATTTTTATTATAAAAAGTGCATATTTGTAAGTGAATTATCTCATAAACTGCCTGCAATTGTGGTACAGTTATTTGGTTGACAATCCTATGATAAAAGTGTTTGCTGAAAAATTTTGGCTTAATATTTTGCCATTTAGCCCAGTGCAATTCATTCTATGGATTATTTTTCTAACAATAACATTCATACACAATTTATTATTGTAAATACCATACATAAACACCTTCATTTTTTTCTCATAATGAACACCCTCATTAGATGAAATAAAAAGAATCCTTTGAGAGGAATGAAAAGGGATAGAGCAGCAGGTGATGGTGGTATAGCTGCTGATCATGTTAAAGGTGCGGGTGACTTGCATTAAATGAACCAGCAAAGTTATTTACAAAATGTATCGAATGATGCGACTCGTGTTCTGCTTCACAAAAGTCACATAAAAAATCTAAGGAGTTACCAGCTAAGCAGTCTTCTTCATGTTATGTACAGACTCCTTATAAAAGCTGTAACAAATCGAATTTGTCCTGCCTTGGATGCAAACGTGCCAAGCAAACAGTGGTTGCTCGACAGATGACTATATTCATTTTTTTTTTAACATATGCGTGATATTTTCTGAATTATTGTTCTAATATATAAATGCATATAATTGTCTGAATTTGTAGATCAGCTGAAATGAATAATTCACAGAACAAACCGGCCAGAAGGCCCCGCTGAATCATTCATTCATTCATTCATTGCCAGACGCCATGTATCCCAGACAGGGTGGCCAAGGGCTTAGAGTTAATTGTTTTACAGGGAGGGGCACTAATCCTCCACCAACCCCACTTGACGTAGGGATGCCAACAGCATCTGGTGTTCCCCGGCGGTCACCCATCCAAGTACTAACCAGACCCAACGTTGCTTAAATTTGTTTATTACTGTTGCTGAGTTTGAAGCTAGTTTGCGCTAGTCAGTTGTTGACTGGTCGCCCATTCTTTTAAATTTTCGGTGCTGAAAATCGTTCGAAAAACTATAGTAACAAATCTGACAAAGATTCTCCGAGATAATTATTATCCTACTCGGTACATGCATTGTAATTTTCTGGGCAATTGGTCCCAAAATGAAGGCGTGTTGCCGTTGAACTGACGGTTGGTAGGACGTACGAGTTCATCACCACCAAGACCAAGAAGTAGCAGGAAAAAAAAATCGTGGCAAACAGAACAAGATGATAAAGGGGTCTCACAAGCTGAGTAATAATTATGATACTGAGGAAACAAGACTATGAGTTGTCATGGTATTGCAAGAACTGAACATACGTGTGCACTATGCCAGTTGACAGATATCTATAGAACAAAAGAAGGCACGTTCCAGTTGACAAATATCTCCTTACCTTGCATAACAGTAGAATACGTGTTGCTGGACATAGGCTTGTTGTTATCAGTCAAAGTGTCAGAAAATGTAATGTATGCATCCATTATGCGCAATTAGGAGGAGTGCACACATTGGGCTCTCGGTCATGGGAGCAGTAATCATTTCAGGTTAAGTCAAAGAAATGGTACTTGATGACCTTCCAATTCAGAGCAACAAAGACCTGCATACTGTAGTTTTCTTTTTAGAAGTGCCCACCGACTTTGATGTAGCAGGCTAACCACTAATTATGAAAATGATGTGGTTGGTGGAGCGTTTGCAGAAGAATTACATGCAATTGCATGAAAAAGTCAGGTACACTGGAACTCACACCAGAATATGTTGATGTGAAGAGCATGTTGCAGCACAAGGTGTTATACGTCATTAAACATACAAAACATCCAGCTTTGTTAATCAAACAGATCAGTCAACTGAGAGGAAACCCCGTTGCCTTTTCCAAAAAGAGTATTTGGAAGACTCTATTGATTATACCCACACTCGTTGACGAAGGCAGTTGTTAAATGCATGCTCGCGCACCTGTGTGTGTGTGTGTGTGTGTGTGTGTGTGTGTGTGTGTGTGTGTGTGTGTGTGTGTGTGTGTGTGTGTGTGTGAACAAAATAGCTGATTTAATCCAATTTTAATCATACCGGTGGAATTGTTGAGGTTCTGCCCATAAAACTTATTTTTTATAACAGTAGATCAAAGGTCCAGGTAACAGGGCTAGGTCAAATGATGGTCTGGCAAAATCACTTTGAAGTTTTTATTCAGTTTAGATTAATCTGGGGGGGAGAATTTAAAGGTAGGCAGGAGTAATGTTTTTCAATTCTGAGGACATTTAGCCGAAGGCCAAGGTCACAGACCAAGGTCAAAGTTCGATCCGTGTCTATGTTTGTCAACAAAATAACTAAAACAGCTCTGACCCAATTTTAACCAGACTTGGTGAAAGAGTTGAGGACCAGCCATGGAATTTACCCAGTGTTTTACAGTTCAGTAGGTCAAAAGTTATGCCACAGGACATGGTCAACATAAGCAGTTTTGATCCAATATAGATCAAAGGGTTGGGGAAAGGGCGAGAGCAAAAGGATTCCATTTTGAAAGCAATCAATTAAAAGTCAAGGTCACAGGAAAGGGTTAGAGGTCAATATCAGAGGGAGCAGTCACTTCAAGCTATTTTGTTTTCAACAGAACTAAGTTTGGTGCAGAGTTAATAAGTACACAGAGGCAAAGGAATTCAGTTTTGATTACAGACCAAGGTACATGTCTGATAGAAAGGTCAAATTCGTCCCGTGTGTCTGTGTGTGAACAAAATACCTAAAAACAATTTTCACCTGATTTGGATGAAGCTCGGTGGATGAATTGAGGATCGCCCAAGAGGTTGGTTTATTGTTTTTTAGAACAATAAGGCAAAGGTCAAGATCGCATGTCAAGGTCAACTTAGACTAAGCTTGATGGAAGAGTTCCGGTTATAATAAGTACAAAGAGATTCGATTTTGAGAACAATCAAAGGTCAAGGTCACGGGAAATGGCAGTATTTCAGTCGCTGGGTAAAGGCAGTTCAAACAGTTCTGATCTGATTTGAACCAAATTGAGTAGAAAACTTGTTTATGTGAAATTCTCTGCCAAAGGCATGGTCACATGGAAAAATAAGATATCTGACCTCTAGCCTAGTTTGGGGGGCGCGGGACTTGCACTTTCTCAGAGCTTTTTCTTGTCTGTATTGCAGAATCAACTTATTAGCAGCTGGGTGTATATGGACCGAATTCCACAGTACCTTTAATCTCCTCACGATGCTGACGCATTAAGTTAAATGCTTCTAGATACTTCCAGTTTCTTTTTAACATTTGATTTTTCTATTATTAATTATTTTTGCATTATCAATGACCTGTGGCAATTACAGGGTCAGTGAATGCAAGGTCTTACAGTAAATGCCAAAAAAAAAAAAAAATTCCCTACGTTGAATAGCATCGTCTTCAGGTAGCAAGAATAAAGGAGAAAAGATTTTCTCGGGATGAAGGGACTAACGCTGCACGGTAACTGACTTACAAACATGGCCGTAATGGTCAGGCGTGTGATGTCGTTCCACTGTATTGTGTGTGTGTGTGTGTGTGTGTGTGTGTGTCAAATACATGTTACCTATTTAACTCCGGTCTTTGATTTAATCCTTTCATTTGATGTTTCTCTTTGCTACAAAGACGAATAATTCTATTGTCTCTTGATATTCAATGAGCCGCAGTCGAAGTCTCTGCCCTCTGGAGACGGGACGTTTCTTTTAACGACGAGCTTGCTACATATTTTTACTCATTTACTTGCAACCCTTTTTCTTTAATGTGAATGCCTCTCATACGAATGCGTATCGATTTTCCATCCTTTTAAATATACATCTGGTCATCTCTGGATATGTTCCTCGGTTGATATTGGTTTCTTAGTCCTTTAACCCGCGGCGTCCCGTCGACGTACTTCCACGTCCTCACGTTATGTCACAGCTAATCCCGTCGACGTTCTTCAACGTCCTGCAATTGCAAGGTTCATAATTTCCACAATTTTCAAAATTCGCGCGAGATTTTCGTTTCGCCCGGGTACCCAAGCCTTCCCTACCTGCCGCCAGGCGGGCAGCGTCCTAGACCCCACGTGACCTGCGCTCGCCCTTGTCTCGGTCACTCACCTGCTAGCAGTGACCCAGGTCAGACATGGCGCGGAAAGGTCTCTCAGACGAGGAAATCGCATCCGTCCTGGAAGCCTTCACTGGAGACAGTGATTCTCCACTCGATGATGATGTGGTGGATCGCGATTACGTGCAGCCAGAGGAAGAAATAATTAGCATTGATGAGGAGGTCCCTTCGCCCCGAGAAACGCGGTATGTGACATACCGTAAGGCAAGGGAAGGCCAGCCTGCTCCCCAACCACGTGCACAGCTATCTCTCCATCCCGAATCTGATGAGGACGAGGATGAGGACGATGAGGATGATCGAGGCCTAGGACGTGATATCGCCGCGTGGTTGGGAAAAGAGAAAATATCACCACGAGGATCAGAAGGTGGGGCGAGACGACACATAAGGTATGGTGAAAGTACTTTGTCTGGGGTAGTGGCAAGTGGTGTGATAAGAACTCTGGGTATGATCTGTCAAGCAGATAACGAACCCTGTAATGCACGCAAACTTGACTGGGTAGTGAAGCACACCTGAATTTTGTTGAAGAGCTGAGAGAGGTAAATTATGCTATCATAGGTCTTTGAGCCATGTCTTAAAGACTTTAATCGTGAAGTGGAGAGAAACGCCTCATTTTTTTTACGAACATTTGTCAGACTCCGATGTTTGTGTGTGTGTGTGTGTGTGTGTGTGTGTGTGTGTGTGTGTGTGTGTGTGTGTGTGTGTGTGTGTGTGTGTGTGTGTGTGTGTGTGTGTGTGTGTGTATATCAGTGTAGTCAACAAGGATGTTAAGTACCCAGCCTTGTTTTACTATACCTACGTTACATGTTAAAACACAATATTCAGAAAATAAGGGCTTTCCTCATGACAAACAAAGTTTAAGCATAATTACCCAGGGGACAAAAGCCATTTTTTCTGGTCAACCAGTCATGGGTTATTAAAATGTTTATTTCATACCATTTAATCCTTGGACAATCAGGAGCAATATCCAGGTGCATAACATGGGAAACCAACTACTGTAAGCTGGGAATCTGAGATGGCTTCCAAGATGGCCGGTGATTCTATGTTAATAACTGATGATACCTTGTCAAATAAATTGTATGTAATCATATTTATTAATTTTTATGGACATTTTTGCCATATTATTTGTCTTCAGCATATAAAAAAATATTATATATGATCAAAACTACAAAACATTGTTTAATGTTAATGATTTATGAAAATGAACAACACCCTTTTTTCTCTTAAGAAAGTTTACATACCTATAATGACTGAGAAATTCAGCACAAATTCAGTTACTGGGTGTATCAACAGCACACATCAATGTCAATAATTGAACATGTCATGAACATAAGTTCTAATTTCATCCTTTATAATTTAAAACATTTCATCCTTACACCATAACAGTTTTTTTCTGAATGAGATATAACACAAACGTTATTTCTACTGAAGTAACTAATACTGAGTTTTAATCCAGTCATTGACAAGGCAGAACACATTGCAAAGCCTTGCATTCCTTCGCTGCAGGAATATGGATGGGGAGTAAAGCAAGCAGAACTTGTGTCAGTTCCAGTTACAGAAGAATTGTGGCCACCAGAGATGTTTAAATTCCCCTCTTGTAGTTACAGAAAAGGTTACTTAGGAAATTATCCATGTGCCAAATGGAATGTTCCATGTTACCTTGTCTGCAGATGCCGTCCAGAGAGCTGTTCCAGAGTTCAGTACTTTCAAGAAATTGAGAATAGCCCTGACTCCGATTAGATTTTCTATGAATATTGTATTTTCTTTCAGTTTGAACAGGACAATCTCTGTCTTTTATGTTCCATATGCTGCATAAAAGCATCCTCAAAAGGTGGAAGGAGCTGGAGAGTGTGGCCTTGTTGGTAGAAAATTTTTGAGTGTGACTCTCACTCAAAGAAACATCAAACATCTTGTCATTCTTTGTGCAGACATTGACATGTAACTTCCTAGCCTAACTGATAATATCTTCAGTTACTGTCGCTACCACACTCTTCCATGACATTCACGTGATTTTTTTTTACTTGCTGTTAACTATCCTTTTTTTGCTGGTAAAGAAAAGGGTCTGCTGGTGGTATCCCTGCCACTTAAACTGTGAACAGTTGGAAGTGAGAAGCATCTGGTTGCACTGCTTTGGCAATGTCATGTATGAGAAGGTCATTGTCTGTTCTTGAACTTCGGGTCAAGACAGCAACAGACAATGACCTTCTCATACATGACATTGCCAAAGCAGTGCAACCAGATGCTTCTCACTTCCAACTGTTCACAGTTTAAGTGGCAGGGATACCACCAGCAGACCTTTTTCTTTACCAGCAAAAAAAGGATAGTTAACAGCAAGTAAAAAAAAATCACGTGAATGTCATGGAAGACTGTGGTAGTGACAGTAACTGAAGATATTATCAGTTAGGCTAGGAAGTTACATGTCAATGTCTGCACAAAGAATGACAAGATGTCTGATGTTTCTTTGAGTGAGAGTCGCACTCAAAAATTTTCTACCAACAAGGCCACACTCTCCAGCTCCTTCCACCTTTTGAGGATGCTTTTATGCAGCATATGGAACATACAAGACAGAGATTGTCCTGTTCAAACTGAAAGAAAATACAATATTCATAGAAAATCTAATCGGAGTCAGGGCTATTCTCAATTTCTTGGAAGTACTGAACTCTGGAACAGCTCTCTGGACGGCATCTGCAGACAAGGTAACATGGAACATTCCATTTGGCACATGGATAATTTCCTAAGTAACCTTTTCTGTAACTACAAGAGGGGAATTTAAACATCTCTGGTGGCCACAATTCTTCTGTAACTGGAACTGACACAAGTTCTGCTTGCTTTACTCCCCATCCATATTCCTGCAGCGAAGGAATGCAAGGCTTTGCAATGTGTTCTGCCTTGTCAATGACTGGATTAAATCTCAGTATTAGTTACTTCAGTAGAAATAACGTTTGTGTTATATCTCATTCAGAAAAAAACTGTTATGGTGTAACGATGAAATGTTTTAAATTATAAAGGATGAAATTAGAACTTATGTTCATGACATGTTCAGTTATTGACATTGATGTGTGCTGTTGATACACCCAGTAACTGAATTTGTGCTGAATTTCTCAGTCATTATAGGTATGTAAACTTTCTTAAGAGAAAAAAGGATGTTGTTCATTTTCATAAATCATTAACATTAAACAATGTTTTGTAGTTTTGATCATATATAATATTTTTTTATATGCTGAAGACAAATAATATGGCAAAAATGTCCATAAAAATTAATAAATATGATTACATACAATTTATTTGACAAGGTATCATCAGTTATTAACATAGATAGAATCAGCGGCCATTTTGGAAGCCATCTCAGATTCCCAGCTTACAGTAGTTGGTTTCCCATGTTATGCACCTGGATATTGCTCCTGATGGTCCAAGGATTAAATGGTATGAAATAAACATTTTAATAACCCATGACTGGTTGACCAGAAAAAAATGGCTTTTGTCCCCTGGGTAATTATGCTTAAACTTTGTTTGTCATGAGGAAAGCCCTTATTTTCTGAATATTGTGTTTTAACATGTAACGTAGGTATAGTAAAACAAGGCTGGGTACTTAAAACCCTTGTTGACCACACTGGTATACACACACACACACACACACACACACACACACACACACACACACACACACACGCGCGCACACACACACACACACACACACACACACACACACACACACACACACACACACACACACACACACACACAAACATCGGAGTCTGACAAATGTTCGTAAAAAAAAATGAGGCGTTTCTCTCCACTTCACGATTAAAGTCTTAACCCGTCACGTCCCGAGGTTTTCCGCACCTCCGACATCCCCCAGTCCCGAGGTATTTTCGAATTTTTTTTTTTGGGCTAAAACCTTCGCTTTTGGTGAGAAACATCGAAAATTCATAGAGAAATCGCTCACCTGAGGTTTAAAGTGCACAATCCAGGTAGGAGTTCCTCCTTACCTGAGTGGGTTTTCTAACATGCTGGCACCAAAGAAAACGAGTTCTATGGGAGGGTAACTATTTTATCCACTCATAAATGGTATTTATTTATTTACTTGGTACGAATGTATATGTAGTATGACAGTATATTGGTTTTCAAGCAGTAATAAAGGCATTATAAGCATTGTTTCACTCACTAACTAATCACCATACCTGACCTATTTTTGCCACACTACCTGATCATTATTTCTGGCTGTTTCTTCTTCTAATGCTATGTAAACATTGTCCTCCACATTGTCATCGATTGGGGAATCACTCTGGCCCTGAATAACTTTACTAGCCAGGTCACTGGTAACAGGTCCTTTGCCAAGACAATGGCGTGAGGGGGGGAGGGGGGAGGTTATGCAGTGTAAGGCATTGTCCCTGCTTGGTATCTTGTACAGGAATAGAGGAAGGTGTCCCGTGTATACATACGAGAAATCACGTGCGAAAATTGAAAATTGTGCAAATTAGGTACCTTGCAATTGCACGACGTACTGGTACGTCGCCGGGACTGGCAAATGCAAATCGTGGTGACGTACCCATACGTCGTCGGGACGGGGCGGGTTAAAGACATGGCTCAAAGACCTATGATAGCATAATTTACCTCTCTCAGCTCTTCAACAAAATTCAGGTGTGCTTCACTACCCAGTCAAGTTTGCGTGCGTTACAGGGTTCGTTATCTGCTTGACAGATCATACCCATAGTTCTTATCACCCAGAAGACAGACCCAGTTATTTCATCGCAGCTGGAGATGAGGGATGGTATTTTCTTGCAGTTAGGAAGCTCACTAACAACTTTTCCTTACCGATTTTTTTCTGCTTCTGCTCCGTTACTATATTCTTGTGTGCTGTTCATGGAGCCTTTCTCGATATTAAAAAGATATAAGAAGCAAAAAAGAGGATATTAATGGGTAGTTTGGAAGATAAACTGTTTAATAAAAAGGCGGTAGGGAACCATAAGAAGCAAAAAAAGGGGGATATTAATGGGTAGTTTGGAAAATAAACTGTTAAGAAAGAGGTGGTAGGGAACCTCCTTGGCCGACGACAATACAGGCCTTGGAGTCATTGAATGATTGTCACCCCATACAGAATGTGATACAGAATGAGAGATAACACCAGTGTACTGCAGGCTCAGGAGTTGTTCGATGGGAATAATTTTCGTTCGGTTCATATCAGTGAATCGCCTTTATTGGGTACATCCAATTAATAAAGGTTTACTGATCATTGGGACACACATTATTCTTTTCCAAGACAGGGCAAGGCAATGTTCTTTCGAAAAATGTTAATGTATAAAAAGATTTGATGAACAGCAAAAAGTGTAGTTATATACACTAGAGGAAAACCTCATTACAACTACTCGTATTCCAACGATTGTACTCTAACTGCTGGAAAAATTACAAACACGTAGAAAGAGAAGTGACGGGGTCAGAACCGGACATTAGCACAGTACTGAATGGAACTGATAAGGAAACATTTTATCGGGTGTTAGAGGGACCTTAGCACGATAATGAAGGTAACAGACAAAGGATGAGTGACGGTGCAGGGGAAGCGTGCCTGCAGGAGGAAAAAGACCCCAGATAACGTCCCAGAAATTATCAGAGACGGAGGAAAAAGAGTGTACGAGTGTGATAGCTGGGGAGGGAAGGCAGCAATTCTGAATGTGGGGTGGAGGAGGTTGTCGAGTGAAGAGGAGGCTGGGGAACGGTGCGAATGACCGGCAACATGGCACTTTATAGGAGGGAACTGAGGCGATTATATTTTGGTGGGTTGTGGATAAAATGCCTGTCAGTTTTCAAGTGCAGGTAACTGAACTGTTGTCTGGTGAGGAAGTTTCAGAAAGATACTGGTAGTGGTAGTAGTAAAAAAAGTTGCTGAACAACTATTCGTAGCTATAATAATGATTAAAGTTCACAGACATTAGGCATACGCTGCGGAATGTGAATGATGGCATATTTTTACTTCGAATATATACTAAGATAATAGCAAAATTATCTCTTTTTTTTCTATATAACCAGTACAATAACCCAATATATACACCTTTTTTGCTTAATATTATGTTTGATTTTCATAATTCAGCGTTCAGAGAATCTGTCAACATCTTTACTGCCCCATCTGGAGCGTAGGGGCCCGATGGCAGGGTACTTAGTCTCAGCATTTAAGAGGAGAATGACCAGTTGCTGCCTGTCACTGATATTATGTGAGTGATAGCCTCAATAATCCCTGGGATGTACTCCTTTATGGGCTACATCAGGTCGGAGCACCTGAACCCACAACACCACCAGATGTCCATTTAGTTTATGATTATCACTCGTACCATAGTAAATGAGTTGCTAGGCCACGAGGAATCGTTTGCCCTTCCCCCCCCCTTGTCCCATCAAATGTTTGAGAGAATTATATTAGCATAACTCATGCCATTAGTGTTTGTCCTAACAATATTGTACTGTGAATACTGCCAATATCAGTCTTAAAATAGGTATCATGGAAGAAAACTCAGTCAAGCTTATATATTTTACATTTAAGATCATGAGGAATCAATATCAGCTGACATCAAAGAGAACCATGAAATTCTTTGCAGCTTACTTACTTTTGAATTCATGAGATGGTTATTGAATTGTGTCCAGTTCATGCTGCATTAACTTCCATGTATACAAATAGTTCTGGTAAAATGAATTTCGTTGTGAGGAAATAAACAATAACAAGATGAAATGACTAAGGACGAGGGCCCATCTCTGGCACACACCCTCTCCATGCACGACATTACCCCGCATCACCTGTCTCGTTCCCTGGCCTCCCCTCGCATAATGACCTCTCCCGAAGAGTTCCTTGCACCTCTCATCAGAATAATGGCGTTACATACTCGCTTTCGCTTTAGTTTCTTTCGTTTTCAATACGATGGCTCAAGTTTGATTGTTCGTCTTGTCTGGAGATTCTGTACCGGTAACTCCAAGTGCAATATCCACAAGCCTTATTTTTCACTTTCATGTAGAAAAATATATTTATTCCATTTGCTGCAAGTCTCAACAGAGTATCTATTCTGTCAACTATCATCGAATGTTCAACTGTCAATTCAAAAACGTAGGGGCCTGGCGTTAGGTGGCGGCAACCAACTGGTCGCCCCTGAATGGAATTATATGAACAAAAAAGGTCAATCATTCCTTGGGTTTAATTGTCAAATCCTAAGAGGTTGCTTAACCTATAAGATCACCAGGCGTTCATTTGGTTTTGATTTCCATCAGCGTAGTAAAAAAAAAAATGACTGGCCAGCTAGTGAACAACTACTTGAAGGTCGCAATAGGCTGTATTAAGTGTATCGCCCATAGCTATATGACGTAAACAGCATAATCTAAAAGCTTATAATCTTGTGTCACGGAATATATATATGTATATACACTATATCGCGATCACATTAAGAAACATTCCACTGCGGAACTGAGAGGAAAACAGCTAGCATTGCCCAACCTGGCTGGCTTATGGCTCAGGTGAGGGGGACTGCTTTTAATATGGCTACTTCTTTATTGAAGTACTCGAGCCTATTCACTAGTACATAGCAGCTCTAAAGAAGCAGGTACATTTCCATCCCGAAAGGGTCACCACCAACCATTCCAGCTGGAGTTGTGGCCCAAGATGCAATGGTTTGTTGCAGCTTTCGAAGGAGGGATAAGTCGCTTTGTGGGGCAATTTCTGCTTCTCATGCTCAAAACTACGGAAGGACGTGATATTGGGTGGCAAATAGGTAGAAGTTCCGCAGTTCAAATATCAGGCAGCCAGCGCTGCTTGCCCAGCGAGAACTTGAAAAACGTAAATTTATGTACAAGGTGGACCGGGATCTGCATATGCCAAAATTGGAAGAGTTAATTGCACGCGCCATCCCACATAGAAAACTATAAACACCAAACGAAACTGGACTATGGAGAGTATATGAATGAGCATAAAGGGAAAACGTATAGATCTTTGAGCAACCTCTAAATTTTTACTGATTAAGAAAAAAGAAATTACTTGCTTATTTCGTGATAGGTGGTGGCGACCACCATCCACTCACTTGATCTGGTGCTACCTACTTCTTCCGTAGCCTTTATCATTCTTTTTCTGTGTCTGTCCTCCTGTCTTCCTATTTCTCCCATCTTTCCTGTCACTTCTTATTGCTTTTCTTTCCTCTACAGGTGGCTTTACATTGAGTGACAAGCCAAATGGTTTCCTGTAAGCCAAGAAACCATTTACAACGCTGGGTGGTAACCATATAACCAAACCATACGGGCTCCCTACATGTCAACAAGTGGGTTGGTGAAGGGTTAGTGCCCCTCCCAGTAAAACAAATAACTCATAGTCAATGGCCACCCCTTACGGGATTATGGCGTCTGGCAATAGATAAACAGAGATAGAGCTTGCTTATTTTTCTCCAGAAACTTACTTATTTCTCTCCAGATTTGGAGAGCAAGGAGCCACACCTCATCGGTCAGGTAGAGTTGCATGACCTTATAAGAGACCTTAACTCCCCCATGGAGAAAAATGATTTCCTTGTATCTCGACTCAAGCAATGGAACATGCAACAAGGTGGAGATTGTACCAACTCCTTCCAGCTCTCAATGTACTTCAGGATGGATGACATGCTTTGTTCCTTTTATGATGCTGTATCGTTAATGCAACACCTTTGTAAGTCTTGACCTCATCAAAAAGGAAAATGGGGGTTGTTCATAGATTCTGGGAAGAATGCACTGAAGGAAGTCCTTCTCCATAATGGAAATGAGCTTCATTCTGTTCCAGTTGTGCATGTCCATGGAATGAATGAAAGTTACGAAACTATGAGTACCTGTTGACCGCTACTGGCTACAAAACACATTAATGGAGCACCTGAAGGGACCTGAAAGTGATCTATTTGCTTCAAGGACTTCAGCAAGGTTACACAAAGCACGTATGTTTTTCTCTCTTCATGGGACAGCAGAGCAGACGCTAAGAATTACACACAAAAGGAATGCCCTTGTGACCGAAAGATATAATAGATAGGTTTAACTGGCTTAATAAACGTCTTGTTGGCCCTGAGAAGATATTCTTGCCTCCACTTCTTTTGAAACTTTATGAAGGTCATGGATCAAGATGGTGCTGGCTTCCACCGCTTACTAACAAAGTTCCAAGGTATTGTATTTGAGGCCAAAGTAAAGGCAGGTTTTTTCAATAGTCCCTCAATTTCATCTTCTCCTCAGAGATCGGGATTCTTTAGAGAGCTTATTTGAGCTGGAAAGGGTTGCCTGGGAGAGCTTCATGGCTCTTACTAAGAAATACTTAGGAAATTTTCGAGCATTGAATTATAAGGAGCTTGTGGACAAGATGTTGATGAGTTACTATGAACTCGGTGGTCGAATGTCGCTCAAGATAAATTTCTTCCATTCTCATTTGAACTTCTATTTATTATTGGCAATGTCAGTGATGAACGTGACGACAGGTTTCACCACAAACTGTCATATTGGAGGGCCGATATCAAGGCCGATTCAATCTAAACATGATGAGCGACTATTGTTGGACATTACAGAGTGAGAGTAATTGCTCCTACAAACGCAAAATGCAGAGGCACTTCTAATGTGCAAAGGTCACGTAATAATGATTTGTATATATATATCAGTTTGTGCTTAGTATATGATATAAATTAAAGACTAAGTATATACTGTAGTTTTTGTAACAATGTAAAGACTTATTGACACTAATTCGACGAATTTGCATGTTTCGTGGAATTTTCCCTCACTTATGATGTAGTACGTCAAGATTACATGATAGCCAAATTTTAGGGTCAGTTTAGAAATTGGGGGTAACAAATTAGAAGCAGGTGAGAATAAGTCAGAACCATTTTGGCTGTTCACCAGTGTTATTGGACGTTTTCAGATTTATTCTAATGGAATGACAAAGAAATCGATAGAATCTGCGATCAATTCAACAGTTTTAGACTGTGCATGCTATAAAAGATAAAGCCCGAGGTATATAATTTATTGTGTTAATAAGTTTAGTAATGGACATTTAATTTTAGCCTAATGATGGCCTTCACTGCCATGGCCGCGGTAGGACCTAGCGGAATAAAATTTATGTGACTTCCTTTGTAATCTCTTGTCTCCATAATATTCCAGCACAACAGGATAAATATCGTATAAAGGAGTCGTATCTTTGTTGCAGTTATTACTTACACGTACAGCAGAGCATATGAGAGACAGGTAATATTTAACAGCATAAGGACTAAATAGCTGTCATCAAGAACTGCAACGGAATTCCTTGTTATTAGAGTTATTGTATTCAGAAACAGACGAGCGTTTGGCATACCGATATGATCACAGTAAGAACGGCATGAAAAAAAATATAAGTCATGTGACAATTTTTGCACAAGGTATTACAATACACAAAATAACAATTGAGTATGAAGCTTGAATATGGAATCATATAATCAGATCATAAGCTGTTGTGAGCATATACTTGTGTGATTCCCATAAAGATATTTTGCCTAATCATTATTTTATTTATTTATTTTTTTACAGACGTTAGGTTCCTTCGTAAAATTTACTGAATTTTGAATATAACTCGTTTAATCCTAGCAGCATGATTATCAGGGCCAAGCTTCACGGACCTCACATTTCATTTTCAGACGCATAACCTACTTGACTTTGACTCCATGGGCTCCTGAATGTCGGTGCACCCTTTGACGACTCAAGATCTATGATTTAGAGTACTGTTTTACTACAGGATCGGGGTAAGGTGGTGGGGACCATCATCCACTCATTTTTTGTACTACTCCCTACTCCCTCGTTCAAATTTATCATTCTTTATCAGTGTCTGCCCTCCTTTGTTCCCATTTTTTTTCATTCGTCTTGTCACTGTTTATTACTCTTCTTTCCACTTCAGGTGGTTCTACACTGAATGACAGGTGTAGTCGTTTTTTCTGGAACCCAGGAAACCATTTACAGTGCTGAGTGGTAACCACAGAGCCAAATAGCGGGTAATGGGGAACCCATTATGGTGCCTGGGGTGGAGAGACGCAAGTACGGAGTGCATCCGGGAACCGAGCCTCCATACTCTTCTCCGCGTCTCCCCGTGGCAAGGCACTGTCCATCTCAAGGGAACATAAGTTCACTGCATGGGACTACCCTACAGTGGCAGTTGCTTGCTGTGGTCGATGGATGTACGGTACTCGGCCAGACAGACCGGGATAGCTGAACAACAAAAACAGCAACAACAACAACAACAACAACAAAACAGCTGGTTAATTTTTATTAATGATGTTAATGCTCCAAAATTTCTGGTCATCATACGATCGACTCCTAAACCTGCTCCTTGAATAAAGTCTATTAATTAATTTTTCATAAAAGACGACTCTGAATATGTATCCACATTTGTGTATACGATTTAGGTCCAACACTGCAACCAAATTACCTTCATCCAGTGAAGTACAGTACCTTTTTTTTTTTTTTTTTTCATATTTTACATTCTTATCTACCACTACCATCTCCCTCAACATTATACCTCAAAAATTTCCCTGTATACTTTAAGCAACATGAATGAATCAAACAACGGAGGTGTGCAAAATGTATTTGTTCCAAAGACACATAAGCAGTAAAAAGCCAAAGCCGCGATGCGTTCACTTCCATATCACACTAGTTGTGTACATGAAGAACTAAGAAATCCAGATAGAAAAGGGGTTACAGTGATTAGCCTGACGGATGTTGCGTATCTGTCACAATGGAAAAGGAAGTAAGCAGATAGTTGAGAGCACCTCAGAGTTGAAAGAACGATAGCTACTGTAGTCATACACACACACACACACACACACACACACACACACACCAAGAGAGAGAGAGAGAGAGAGAGAGAGAGAGAGAGAGAGAGAGAGAGAGAGAGAGAGAGAGAGAGAGAGGGAGAGAGAGAGAGAGAGAGAGAGAGGGAGAGAGAGAGAGAGAGCTGTGAAAGGAGGGGAGTTGATGAGATTTCGACTTTCATTCTACAACTGTTTCCCCATGCCATGCAACCTCTCTCTCTCTCTCTCTCTCTCTCTCTCTCATACGTATACACAAGCCATTCTCCCCTGGTACTATTCCGGAGTGCACTCCCATTTTGCTGATTTCTCTATCAGTTCCCACTCTTCCTCCCTTGATCTAGGTATATCCAATATTGAGATCACAGCAGTTTTCCATTTATCACTCTCCGTATTCTTTGAAAATAATTTCAAGGAACTTGCGTTTTTCCATTCAGACTCAACGCCCTAATAATGCTATTGCTATAGTTATATTGCTGTCATTACTTTCACCTCCCTCCACATCCTTTTACAACCTCCGAACAATAATTAATCATTCCTACTTTCGGTATTTGTCATTCATTCTTTGTCGACTCTCGTTTGCGATATCTTTTACATAATCCTGTTATTCACATACTCTTTCTTCCTTGTGCCGCTTCGCCTCCCCATTGCCTCTGTTCCCCATCCATTCCCTGTCCCTTCCTTCTTTTGTACATCCAACACATCTCTCAGTCCATTTAGCTGTTCCAGTGACCCCATTCTCTTCCTGACGCGTCACACATATTTCTGCACAAGTCTTTACAAAATCGCTATTCTTCCTTCCTTCACTGACTATTCAGTATATATACATGACATCTTTACAGCCGTATCTTTGAATCGCTCCCTATGACCTTCCTTTAGTTTCCTCAAATTGAGTACTTCCTTTCCACCAGGCATGCACATACAGTATGCCCGTTGCTGGCTACACCCACCCAGGTATTAATACCATGGGAATTGTTCCTATCTATCTATCTATCTATTGCCAGACGCATCAATCCTGTTTGGGGTGGCCACAAACAAATCTCCTCCAAGTCGCCCTGTCCCCCGCCATTTCACTGCCCTGCTCCCAACTCACACCCCCCTCTCTCATATACCTCTCCGCCCCATCCCTCCATCTCATCCTCGGCCTCCCCCTCCCGCATCTCCCCTCCACCTCACTCGCATACACTCTCTTCGTCAGTCTTTCACCCTCCATCCTCTCCACGTGGCCAAACCACCTCAGTGTGTTCCTCATAACGCTTCCTATCACATCCACATCCACACCACAACGCTCCTTTATATCCTCATTCGTCAGCCTGTCTCTCCATGTGACTCCACAGGCTCCTCTTAAATAACTCATTTCCACTGCTGTCACTCTTGACTTGTGTCCTTCCAACAACGTCCAAGCTTCACTTCCATACGTTAGAGTTGGTATCACAATACTGATATGTAGTAACTTTTTCACTTCCATGCTCACTTCCCTGTTTCTTATCACTGCTTTCAAAGAACCAACAACCTTTCTTCCCTGCTGTACCTTTCAAGCACTTCACCCTCCAAACCTCCATCCTTACTCACCACACTACCCAAGTACTTAAACGTACTCACATTTTCCAATTCCTCACCATCCAACCTCGCTGTACATTCACTGACTTCACCTCACTCAAAGACCATCACTATACTCTTCCCTACATTCACCTTTAGATTCCGTTTCTTACACACTCTCCCAAACTCATCCACCAAGCCTTGCAGCTCCCCTTCGTCTTCACTCAACAACACAGTATCATCTGCAAACAACAGTACAGGGAGTTTCCAAACACTATCCTCTCTCACCAGGGCCACTCCAACATCCACTACCCTACCTTGTACCTCTTTTATTACCCCATCCATGTACAGATTGAACAACTATGGAGACATGACGCATCCCTGTTTCAACCCAACTTTCAAAGAGAAAGATTCACTTAGTTCACCATCCACACGCACTACAGCCTGCGCACCATCGTACATACTCTTCACAACATTCAACAACTTCCCATCTACTCCATATATTCTTAACACTTTCCACAATCCTTGTCTATCCACCCTGTCATATGCTTTCTCCAAATCCATGAAAGCCGCATACAACTTCTTTCCCTTCTCTAGAAACTTTTCCACTAAAGATCTAAGAATGAATATCTGATCTACACAACCTCTTCCCTTCCTAAAGCATCCCTGTTCTTCTCCAACTAATTTCTCTGTTCTTTCTCTAACTCTGTCAATAAGTATCCTACAATACACTTTTCCTATTATACTAAGAAGACAAATGCCCCTATGATTACCACACACTTCTTTTTCCCCTTTTCCTTTGTACAAGGGAATAATTATACCTGACTTCCAATCCTCCGGGACTCTACCTTCCTCCCAGGCCAATCTGCACATCTTCCACATCCATTCTACTACTATCTCTCCCCCATGCTTCAGCATTTCACCACACACTTCATCAATTCCTGGGGCTTTCCCCGATTCAACTTTCTTCATTGCCTCCACAACTTCTATCCTACTGATTTCTTCCTGTCTTCTCACCTCCCCCCTTCTCCCAGCCATTCCCCAGCCACTTATACTCGCATTATTTCCATCCTCTATGTTCAACAATTCCTTAAAGTGTTCTCTCCATCTGCTCACTTTTTCTCCCTTCTCCACTAGTAATCTACTATTTTTATCTTTCACTCCCCTGCTAACTTCACTTCCACCCTGTCTTACTCTTTTCACCTCCTTCCAGAACATTTTCTTACAGTCCCTCCACTTTACACTCAAATTCCTTCCAAATTCCTCATCCACTCTCTTCTTACTCTCTCTTACTAATCTTTTCACCTCTCTCTTTCTTTCTACATATAACTCTCTCTTCCGTCTCTCAACTTCTTCCACGCCCCTATTTCTCATCCATTCATTGTATGCTTTCTTCTTTTGTGCCACAGCCTGTCTCACCTCTTCAGTCCACCACGCTGTTCCTTGCACCCCCCTCCGTCTTCTCTTCCTTCCACACACCACATCACATGCTGCACATATTTCTTCTGTAAATATCCTACACACACCTTCCACATCTCCCATCTGCTCCAATTCATATTTGCCCAATCGTTCCTCCACTTCTCTCTTATACTCTGCCTTTTTCTCATCCTCTTGTAACCTTTCCACTCTCCTTGCAACTACTCCTTCCTCTCGTCTTTCCTTTCTTCTATTCCTCCATCTTACTTGAATCCTAATTCTGGGCACCACCAGGTATTGGTCAGAAAGTCCACTCCCCCAACCTCTATACGCTCTTGCATCCATTACACATCTTTGCATCCTTTCATCGACACACACATAATCAATCATCGCCTTCCTTTCATTCAGTTCGCCACCCACCCTTCTCATCACTCACCATGTATACCTGTGGATCGTTTTATGCCTGAAGAGGGTATGGCTATCACCATCCCCCTCGCAGCACAAATGTCCACTAACGCACTCTCATTCTCATCTATCTCAGCAGACACGCCCCACTCACCAACTATTCCATCCACCTTCTCATTCCCAACTTTACCATTCATATCACCGATCAAAAGCACTCTCTCATTCCTTCCAAACTTTTCCATGCACACTTCTACATTTGTCCAGAACTCTTCTCTCACTGTTCTAGCACGATCTTGCGTTGGCGCATACACACACACAATCGCCCACATTTGTATTCCAACTTTCAACTTTACCCACACAATCCTTGACCCAACTGATCCATACTGTCTTATGCTCTTCTTCCATCTTTTACTCACAACTATACATACTCCTTCCTTTGCCCTCTCATTCTCACCTACTCCTGCACATATACCCCATCCATACTCCCACTCTCTCACACTCTCTCCTCTCCATTTTGTTTCAGTTATTCCACATACATCCACTTTCGCACCCTCAAGCACCTGGACAATCTCTCTCTCACCTCATCATTCGCTCCCCTTACATTCCACGTTCCAATAACCATGTCCTTTGTCCGGTCCTTGTTCGTCATCGTTTGGTCAGTCCTTGTCCAAGGCTTATTGTTTGTTTTTTTAGTTAGTTGTTTTCCGGGGAGGGGCACTAACCCTCCGCCAACCCTTTTAGTCGCCATATACGACAAGCAGGGATACAGGGGGAGTATTATTGAAAACCCCCCCTACCCGCAGGGGGTTATGGACCTATTTTCACCCAACTGACACACACACACACACACACACACACACACACACACACACACACACAAACATACACACACACACACACACACACACACACACACAAACATACACACACACACACACACACACACACACACACACACACACACACACAAACATACACACACACACACACACACATATATATATATATATATATATATATATATATATATATATATATATATATATATATATATATATATATATATATCTCATCACCATCATCATCATCATTTATTACAAGTCCACTGGTGAACAAAGGCCTCCCCTAACCTTTTCCATGAATTCCTTGACTGAGCCAATCTTTGCCAGGTTTTCCCTGAAAATTTCTCTATCTCATCCCTCCATCTCCTGTCTGGCCTTTTTCTGCTACGCTTACAATCTCTTAGTGTCCAGTCAGTGAGCCTCTTGACACACAGGGACTCCATCGGTTATCCCTTATTCTTGCTGCATGGCCTGCCCATCTACATTTCTGTTCTTCTATAACTTGTCTAAGATCTTTGACTTTAGTCTGCCCTCTCACCCAAGTTGATCTTTTCCTGTCCCTTAAAAGATAGCCTATTCCCAACATTGACCTCTCCACTGATCTCTGAGAACGGATTAATATATTTTCCATTAATTTTGTCTGTTTCCGGGTCTCACAACCATACGTCATAGCTGGAATTATACATTCGGTATATACTTTTCGTTTCATACAAACTGGCAAGCTACTTTTCGTAATGTCTCTATGTTTACCAAAAGCTTTCCATCCAATTGTAATGCGTCTTTTCATTTCGCTATCATGATCATTTGTTAATTTCAGTATTTCCCCCAAGTAGGTGTACTCCTCAACTTCTTCAAGGATTTCTTTGCTTATTCTGATGACGCTCTTTGGTGTTCGTGGATTAAACTTTAGTTTTACTCCGGTTCATCTTTAGCCCTACTTTCACTCTTTCTCTGTTCAGGTCATTTAAGGGAACGAAGCTTAGATTAGCGTGCCTTGTGAAATACTGACCTGACTCCCCCTTGACTGTCCAATGAAAGGTGAGCCTAGGGTATACTGACCTGACTCCCCTTTGATAGTCCAGTGGAAGGTGAGGGTCTCGGGGTGGGCTAGAACACTGCAGGCTAGAGTGACATCACCACCCTGTTCCACCAAATATTCGGTTCGCTGCCTAGCCTTGCACACCGGGGCGTCTGTACCGGGTAGAAAGAGAAGTTTCCTGTTAATACGGAGAGTCTGCCGAAGGTATTTCAACTTGTGTTATAGATGCAGTGTCGCTTGTGGTACATTTGGGTTTTGCCAGTGCTACTCAGTGCACAATGGTACGCAGTAAATTACTTTCTTTTTACTCATTTTCAAAGTGTTACACTTAAGTAACGATGGAAGTGCAACTGTACTTGTGTACTTGTCTTTGTTGCATGGGTATTACAACCACCGGGCACCTTTTTCAGTGCGATTACGCCTTTTTAGTTTGGCTGTGGCCTCTGAGGCGGAATTCTATTCAGCTTAAGCTTGTGACGTTTTGAAATAGAGGGATTGCTATATTGTTACATCTTTAAGGCTCCTATGACTCACTCTCAGGTGAATTAAAATGTGTACTATCAGATGGAACAGAATACAGGAATCGTCCTGATCATGAGAGTGTGAATGGTGGCTATAAAATCTCAGTCTGATATGACTAAGTTTCAGCTGAGTAAAATCACCTGAAGTTATGGTAAGTGGAAAGAATGCTATATCTTCACGATCGTAGGAGGGTTATTTGATCCACAATCTGCTCTAACTCATTCCTTAATTAAGCAAAACCGTCCGACGGCAGTTTAGTAAAAACAAGAAACACGTAATAATAGTGAAGGAATTACTTAGATATCCCTCGTATCCTTGCCATCTGAACACGTTTACTTGTACCCTAGACTCGTATGATAAATCAGCACAGATCTTCAGAAAATACGTTTTGTGTGTTAGTGTTATGTTAATTGTAGTTCTTTTAAGTGTTGTTACTTATATATGTACCTAGAAAGTTATTCACTGAAATGTTATCAGTAAACGGAAGTGTGCACATGCTGGATAGTATGTGTACATACTGTATATATGACAATCTGTATCTGTATCTGTACTGTATCAATACCGTATGTGTACATGCTCATCTCTGTTAATGATTCTTTTCTTCAGTTTAAGATGCTTGAAGCTTAATTCATCTTTGCATTTCACATAATTAAAATAAATCCTGTCTGATGACTGAAAAGAGATACCGGTAAGCAAGAGGACCCAAAACTTAGCATTTTCTGTTAAGAAAACTCACGTAAAAAAACTCACAAAGTTGGTGCAAGAGGCAAGGTAATCCTGTAAGAATCTCCACAAGCAAGAAGAAAACTGCGTGATCATGAGAACAGAAACAAAAGATCGTACTGATGCTGTGTTAGCTTCAGATTTAAGCAATGAGCTCGTTACCATGGGACTTGCTATTCCACATTTACCAATAGTTTCCACTTATCACGACAAGAGTACAGCAGGCTTCTTCATTAAACCATCGTTCAACTAACCCCAAAAAAATACAAGCAGAGAACCGAGGTATGCAACAGTGCTACGAAGTTCTGTCAATGGTATGAAATGGGAAGACTGCATGTTCTGTCAGGATACAACTGTAAAAGAAGAGCTCACATATGTGACAACGTTCATCAAGAGTAGCTCTATTCTGGAAGCCACGAAATATGACCCAGTCATTCATGTGCGCCTTCCTGGAGTGCTCTACCTCACTGCTGCTGAAGGGACGTACCACAATAAATGTTACCACAACTTCAGATGAATTACATCAAAAACAGAAAAAGCTTCTATACTCATTTTTTTTTTTTTTTCGAGGCGCAGATGCACTTGACAGATTGGTGATTGACTGAATGCAACATGTCCGAATAACATTGTTGTATTGGGTTTCGATTCACATCACCGGTAAATATTTGAAATACAGCGATGTTATTCGGACATGTTGCATTCAGCCAATTAGCACCAAGCTATCAACTGCATCTTCGCCCAGGAAAAAAAAAAAAAGGGAGTATAGTGAAGGGTCAACTGTTGCTAGGGAATGGTTAGTTATGGGGCTCAAAGAAACAGGTAAAAAAATAAAGCACAAGTACTTGATTTGTCAGAAGTATGGCAGTATTGTTATGACCTGGCATCGAAAGCATAAGAGGAAATATTCCAGTCATTTCTAAGCAGCAGAAGCACTTTCAAAGCCAAACTTCAGCATTGGACTGGTGACTTTTATGGCTACATCACATTGCAACCACCAGAAAGACAGGTTCTGCTTGTTCCCATAAAATATGGAAACATTCCGTTTTAGAAATTAGTGTCTAAATCAGAAGAGCCCTTAGACTGTAGCACCAGTCGAGCAGGGCAGTACTCCCGAGGTGGATGGAAAGCTGATGACAGGGAGTGCTGGAGCTCCCGTTTCATCAGCCCTCAGGACTAGTTCCTGACCATCCCCCTTTGCTGAACTTTTTCAGTATCTCAGTTATACAGAGAGTAGGCCAGCATGCTCTGCAGTACAAATTTCTCTAACTACCTACACCAAACTACATGCACAGTGCACACGACACTTCCTATTCAAAATTTAACTAAAATGGCGTCTCTTCACCAAGCCTCGGAGTCCCCAGGGGGGGGACCATAAATGCCCCACCATCCGCCCCTCTCCCGGTGATGACTCAAGGTGCCTGGAACCACTGTCTGACTCTCTTTTTCTTCATTTCTGCAACATTCGCGGCCTTTCCTCTAACTTTCGCTCTGTTGAGCACCACCTCTCCTTCTCTAAACCTCACCTTCTTTTTCTAACGGAGACTCAGCTGTCTGAGGCAACTGACAACAAACTCTTTTCTGTATCCTCCTACTTTCTCTATACTCATTTCAAAGCCAAAGGTGGCTTTTGTGTATATATATGCAACGACTTATCTTGTTCTCGTGTTCCTGAACTCGGTTCTTCTGAATTCTCTACAATCTGGCTTCGGCTTTCCTGTCATTCTCTGACTAAATATATCTGTGCTGTTTACTTATCTCCTAATTCTACTAACTATCAAAAATTCTTCGACTATCTTACTTCTACGATGGAACACATTCTATCCATTTCTCCTTTCTCTGAAATCTCCATTCTAGGAGATTTCAATGTTCACCACCACCTTTGGCTCTCCTCTCCTTTCACGGATCCACCTGGTGAACAAGCCTACATCTTTTCTATCCTTAATGACCTAGAGCAGCTTGTACAGCACCCTACCCGTATCCCTGACTGCCTTGGAGAGAGCTCCAACATACTTGACCTCTTCCTCACAACTAATCCTTCTGCTTACTCTGTTAATCTTTTCTCTCCGTTGGGCTCCTCCGATCACAACCTTATTACCTTAACCTGTCCTATCACTCCGGTAAGGCCTGTGGACCCTCCAGGGAAACGTCGTCTGTGGCATTTTGGAGCCGCGGACTGGGGGGCCCTCAGGCAGTACTTCTTTGATTTTCCCTGGAATGAGTATTGTTTCCATGGCCGGCAGCCATCTGAGTGTGCCTTGTGCATTATGGAGGTTATTCTCTCGGGCATGGAAGCATACATTCCTTTCTCATATCCTTTGACTAACGCAAGAAAGCCTTGGTTTAATCACGCTTGTTCTAATGCTGTCCGCAACAAGGAGAGGGCCTACAAAAGGTACTGGAGCCAACCCACCCCTGAATCACATCATCTTTACGTTTCTACCCGGAATCGTGCAAAGTCTGTTCTTCGCTCTACTAAAAATAATTTCATCCATACTAAATGCTCTCAGCTCTCCAACTCAAATTCTTCCCGCTCCTTCTGGCACCTTGCCAAAAATCTTTCTAACAACTTTACCTCATCATCCTTCCCTCTTCTTTTCTACTCTGATGGTTCTGTAGCTATTTCTTCTACTGATAAACTAGATCTCTTCGCACAGACTTTCTTCTCCAATTCCACCTTAGACGATTCCGGTGCTGTTCCTCCATCACTTCCCCCCTCTGACTTCCTCATGGCTGACATTAAAATTTCTTCAGTTGTATTTTCTGCCATCACTGGCCTCAGTACTAACAAGGCATATGGGACTCATGGGGTCCCTCCTGTTGTTCTCAAGAACTGTGCTTCTGTGCTTACACCCTGCCTAGGCAAACTCTTTCGCCTTTGTCTGTCAACTTATACCTTTCCTTCTTGCTGGAAGTTTGCTCTCATTAAGCCAGTCACAATGAAAGGGTGACCACTCCCAACCCTCCAACTATCGTCCAATTGCTTTAACGTCCTGTATTTCAAAAGTTTTTGAGTCAATTCTCAATAGAAAAATTTTAAGGCATCTTTCCTATCACAACCTTCTTTCCGATCGTCAGTACGGGTTCCGTCAGGGATGCTCCACTGGCGATCTTCTCACCTACCTTTCAGACTCCTGGTCATCCTTCTTTCGGGACTTTGGCGAAAGCTTTGCTATTGTACTTGACATCTCAAAGGCTTTCGATCGAGTCTGGCATAAATCTTTAATTTCCAAACTGCCCTCCTACGGTTTCTATCCTTCTATCTGTGCCTTCATCGCTAGCTTCCTTTCTGGTCGTTGTATAGCCGCTGTTGTAGACGGCCATCGTTCTTCTCCTAGATCTATCAACAGTGGTGTTCCTCAGGGCTCTGTCCTATCACCAACTCTCTTCCTTTTATTCATCAATGATCTTCTAAGCTGTACATCTAACCCTATCCACTCATACGCTGATGACTCCACCCTTCACCTTTCCATTCGGTTCCCGCAACGCCCATCTCAACAGTTACTTCAACAAACAAGGGATGAGGCTATGGCACACCTATTGTCTGACTTGGCTCGTATCTCTGACTGGGGTAAAAATAATATGGTTGTTATTAATGCATCTAAGACTCAGTTGTGTCAAGTGGGGTTGGTGGAGGATTAGTGTCCCTCCCTGTAAAACAATTAACTCTAAGCCCTTGGCAACCCCGTTTGGGATACATGGCGTCTAGCAATGATGATGATGATGAAGACTCAGTTCTTACACTTATCAACCCGACAAAATCTTCCACAGGTATACCCACAAATGTTTAATAATATTCAGCTTAATCCTGCATCATCCTTGGGGTTTCATTTACTCGAGACTTATGTTGGAAAGATCATATAACATCTCTTGTAAAATCTGCTTCCAAGAGATTGGGTGTGCTAAGCCAAGTCCGCTCTTTCTCTACCCCTGCACAATTGTTGACTCTATACAGGGGTTTTATCCGCCCCTGTGTGGAGTACAACTCTCATGTGTGGGGAAGCTCCCCACATACAGCTCTTCTCAATAGGGTGGAGTCAAAGGCTTTTCGTCTCATTAACTCTCCTCCTCTTACTGACTCCCTTCAACCTCTGTCTCTTTGCCGTATTGTTGCATCTTTATCTCTTTTCTGTCGCTACTTTAATGGTCACTGCTCCTCTGAACTGTCTGCTTGCATTCCTCCACCTCTATGACGGGCGCGTAGCACCCGTCTGGCAGCAAACTCTCATCCCTTTTCTGTCCAACTCTCTAATGCAAGAGTTAACCGTTACTCCCAGTCTTTCATTTATGCAACAGGTCAGCTCTGGAACTGTCTCCCTCTGTCTGTATTTCCTGCTGTCTATGATCTCCAGTCTTTCAAACGCAGTGTGTCCAGGCATCTCAAAATGATCGGATCTTGAATTTGGCTCTCTATTGTATTTTGTTTTTCTCTTGGAGAGAACTGTTACTGCGGGCTCATGGCCTTTGGTTCCTTCTTCCTAGCATAAAAAAAAAAAAAAAACATACCTTAGTACCAGGTCAACGAGGAATTCCTTGAGATGGTACACGTGGCACTGAAACTCAGAGCTGACATCCTCTCACATCCTATCTGTAGAGGATTTGTTGTTATCGAAGAAAAAGAATGATCCCTTCCATTCCTGGAAACCTGATTAGGTTTCTGAGATTCATGTTTGGTGGCCAGAATATAATGAAGGAGGACCCAAAAGAATATCCTGACAGTAAGGACCCAAGCCAGAAAGAAACCAGAGCCCAGACAAGGATTCTCAGCATAGCACAAGACATTGTGTACAACCTTAGTGGCGGCAAATGTTGGACACTGAAGCACGCTGGAGCCTGTAGGAAGAGAAATACAAGACAGAAATGTTCATCTTCCACAAACATGGGTAAATTTCATCATGCTTGAAGAACACAAAGCAGATCTGACAAGGTTTTCATCTCATCAGCTAATCGTACAGGTACCAAGGAACGAGAACAATTCTTGATGATTTAGTTTCAGCAATGAATAGCAGGTCAAGTCTTCTGATCCTGACATCAACAACGAAGAGTTGGAAGCACGCCACGAGGAAACACTGACACCCGAATAATTTTACACTGTGTGAAAAGCCAGGCTTCCACCAATGTAGTTGCTGCTCGGGACACTGATGTGCTGGTTCTCCTGCTGGCCCACTTTGCAAAGATGTCATGTTCGAGGGTCTGGATGAAATCGGGCACATCAAAGACACCGATATACATCCCTATTCACTCACTGCAACGCAGTTTAACAACCGCGTTCTTAGCACCTTGCCAGCCTTTCATTCATTAACAGGCTCCGACACAACTTCGTTCCCGGCTGGCCACACCAAGAAATCCTGCTGTAGCATATTGAACATCACAATCTCCTCTCAACCCTGGGCAAAGTTGAGCTTGCTGACCAAGCTTCCGCTGATGCAGAAGCCATCATCTACAAAGTCTACAAAGCCAACACAAGTACATTTGTGGACAGCACTGGGGCAGCCGTCTTTGCTGAAGCTCACCTCTTGGAGACGCTGTCACCAACACATGATGCTTTGTTCTTCTACATCAAGCGGGCACACCGTTAAGCAGCAGTATGGGAACAGGCTGAGAAACAGTATACTGCACTGCCCCCGCCAGAGAATTACGAGTGGCATTCTTGTCCCTACCTTGATGTCCCTGTGTTCAGTGCCCAAGTCCTGCTTAGAAATGATCAGTTGCAACTGTACCACGAACTGCAGAACTGGCAACCGCAAATGCAAGAAGAATAAGCTGCCATGAACTGCTGCGTGTAATTGTTGCATAAGGGAAAGTTGTGAAAGATGAAAGTCTTTGCTGGCGAAGTTAAATCCACTGTGTGATGATTAACGCACTACATGAACACATTGTGTTCAATTTAATAGGCTTTTATCATTATATTTTTTTTTATTTTTTGGTTACCAAGTGTGTGTATCATATAAGCACAATCATGTTCTGTCTTAAAAAGTACTATAAATGATTAAAAGATATGAAATAAAAAGACACTTGTCATTTATACAACACATAGCATGGTCTGTTTGTTAGCCCGGTAGCCATGTTGAATATAATTAGTAATACCTCGTGAACAACGCAAAACTGTTTTTGCAAAAGTCAAACATTAATTCAGCATATCTAAATCTTTCAGAAAAAAAAAAAAAAACACACACTGGCAAACTTTGTCTCGCATTCGCCTACCACTTTTAATCTAAGTCGAATTCACAGAATCGGTACCAGTCTACCCATTGTATGCAGAATTTCTCTGATTTTGTCATGTCGTGCTTGTAATTTCCGCACTCATGGTTCGGAAGCAAACGTATCGTCGGGGCAGATCAATTGATCTGATCTTGCTAACGCCAGACGATTTGGTTCAGCAAAGAGTTAGCATCGTAGCCCGAGAGTGATATTACTAGTGCTGTTGATCAAGTTATAGATAGTACAACTCTACTGTTCTTTTCCAGCTCATAGCAGAAGTTTTTATTCTTCTCTGAGTGTGCATACTGACCTACTAATGTTAATACTGGTACCGTTAATGCCGTCATGGCCGGCACAATTTTAGTAATGTATTGCAACTAACACCGAACTATTTTACTCAGTTAATAGTCAGTTTGGGGTGCTTGAGTGGTATTGAATACACTTATAAAATATCTCTATCTACTCACTTGCCCCAGTGGTCAGCTGAAAAAGGAAGGGGAAAAAAAATTAGGACCTATCGATTAGGCAATGGTTGTTAGGGCAGACAGTTTTTGCTAAACCTCAAACACCCTTCAGATTAGGATATGCAACCGTTGAATTTGCTGTCCGACCGTGGGATTCTCAGACATACTGAAGATCGAGTACCTGGTGCAACTTACATTCGTTTTTCCAGGAAGATTTTGAGACGCAAGAAGATTCAGCACCGTAGTCTGTTTTCCTAGATCTTCCTTCAGAAACCAGTTTTGACGTAAGAATATTTTCCTCTAGTACCATTTTTTTTCTTAAGAGGAACAGGAGACATAGGGAGAGCGGGCATTCTTCGTCCATCCTACAAAAACAAATAATGGTTACGATAGGGAGTCGATCGTAAATATGTTGGAGAATCCCATATCAGGTCACGCATTTAACTTTAGCTGTGAGCGTGCTAGGGATGAAGGAAAATTTACCCTTTAATGAGTTCATTCCTTCTGCTACCTGATGAGTTTACTTAGCTTCGACGAGTTCTCGATTATCGATGGGTTCAATAAAGCTACATCTACTCCCTGTTGTCGAAATGGAAGGGGTTAACTTGACTTAAATAACACCTCGCTGCAGTGGATGACTTCATAGGTTAAAAAGTGCAAGAGGGGAGTTGACTGGGAAGCTTACAATTGGCAGTGGAATGAGGACATTACCATTAGTTTCAGTACTGCGGAAAATGTACCAAACACTATCAGGCTGCTGTATGCACTCTTAGCTGAATACAGTCGCCTGAAATTAGCTGTAACAGAGTACTGGAGTTGTCCCGGCCATGAGAGCGTTAATGGTACCAATATTAATCACACAAGTTCCCGTAACTCACTCTTAGCTGAATAATATCACCTGGCGTTAGCTGCAGTAAATACTAGAGTTGCGCCGACCATGAGAGGATTAATACTGTAAAGTGAAACGAGCAAAGGGCAGTACGAAGCGGGTCATAAGGAAAACAAGTTTAGCAATATTTAATACTGTAAAGTCTATTGAGCAAATGGCACCAAGGAGCAGGCCATAAGGAAAACGCGTTTAGAAGGGTGATTTGATACATTTACGTGAGGGGAGGTGTGTTGAAGGGAAACCTACAGGGATGTTTTGTGAAGGTAAGTGTATAGGGAAAAGTAATTAATGGAAGTGTTCTGAGGGGCAGTGTATAGGGTCTCGACTCTCAATTAACTTGGGGTGGCGAGACAGATGCGTGAAAGGGAGGTGAAACAGGGGACCCGGACTGGTAATTTTAGAGGACGGGAGTTTGAGTGCTGGCGAAGATGTAAGGCAATGGGTTCAAATGAGGTAATTACCATTGAACGAGCCTGAAAGAGGTAATTTGGATGTGTTATGATTGTGCTCGATGGTAAGCAAAACATTCGTAAAGTAAAATGTTGTCATATGTAAAGCCAAATAACCACTTTGCCTCTCCAATTTCCATAATATAATGAAATGGAGAGCATACTATTGAGTCTGCAGTACCAGGGAAAAAGAATAAGGAAGTGGAACGGAGAAATACTGCATTATGTATTCAATGAATTATGTGTTCAAGGAAATATTGGAAATGACCCTGGTTTACATCAATACATTATTTTCTTCTGGGTAGCAATCAGTGTTGAATCTTGGAATTCTGGGTAAGAACAAGACAAAGAACACCTCTGATGGCCGCACCATTCCAGCTGGACGCACCACCCCAGCGAATCCCGAAAGATGTGCTTTATCTTGGGACACACACCTCAGACACACCATAGACAAACCCAAGATATACCTCAGATGTAGACACTCCAGACGCACACCAGACACACCAGCAAAACCCCCACCTCTGAACACACACACACACACACACACACACACACACACACACACACACACACACACACACACACACACACACACCATGTGTGATGAGCATAAAACTCTAAGGTTGCAACTTGGCAGATTTCAGACTTCAAAAAATTACTGTGACAGTGAACGAATAACACTGGAACAGACACTGCATTTGGCCGTCCTTGAGGTGGCGGCAAACAGGAAATATAAAGTAAGCTATTCTATTTTGTGTTTGTATTCTTCAGATTTGGTGCAGAGAAACATATTTTCTTAGTACGAATATTAACACCAACTATTAAACGAGAAGTCATCTGTCTTCTTAATTTATCTTTTAACACAGTGGAGAGGATTTTATGTAACATACACTTCTTAACCTGTAAAGATCATTGCACACAGTGTTCTGTCTCAGTTCAGTTCATTAACACATTATGTGCTAACAAAGGAGTGAAAGAAGAAGTAAATAATAAAGTTAACCTGCCGGATGTAGGGGCGGAAGCTTCATAATCGAGCAGTGAGAAGAAAATAATGGCGTGATATGGGGAAGTTCCGGGTAATGAATTATAGATCAGGCGATAGAAAGAAAGGGTAAACAACGGAGGAGGGGAGAGGGCGATGATGGACGGGTATATTATCTGACGAGTAATTTGGTATTATTATTTGCATGTGTATTCGCCAAGTGTCTGTTTGATGTAGAGCTAAATAACTGATTGTCATAGTGGGGCATGGCTCTTACAGAAGTGCACAAAGAAACAGAATGAGTCTGAAGGGTAACGTTGACCCCTGCACAAGTACATGAGAGCGAATGAATATCAAAAAGTGACTGAAAGATGTAACACTAAATGAATAACAGGAACTAAATAGTTACTGCTTCCATTACGGCCACCATTACTACAACCGCCACTACCACAACCACCCCCAGCACAACCAAAGCCACCATCACTAGAACCATCACCACAACCACCATCGCAACTACCACTACTATCACCACTACGTGAACAACTACCATTACCATCACCATTACCACCGACACTACTACTACTACTACTAATAAGTCGGTAGGCGATGATGGCCAGTTCTAAACGGGCCGTTGCGATTCAGCCTGTGCACACAAAGGGGCACCCTTATCTGGTTTGAGTCTAAAAATACTGTCTCTCGCCTCTCTTTGGACACAAACTAAACCAGCCAGACAACAGAAATAACCCGATACTTGCATAAACACAATAAACATAAAAAACTGTGAGAAAAAAAAATAGACTATGAAACTTCCCCAAAAGTACTGATTTTGTTCGTAATACACATATCTAGTCATTTTAGACCATTCCAGCACCACTGAAAGTTGCTGCAGGGTGAAAAGACGGATTTTACTTAAAGTGATGTTTTTTCTTTTCTCGGCTTATTTATCACCGCCGTGTATACAGTCATTTTCCTAAAATTTTCGTGCTCCATTGCGAGACACAGGATGGGTTTGGGAAGCTAAAACTTGTATTGTCAGGTTCGCCAGACATTTCTCTTCAGTTTAGCAAGAAAAATCGAATTTCAAAATTTGAAAAAAATGGACCCACGGCCAAGGAGAGGCTAAAAAGAAGCTGCTAGACAATGATCAGTTGCTTAGCAACCCAAACCTTTCGGACACAATCAGGTCATAGGCTGGCCATTGCATCCTTGTTTGGTTGGAAACGGTTAATTCTGAAGAAAAGAAGTGTCTGCCACAATGAAACAAGAGAGAAAAAAAAATACAAGAAAGAAAGAAAATGCAGCTATCAATAAGGACAGGATGGAGCTGGCCAATAATAATAATAGTAACCAACAACAACAACAATAACGAGCACACAGAGTGCAACACCCGCGTCCCTCAATTGATTGATGGACCAAATATTTGACTTTGCCTGGTGACCTTGATCTTCGACAGATCTTTTTTTTTTTTTTTTTTTTAGGGATGCGTGAACCAAAAGCTAAAAGTCCGCAAGATTGCCCCCCCCCCCGAAAAAAAAAGGAGCAAAATTCAAGATCCGTTCATTTCGAGTTGTCTGAAAACATTGCTTATAAAAGACAGAATGTCATAGGCAGCAGGAAATACAGACAAAAGAAGACAGTTCCAGAGCTGACTAGTTACATACATGAAGGACTGGGAGTAATGGCTAATTCTTGCATCAGAGAGCTGGACAGAAAAGGGATGAGAGTTTGCTACAAGACAGGTGCTACGCCCCTGCCGTAGTGGTGGTGGATGATTACTCTCAAGACCGAATTTTTCATGTTAACCTTCCCACCAACTTTCAGTCAATTAGACAACAAATATTTGAGAAGCTTTGTCTGGTGACTTTGAACTCGGACACTTCCATGTGACCTCGCCTTTTGACTGGCTTAAAAAAAAAAAAAATCGATTTCTTTATACTTGTCAAAGCAAAAAACAGTTTAAGTTGATCATCCAGTGGGATTTTGGCTTCTGACCTATATCTCTCAAGAACAATGTGTAACACTACTGAACTGTCCTCAACGCATTTATCAAGTTTAATTCAATGAAGATCAAAACTGTATTAGTTATTCTGTTCAACCAGTGACACATACTATGACCTTGCCTTGTTACTTTGACCCTTGATTTATTGTTTTCAAGAGTGAATCACTTTATTCTTCCCGATCCCTTAACACTTTAAAAAAGTTTAATGTAAATTATTTAAAAACCGTGTGACTTGACCCTGACTTTTGACCTTGTCCTGGATCTATTGTTGAAAAATAAGCCGTCTGCTTGGCTGACACTCAGTGCTTCCACTAAGAATGAAAACTGAGTTATTCTATGTTAACAAACATGCACAGGTTAAATTTTGACCTTGCCTGTGAATTTGACCTTTGACTGATTGTTCTCAATACTGAAACTCTTTGTTCTCCCCTAAACAGTAACCCTTTCCCAAAGTTTGTTGTCCATCAGCTAAAAACTGTTTACATTTACTTTGACCTTTGAAATTATTGTAAATAAAAGTACGTCTACTCCTTAGCGAACCCTCGACTCATTCACCAGTTTTTGTACAATGGGATGAAAATGTGTCAAAGAGAAAAACAAAAAATCACCTGGGGCGAACTTTGACCCTGCACTGTGCCCTTGACCTTCAATGTACTGTTTTCAAAATTCAAACACTTCATTATGACCTTAGGCTACCTTTAATCATTTACTAAAGCTTGGGCGAAAGTGAGTACAAACTGTTTAATTTCATTTTGCTAGGTCAATATTTGACCTAACGCTGTGACTTCAACCAGTAAAACTATTGTCCAGAAAAACACTATACTGTATGTTTACATGGGTTGTCCCTCCACACTTCCATCGGTTGTAATATACCGGTATTATTAAGTTATATTGTTAACACACACACACACACACACACACACACACACACACACACACACACACACACACACACACACACACACTTAAAACATAACACTCACTCTTGCTCTGCGAGACGCAAATGTAATTACAATGACCCGACTGGGGCGCCCACCTTTCACTCATGAAACGTAAAGCTATCAGTAAGTAATTATACACTGAGTGACAAACCAAATGGTATCTTGTAACCCAGAAACCATTTACCACGGTGGGCAGCGACCACATAATCCAGTGGATGTCTGGCGGTCTACTGGGTTTAGGTTATCCCATCAAATGTGGCACATGGGAGTTTTCATCCAAGGTGTGGTTGGTGTTTATTCCTCCTACAGTTCCACACATGGATGAGCAACTGGTCACTCACCAAATGGTGCAGTAAAGGAATGCAAGATAGATGCATCCTATTACTACTAGAACTACTACTTCTACCAATGCTACTGCTACTACTACTACAACAACAACAACAACTACTACTACTACTAGTAGTAGTAGTATTACCGTAGCAGTAATAATAATAATAATAATAATAATAATAATAATAATAATAACAATAATAATAATAATAATTACTACTACTACTACTACTATTACTACTACCACTACTACTACTATTACTACTACCACTACTACTACTATTAATACTACAACTACTACTACTACTACTACTACTACTATTACTACTACTACTACTATTATTATTATTATTATTATTATTATCCTCCAGTCATCAAATCATACAGTGCCTCATCAGGAGCATAGGGGTCCAGGGCATTATGTGGGCAATAAAACCCAACTTTCCCTCTAATGTAAACTCTTGTGGACCCAGTCTGTTTGGTGTGCGAGGCCCAACTAGACCACCAAGTTGTCGCTTGGCTATATGGATACCGACCAGCGTAGCACATGGCTTCCTGGGGTACAATAACCAGCTTGGCTTAATCAGTGTAAAGTTACCTGTGGCCACCACTACAGCAAGTGAGTGCATGGTGGACTCCCAGTCGACAATATTTGAAATAATAATAATAATATTAATAATAACAACAGTAGTAGTAGTAGTAGTAGTAGTAATAATAATTATAATAATAATAATAATAATAATAATTATTATTATTATTATTATTATTATTATTATCTACATTTTAATGATCCAATTTCTGCATGTTTGTTGGTTTGATACCGTAACACAGCAAAAATAGCGTATGTAGCGTAAATTTTTGTTAGGGCAAGGTACCGTTAAAATGCTTTAACTTGAAGAATAAAACAAATTCCAGGCCAATTGGGCCACCAGTTCCCGAGTTATTATTCACTTTTAGCCTTTTGTTTCAAATTTAATATTTGCTTTTAGTGCAGTGGATGGATCCGTCCTTGGTCCGATGTTGGCGTGTTTTTTGTATAATCAGTATCTCGGCTGTCCTTCCTCCGTCCTTAATTGTACTGTATTGCATAATGATATAGTATAATCTATATTATAGTGATCAGATTTCTGTTTGTTGAATGGGCTTGTTTATTACCGTAACACAACAAAAACGACGCATGTAGCGCAGATTTTTGTTCGAGCAAGGAACCATTAAAATGCTATAGCTTGAAGAACAGAACAATTTCCAGTCCAACTGGGCCACTTTCCGGGTTATGACTTAGTTTTGAAGACAGAAAGTGACGACATCCAGCGGAGGCCGCCCAAGGCTGCCTCTCAGCGATTAATAACAATAATAATAATTATTTATAATAATAATAATAATGATAATAATAATTATTATTATTATTATTATTATAAACATATGATCGTCTCCTACCTTGTTCTCCCATACTTCAGAAATTAACCCGCTGACCCACAAAGTCTACCCACTCACCCTCCCATAACTTCCCAGCCTCCCACACATTTACCTACCCAGATATAGTGCATAAATACACAGCACTCCCAACAACACACCTACCAACCCATCCCATCCACCCTACCACTCCATTAAGCGACAACCAACCGCACTTGGATCAACCTTCCCACCCGCTCACCCACCTGTCTCCACCTCACTCAACCATTCACCCATTTTCCCCACCCAACCCTCCACCCACCCACCCACACACTCCACCCATCCACCCACCTACCTGCCCACTCTTCCCATCCACATATCCACTCATCCTGCCTACCCTGCCATCCAACCCAGCCATCTCACACATCCCACCAAACCCATCCACCCACCTATCCCAACTCAATCACCCTTTCTACCCATTTCGTCCACCCACCCATTAACCCCCGCTCAAACATTACACCCGCCCACCCACCCACCCACCCTGCATAACCACAGGCTGCACCCACCCTGCCCTCCCCAACCTAATCCACTCACCCCATCCCATCTATCCACCCCACTCATCCACCTATAATTTCCAGCAACAGGATGACTTACAGGTTTACACACACACACACACACACACACACACACACACACACACACACACACACATACACACACACACACACACACACACACACACACACACACACACACACACACACACACACACACACACACACACACACACACACACACACACACACACACACACACGTAAGTATGCATGTGCACACACACAGAAGCATAGTAATTTTATAATAATCACAATATTAGTAATTATAATAACTAGAACTCTAAATTCCCTGTGGACAGTCACCACTCTACATCTACTGTTTCTTACAGTGACCTTAACGCCACTGGGAAGATTTAGAATTATTTTTAAGAAAACGAAATAAAGTCTTGGGGATCCGTCCACCAAGTTTCATTTTCCGATTACTTGCTCACGTCATGCTGAAATCGTCAGCAGACACGACCACCTTAACTCGTTCACTCATAATACTGTGACTTTCTTCCAGTGCATGTAAAGGACCTGGAATTTTATTTCGATCAACAATGGCCCATGCCAGGACATATAACCAGGGCCAATAAGAATCCTTTTGCAGCCTCCAGTTCTCCTGGAATCGTCGCAAGACTATGAGGCCGAGATGATAATCTATCTATCTATCTATATAATTAGGCTGCTTCCCCCAAGGAAAGGGAGGTAGCCGAGACAGGACGAGACACTCCCCATTTACTCATCCATTCAAACACATTCATTCGCATCTTAGCCCCAAAGGGGAGAACGGACAGATCCTCACCGCACTACACCGCACAAGGGTCAACTGTGTAATGCAATCAGTGACATCCGCAGCAGGGCCCGACAGCAGAACTGGTTTACCCCTGCCACATCATAACAGACCCATCCCCTTACCCGCACCTGACCTGACTAGCTGATCAGACCAAATGCGGGAGAATATCCCCTCAGGGCTGCGTCATCACTTATTCATTCACGATTTCTCTCCATTTATTTCTGTCACGCACAGCCACTCTTCCTTGCTCAACAGACATCCCTCTCGCATCCAGCGCTCTCTTCACACTGTCCATCCATCCTATTCGTGGTCTTCCTCTCACCCTTACTCCTATCACATCAGATCTAGTTATCTTTTTCACCAATCGCTCATTATCCATTCTCTCCATATGCCCAAACCATCGCAACACTCTCTGCTCAACTCTACCAGCCATCTCCCAAACAACTCCAGTTCTCCTTCGCACTTCATCATTTCGCACCCGATCCATACACGTCAATCCACACATACTCCTCAGACACCTCATCTCCATTACATTCAAACTTTTCCTCTCTGCTACACCCATATTCCATGTTTCAGCCCCATATAACGCAGTCAGTACCACAACACCCTCATACAGCCTTCTCTTTACATCCTTTCTAAGCGAACGACATTTAAACACTTTTTTCATTCCTCCCAGCACCTTTCCTACTTCATATATTCTAAACTTCACTTCTGCATCTATTCTTCCATCCACAGCAACATGTGACCCTAGATATTTAAAACAATCTACCTCCTCAAGCAACTCTCCATTCAAAACTATATTCATCCCCCTACCATCTACCAACCTCGTACACTTCATCACTTTACTCTTATTCTCATTTACTTTCAATTTCCTCCTTTCACGCACCTTTCCAAACTCCTCTACCAACTGTCTCAATCTCTCCTCTGAATGAATAATAATAATAATAGCAAAAACTATAGTCTCCACCTATATAATAGGTGGACCCTAATAATAATAATAATAATAATAATAATAATAATAATAATAATCGGAGCACTGCAAAGTTGTCCAAGGACAATATTGATAAAGAAAAACTTCACAGCCATTGCCTGTTAGAAGCCGAGTTATAAAGAGATTTTGAGGTCAAGGTCACTGATCTTTTGCATGTCAGAGTCTATAAGTCCAAAAAGTTTGGAGATTCTAGCTTCAATCCTTGATAGAAACTTAGGTGACATCCGAGGATCCGGTAAGTCCCATTTTTTTACCCCAGGCAATCTCACAGAATAATCAACCAGTTGGGACCATATTTCCTTCCAACCTGCTTCCAACTTAAGGCTATGTTGTAGTAAATGTCAACTTTCTAGCTTAAGTAGTTCTTGAGAAAAAGTGGCTAATACACTTTTCTATGTTCGGGGTTATATCCGGAGCTCTGGTTGACGAATTGTAACCACATTGGAGCAAAGTATGTGAACAGCTGTCTGAGTTGGCCAAGTTTGAAGGCTTTAGGCCCAATAGCATTTGAAATATCACAGTTTTGAAATACTCATAATCATCATCATCATCATCATCATCATCATCACCACGACCATAATAATAATAATAATAATAATAATAATAACAACAACAACAACAATAGTAATATAACAATAATAATAATAATAATAATAATAATAATAATAATAATAATAATAATAATAATAATAATAATAGGTGTTTGGGGGCATATGCTATGTTATAGTGCTATACAGTAAGAAAGATGGACATGTGACACCAAAAAATATTATTAGACTGAGAATGAGTGACACAGAAAATGAAAATGACGTTAAGAAACCTGAAAACAGCCAAGAGAACTGGCAATAAAAATAACGACGAGGGAGAAGCTGGGAGTATGGAATTAAGTGGGAAAACAGGCCCACTACGAAGATGTCTTTAATTTATATTTTATTCTCTGTCTGTTCACTAGTAATTTTATTCAGCATATTAGGAAATTAACTACTTTAATATAAGAGGTAATCTCTGAACTGAGAAAAGACGTCTGCAGGCAGCAAGGGTTTAGCGAGACATCGCATTATACTCAGGTGAAAAGAAATTATACACTTCAGCCCGAGGATTCCATTTTCTTTTTTCCTGCGACTGCCAGATGATATTCGTTCATTTACTATTGAAGGAGTTAATGGACGCTTTACTTAAAATCTTCCTCTGAAGAGACTGTCCTAAAGTGATTATCTTAAAAATAAAAGCAAAAATATAATAGATAAAAAATAACGTAACTGAACTGAAGAGGTTAAAAACAACAATAAGTGGTGACCATGTACTGTGTCTTAGCGAGATAAGATACGCAGACACTAGTAGTGATCGTTAACTTTATTCTGTACGATTAACATTTTTTTAGTTTATTCTTAGTACCAGTAGGTAACTTACTCATCTTTTGATAAGACCTGTTCAATAGATAGGATTATCGAACTTCTCTATTTCGCAAGTCTCTCCCTAACTGAAAGACACTGTCCGTCCTTAGCAACGGAAAAATATAAAATATGTCTTCGAAGTGCAATGAATATCTCATTTCGTATTATGACTTCTTGTTATCTCGTAGTCTTGTGTATCTTCAGACGATTTTCCGTTTTCAATTACAACTGTCCTCTTGTACTTTAGGGGTTAGAAACACTCTGTATTAACTTTCAGTGCAATGACGTCCAATAATTTCTTTGCTACTGCCAGGCGATCCTACTCAGCTTAGGAGAGTTCTTCGGAACTAAAGATGTTAATTTTTCAGGACATAGAATGATGCTGTATTTTTTACTGAGGTCCGTGAGCAGGTTAAAAAAAAAAAAAAGAAGAAGGCCAAGAAGATGTCATATACCTCCTTCCTTCGGGGAAGACATGACAAGAAGAATGAATTTACAAGATGAATTAGGACAGGGGTAGACAGGAAGGGGCTGAGTGAGGGAAGGGGTTCCGCTGCGAAAGGAGAGTGAAGAAACGGAAACCAATTACCAGCTAGAAAACTCATGGCTTGGAAGGGACCCAGGTAGAATGTCCGTGTCTGGGTGGAGTGAAATTACCAATGTCACGAGTCGGCTCGTGACATCATTTGGTGGGAAACCGCGAACTCTAGTGGAATCCCAGTGTTTATCGTTCAGTTTAACCGCTACGTATTCACCGGTCGAGAGTGTTTTTCAGGCAATTTTTCAGTGTGTCATAAATGATCGTCTTTGTGCGAGACATTAGCACTCCCGCTGAGCGATTTATTTTGGGCGTGTTTCGCTCATTCTGGCGGTTAGCAATGTGGCCACAACACTAGCCTCTTTCCCACGATTTGAGTCAGTCAAGGTTTGTATGCCGTGAAAGCAGGTTGGGCTCAGTGCGTAGCAGTGCCGCCATTGTCCAGTTCCTGAAATTCCACCTAGTGTGATTGGCGAGAGACTTAGCGAGTGCAGTGTCCTTCCAGTAATGACGCCCAGTCATCCGCTTAGTCCACTCTTTGACCAGATTTCTTTTCGTTTTTTCCTAGGTTTAAAAGTTAGCTTTTGAGTGAGCGAGTGAGTTCGATCTCCTTAGTTTGAATTCATTTTGAAATGTAACGTAAATTTATTTCTTTGTAATCAATAAATTTAACAGTTCTTTTTCTCGAGCTTAATGTAATGTACATTAAACTCGTGTTTTATTTTCCATATTAAGCTTAGTCTAGTTGCAGCTCCTAGCTTGCATAAAAGCTTTGCTATTCATAACTAGTATTTAGGCCAGTCCTTTCGTATTAAGCTTAAAATCCGTTGTGCCATCTAGGAGTTAATGCATCAGCAAGAACCTGTTATCATTAATAGTATCAGTTATTGATTGTCAGGAATGAAGTCACTTTCTCTAGAGGCTATCAGTACTAACAAACATCAATTGTGAGGAATTAGTCTCTGCTGCGTACTGTTGAGAAAGTTTATAAATTCTCCTTAGAGAATCAGCGAAGCAAGCCAGAATTAAGTAATCATTGCTTCATTTTCACAAGACAATTCATTGTCCTGCTATCAGTATTATTAATAATTATCCTTTATTATTATATAATCTTAAAAACCCCGTGACAACCAACAGCAAATGCAAAGCAGCAGTGAAGGGGCGAGTATACAAAGTCTGTAACCCTGTTGGTCGCTTGTGTGAACAAAGAAAGAGTATAAAACCTTCAGTCGAAGGACCCGTTTTTCGTATTCCTTTAGCTTACACTATATTAAATGTTTAGCTTTAGAGAAACCTTTCATAGTCCAGCAGTTCAGTGGAGCTCGGTTTTAGCCCTTAAATAAGAGAGGTTTCAGAAAACTTAAAAGAATCATTTGGAGGTGCCAAGGATATTATGAGTAATACGCCATCAAACTGAAAGGGCAATTCTGATAATGTGAAAGAATTGTGTCTGACTTGTCTGCTTCGTTCATAACGAAGTACTTTAGATGACATAACGATGGGACACATGAGAACACCATAATGAATCTACACGGCTACAGTGGTACACCTCTGATCACAAAAAGCTGTGCATGAAGCTCCCAAGTTCGAATACATTGAGGTCAGGAACCAAGGGTGGTTTACAGCTTTAATTATCTGCACTATGGTAGCCTAGCCTTGGGCCCTTAAACTCGCCAGGCCCTGCGTGACCCGGTGTAAAATAATAAAAGATACATACTGTTATCAGTTCTGTAGCCAAATATTTGTACAGACAGTAGCAAAAGTACGGAAAAAGTTGTTTATTATCTAGTACTTCTGAACGAGGTTATAGGCATCGGCTATCTCCGAATGGTTGGTGTGTCTGGTTGCGAGGTGCATCAGGTAGTAAATTCAGAACAGCAAATATCATTCGGCCCCGAAATTTAAAGCTGAAAGTACCATACCGGTCATTTCTGACGTTATTCTAGCCTCAAAAAATTGATGTTCTAATCTTATGTTCGCTCAGTCCTAATGTAATTACGTTTTTCGTGCTCGGAGGCTGCAGTAGAGACCGTATTTTTATGGGGGAAGGAAGTTTTTTAACACCTCGGTAGCGCTGTATTCGTTATTTTATCTAGACATTCTTCTGTATCACTCTTACTTGCTTTCATGATCAACTATGGTGGACATTAAGAATATACATGTTTAAATGAATGTTGGCCCGTTAGTGCCCATGCTCCTTAAAAAAAAAAAAAAAAAAAAAAAATCAGGGAACTGGTCATTTTTAAAGGCTCATGAAGAGAGAACCTCAGTGTTTGAATCAGTGTGAGCTTTGTGACAATCAGCCGGTAGGGAGAGGGCTGTACACTAAGTAAACATCCAGCCAAAGCCCACATGCAACTAAATTGTGTAATAATGGGTTAATACGTCATATACAGAAATAATCTATAAATTAACACGGCCAAAGTTGCTATTTTCCTTACTGAAAGAAAATCATTGACAAGAGATCAGCACTACTATGGAATATAACGCTAGTTTTATGGAGGGAATGAAGAGTCGCAGTTGTTTTATTCTGCCACTGAGCAACATGAAATTAGCTGCAAAAGGAGATTTAGGATAGACGGAATATTGAAAAGAGGAGGACTTTGAGAGCTCCCCGTACTCCCAATGTCCATACATGATGAACTCGAAAATTGAACAAAATGCCTTACCTACGTCTGTCTCATTTCTGCTCTTGAAATCTCGTTTTGCTAGATAGTTCTAGAGCAAATTTAGTACGTATTTTTTTAAGTCATCAGTGCAGGCTTCGACATCACATTCCTTGTTTCTCTTCCACGAAACTTCTTTTAACTTTATAGCCCGAGTAGGTCTTGTATATTTTATCTTTGTTGTCAACAGACGATTTCATTTAACACGGGAACGATTGCCTGCAATGAGGACTCTTCCTTATATCTACGGTTATTAAAGTATCCCATAGGTTAAGTGTAATCGTCTGGAGACAGCACTAATAAAATGAAAAGGACATCCTTGTAGTAAAGGTTTAAATTTTCTGAGGTCGATGCAATTTAATAATAGGCATAATTGGTGCTGAAGTCGACATGCTTGAGTTTGCTTTTTTTTTTTCAAGTATCAAGGTAAAACTTTTCCTAGTGTGAGAGAGAGAGACATCTTGTTTCACATTTATTGTGCGAATCATTTGTCGCTATCCTCCTCCTCCTCCTCCTCCTCCTCCTCCTTATCATCATCCTTATCATCATTCCACTCCTATCAAAGCGGTGATATGATATAGAAATAGGACAGCGATAAAAAATACACACATAACAGGAGAACTACTGTCACAGTGCCTTGCAAAAATGGGTCTCATATCCTTTTATTCATCAGTCATGATTTTGAATTAGTTTTAAGTTACAAAATTATGTATATTGAGTTTTTCATATTACAGAGAGGAACTAAGGGATATCATGCACTGAAAAGCAAAACTACATGAAAACAAGATTCAAGTATTTTGAAATACTTCTGTTTCACGATGAAACTTTATACTGAAAATACACAACTTTACCATGTTTTAGTGAGTCATCTTTAGTACTTCATTTCAGTGACAATCTTTATTCTTTTTCATACTGTCGAACTATCATCAGACGAGGTTCAGCTTAGGGGAAAAGTGTTGTTATTAAGGGGTTAATGAATACCAACTCACATTTTCTCTTAATATTTTCTCTGAACAGCTGAATAAGAAAACAGAAGACTGCAAAAACCAAACAAGTGGTACCAGGCACAATAAACCTCGCCCAACAGCAGACTACCCCTTTGAATATCCGTGATCTTGCGTTGATCTTTCAAGGTCACTCAAGGTCGTCGTGCCAAATGAAAGCCCATATGAAACTTCTTATATCTTTATAATAGTACGTAACTCTATCTTCCAATTTAGCCCCCCTGAATATCTGTGACACTGACCTCTCAAGGCCACTTAAGGTCAAAGGTCATGTTGCCAATTTAATGCCCAAGTGGGACTTCTATTTGTTGCAAATAGTAAATATCTATCGGCAACCAGTTTCACGTTATAGCCTCCTGAATATCCGTGACCTTGAGTTTGACCTTTCAAGGTCACTCAAAGGCAAAGGTCTTGGTGCCAGATGAAGGCCCATATGGAAGTTCCTGTATGATGATGATAATAGTAAATATCTCTATCTTCAAACGGTTTCAAGTTATGGCCTTCTGAAAATCCGTGATCTTGATTTTGACCATTCAAGTTTACCTGATTATGTCCAAAATTTAATCACTTCCTTTGGGGACCAGTGCCCACATAACCCGGAATTTCCATATAATTTAATTTAGCCGTTTTTTCCGTAGTGTGTCCAACGAACAAAGAAACAAAGAAACTCGACCAAAAACAATACCTTGACGAACTCCGTCCCAGGCGGGGTAATAAAAAGGACTTACTTGGACCACAGGGGTTACATCTTAATTAACCATTATATTGCCGGTAGGACGAAAGACCGAAAAAATCATGAATATGTTTGATGATTCTCCTTTGTACTAGTTAAAAATGGCACGCGAAATTAGAAGACAAATTAGGGGAAGGATAAGATGGGAGAGGCTGAAGGGAGGAGCGCAGGTAAGCAGACTGGTAGGGAGAGTGGAAGAGCCAATTACCGAACACAAACTGATGGCTGCAAGGGACCACCACACAAAGTTGTGGCAGGGGGACTAAAGTTACACAAAACAAATGCAAAGAGGAAACGAAGACAAGGAGGTAACATACTGTACATGTGTTAATTCAGCATCTTGGGTGGTGGACATTGTGAAGCATCAGATGTAGGTACACTTACATCTACATGTGATGTTCTCCAGCAGATGATGGGTCTTACTTATCTAGGCTAATTTGTGACAAAGAAGAGCCATATAACTAATTTATACAAAGGGTCTACACTTCCATACCCCGTATCTATGTGGGAATAAAAGCCAGGATGTTGTTGTTGTTGTTGCTTTTGTTGTTGTTGTGCTACCCCAGTTTGATCGACCAACCCCATCAGCCGAAGGCAACCACCATGATGATGATGTTAATGATGACATTAAACAAGAACAGGAAGTCAGATTCTGCAATGCGAGATATCTGATATAACTGTTTTACATCATTCATATTCAGGTTTCATGTAAGGAATCAGTAAGGAATGACAAGCCGTACTCTGCCCATTCCGACGGTTATGGGTAAATGACATAATATCAACTTTAATTTAATTAACTTGGTGGATAATTATGTCCTTTTTCAGCTTACTTTCCACAGCTTAGCAAAAATCAAGGCAATAGTACGGTTTGACATCCATTCTTTAGCACTTTTTAGTGACTAACGTTATGTGTTCTTGATACACATCAGGAATGAAGATGGAGAAAGAGCAATATTGAGTAAAATCAGGATGGACAGTGTATAATTTTTATCATTAATGTGTCCAATAGTGCGTGTCCAGTTTACAAGTCGAGGCCAATTAGTAGCGGGTGGACAAAGACAAGCAGATCGTACAGTATTTAAAAATTTATCTGGCACCAGATTTCACGATAAATAGCCTGCAAACGAGGTGGTGTTGGAAGTCTTTAATGAGCGGCGCGTATTTGAGATGACAGACACAGCTCGCTAATTAACGCCGCAGTGGAGACGCGGCCTAGGGCTTGTATTCATAACATTTCTTTAATTTAACCCCCCCATTCGATGATAGATTATTTCATTCTGTTCTTGCTGTTTCTAGAGAATTATATTCAACTTTGGACAGACTTTTCGAATTTAAGAAATTAAATATAGCCTTCACTTCTCCCTACCGCACAGGATGTCTCCCAAGCTGAATAAAGCCATCTAGAGGCAGGAAATTGGGTATTAACAGACATGTCATCACCCAAAAGAAGGAAGCCCTTTCAATCTGATGATGAACAGGTCTGTGTTTGCTATCTTTACACGATTTAATTCATCTATGGATAAAATTGTAATTCAAGCTCAAGGGGTTAACTAAAGCCTTCGGTAACATCTCAGCAGAGGCTCTCTTAATCTGAATATAATCGTCTGATGGCAACAAAAGTAAAATACAAACTACGTCATCGGACCAAAAAGGTTGTATGATATTGCTTATCTTCACCCATAAATTGACTAAACACTTCACAGCCCAATCAGAGTGAATAATGAGGCGTAGAATTCAATAAATATCCATAAATAATTACCGTACTTGGTCTAGACGATCACAAACACTGGCTTTGATCCTTGATGAATACAATCAGCTGACAGGATAAACAGGTCTCCATAACAGAACTATAATCAGAAAGCGTTTTATTTTTCGTACAGTCTTTGTTTAATAATCACTTCAGTTTGATTGTTTGTAAGCTAAGAAAAGGAAGACAAGCGTATATGCAAACATTATTATACACAGCATAAGCTTAGAAGGGTATGTAAACTCGAGGCGAGATAAGTCAATTGTTATCAGAAATCACACAGCTGCAATCCACTTTTTACACTAACATCCATTTCGCCTCGGTTATCAAGTGTTTGATAACTACCGGAACGAGGACAAAAACAGAAACAAGCACTCTGATATACGACTTATGGTTAGGAGAGTTAATAAATACTGTGCGGAACTTATACCGTACCCAATTTTATAACAGGAACAGCGAAGGAGTTCCGGCGGGGCAGATGCCAGAAGTTAGTGGGGTGAGCATTTTTACCTGTCAGATAAGACTGGCGAGCTCTTAAAGTAATTGGACTTGGATTATTCTTAATGCACCAGAACTTTTCACAAGAAGACGTTTTGGGCGATTTAACACTGTCCATATTTGTGACACCATTTTGTCGCTGCAGTTATTATATTTACACCCAAGCCCCTGTGACTCAACATCATTAAAAGAGAATCCTCGGACGTTAGCTGAAAGAGAATACTAGCGTTCTCCAGGCCATGAGAGGATTAACGGTGTAACAATATTAACACTTCTGAGGTCCAATCAGTCACTTTCAGCTTATACAACTGTCTGACGTCAACTGGAATAAAATACGAGTGAAGACACGACAATCAGAGAAATGAACATGTGGCTATGCATATTCGTATGCTGCAGCAGAATAAAGGCAAAAGGTAAACCTGCCAGGTATGATAATTAGTCTTCCCAAATGAAAACAAATTATCATTGTATGATGCCGTTAATTATTCACAAATTGTACAGATTAATTCACACCTGTTGTTTTACTCTAAACCTGAGTCAGTATACTATCGCAGTGACATAGGAACCGGCTAAAGAAGTAGCAACCAGTTCTAGTTTCCCACACACGTTCGAGAAAACGTATCGCAGACTTATTATTGTAAAAAAGCATTCAACTTCGGCAACAACGTTCAAAAGCGCCGCTCCGATGGAGATGTTGAAAGAGAAACTCCAATTAGTATCAGAGTTGCTGAAGTGCGGGAAGTTTCAATAGCGCCTCCGTAATATTGTTGCACTTAAAGCTGCGGCCTTCACTGGCGCTGCAAATAATCATTAAACATGAGGACATAGTCTTACTAGCACTGGATGCTTCGTAGAAGAGTTTTCTTAACAATATACTGTAACATGCTACACTTTGATGTTCGTTTTTTATGGCATTTATACTGTAATATATTTGACAAATAGTTTACCTAATGAACGTGCAAGTGGATGACAAGGTGCAAGATGCCAAATAATCGCTAAATACAAATGGGTACAGCTCACTGGGACGAACGCAGTGGTTACCCATGTGTGTACTTGCTATCAGGATTTTAAATTCCATTACAAAGATGTACATTAAAAATTATTATCACCGTGTCAGTCCTCTCTCGCTCCTTCTGTGTGTGTGTGTGTGTGTGTGTGTGTTTGTGTGTGTGCGCGCGCCCGGGGGGGGGGGATGTTAACGTCACTAAAGAACAGGTTTAAAGAAGGAAGAAACTTACATCTGAGGTATTCTTTCTTTAAAGCCAAGCCCTTTAATATGCTCCGTTGCGAAAGACAACATTTAATTATTCGTACTTAAGTGAATTCTGAGTGTCGTAAGTGCTTATTTTCTTATGAATTGCAGGAAATCATACATGATCGTTATCCTGATCAGTATTCTGTCTGTTAGTGGATACATAAATCCCATCTCAATTTGCACAATTTTGATTTCTCAAACATCTGTTTTCCTTCAAACGATTCCAGTAGAAAATATCCACAATGTAAAGAACATACTGTCCTAATTCTACATTTTTATTGTATGAGAAAACAACAGTAGCTTCCTTCCCCTGAATCCTTTTATCATCCTTGGCTGCTGTACGAAACAAACGACGGCACTGTCTTGAACCTGCCCAATATTTTACGTGAGAAAGAGTGAAATACGGTGTTGCGTCTCCCCTAAAGTACCGATGATCAAGGCAGTTCCATTAACGACGTTACAGTCCATTCCAATACTGCTTCAATTTCCAGCAGTGGCCTGGTTTGCCTTACCGCAGCAATAACCCCCAAGCCGTCCTACCTGTTTACTGCCTCGCACACCCTCTCTCCCTGCCACCTCGTTGTCGCCACCACCACACCACTCTTGCTACCCTTCCTGTTTATTACCTTGCCACCTCCCACTCCACCACCACACCCATGCTGCTCTCCCTGTTTACTGTCTCCACTGCCTTATCCATCTTGCTCACTATCCCACAAATCTTCTGTACTGTTTAACGTCTCACCCTTCCTGTTTAATGCCTTACCTTCCTTGTTTACTGCCCCACCCTTACCGGTTACAGCCTTACCTTTTCTGTTTACTGCCTTTCCCTTCCTGTTTACTGTCTTTACTGCCTTACTTTCCCTGCTTAGTGTCTTATCCTTCCTTTTTACAGCCTCATCCTCGTTGTTTACAGCCTTACCCTCCCTCTTTCGCCACGTCATTGTGACCATTATCATAACCACACACCGCTCATGTTTCACCCCCTCCCACCTACCCTGACTGTTGCATCACCCTCCCTCTCTCCCTCACATATACCTCAACTCCACACCCGCACCTCCCTGTCCCGGTTTGCTGTCTCACCCTCCCTCCCTCACACCCGCACCTCCCTCTCCCGGTTTACTGTCTCACCCTCCCTCCCTCGCCTTCTCATTCTCGCCACCGCCACCACAATCAATAATCCTCACCGCAAACACCATGGTACTGATACAACTTTGCTAATTTTCACCCACGGCGTTATGAGGCCTGGTGTGGCGTTTTAGTTTTAACCACTTACTGCGATGGCTTATTTCTTGCTACCCCAGATGACTTTCTTCAGTTTTGGAGTGCTGTGTAGCATGAAAGGGTTAATGTAAGCTATATTTAACAAGCTCAACTAGAAATGTCCCTCATGACCGGAATAAAACTCTCAATAGATGGTAAGAACAAAATGAAAAATGAAAAATACATCATCACAAACTATTTCACTTGTACTCGCGGAGTGATTTTATGTAGAGACAGACATTTTATGTCACCACTGGAGCGTAAAATATAAAAGAGATCGAAGTACAGTTATGTTCAACGGTAATTTCTGTCACTAGTGCTACTAGACAGCTTGCAAATGGCACTTGATGATGGATTCGTATCATCTTTGTACTGGTACAGGGACGAGGGGCTCCTGGTTCTCTGATACCTGCTTCTGTTGAATGAATTTTAAATTAATGCAGAGGAAGGATGCTTCTCCCTTTCTCTCCCCATGGCTACATATAACCGTTCCCTGCTGTCCAAACTCCCTTGCTATGGACTAACGTCTTTTGTTCCTTTGATTTCTTCTTATCTTAGTGACAGGAAAATAAAAGTAAAAGTAGATGATGCATATTCGAATTTCCACTCAATTAACGCCGGCGTGCCGCAGGGATCAGTTCTGGCGCCAACCCTATTTCTGGTTCATATTAATGATCTCTTATCTGTCACTCACAATCCCATTCACTCATATGCAGATGACTCAACACTACTTGGTTCATTCACACGCAGACATCCATTTGCAAAGTCTAATATCTCTACCTTTCAACTCAGTACAGCCATCTCCATAAATCAAGATCTATCTACAATCAGTGAATGGGGACAAAGCAACCTTGTCTCTTTTAATGCTAGTAAAACTAAATATATACAGTTTACTAATAGACAGATATTTCCAGATTCGTACATTACCTTCAGTGCTACTAATATTCCCATCTCCAAAAATATTGAAATTCTTGGTGTCTCACTTAACAGTGCCCTCAGCTGGACCTCTCATGTCAGATCACTTGCTAAAACTGCCTCAAAGAAACTTGGATTATTGTACAGAGTCTGTAACTTCTTCGCCGATGAGCAGTTAGCTATAATTTATAGTAGTCATGTGCGCTCTCAGCTTGAATATTGCTCACCCTTGTGGAATGGTTGTGGAGAGGTTGCATTAAGACAACTAGACAAAATTCAGAATAAAGCTGTTAGAATCATTAACAACCCTGCCATTACATATAAACTACCTCCCTGCAAGTAAGAAGGAATGTTGCCTCCCTTGCATTATTTTACAGATATTTTTTTGCTAAATGCTCAGACGAAATTGCGTCCATGGTGCCACCTCTCCATGCCTTCCCTCGTGCTACACGGGCATCTAGTAGCGCTCATGACTGGAATGTCACTCAACCATATTGCAGAACTTCTGCCTATCAGAATTCTTTCATTCCCCGAACTGCATCTCTCTGGAACTCGCTTCCCCAGAGTTGTTTTCCTCCAAATTTCAACCTACAACTGTTCAAGTCTAACTGTTACAGATATTTTATGAACAGAGGACACTAGTAATCTGGTGTATGGATTATTTTTTTTTACCCATTTGTTTTTCCTTCCTCCGTTCTGTTATTTAAAAAAATAAAAATCTACACACACACACACACACACACACACACACACATATATATATATATATATATATATATATATATATATATATATAAATATGTCTATATATATATAAAGCATTGTTTACTTTCGTACACCAATTCATAAAGACTCTGTTGACTGTCCAAATATATAATGGCTATAAATATCAAAGCCATATTCGTCTGTTTTAGTACTGTATACAGTAGTGGACGAAGGAATTAAGTAACCTTATTATTTTAGTTCCATCATCTTTAACAGTCAGTTCGGTTACGGCCACATCATTTTAATCAGTTTAGGGAAGGGCTTTGGTAAGGATGTTTCAACAGTTGAAACTTCCTTATGCTTATTTAGATGTCTCAAAGGCTATATGTGCATGTAGGTGAAAAAGCATGTTACCAAGTATTCACCTTCAAATTTTCAGCCCTAAAGCTTGGGTATCGAACACAGCCGTCATAAAACCGGTGTTAGGGGCACCTAGGATTACAGACATAGACACTTCATTTCTCGCCAGCGTTTGAAACCATAACCATTTTCTGTAATGTCCAGCGCCTTACGCAGGCATACGAGTATACTCGTAGGAGTCGGATGACTGCACTGCGATAGTCGTCCTTGGGAAACTGAAGGGTAAGGGTCTGGTGACAGTGTGATTGGAAGAGTTTTAGAGACAGGACTATCAGTATCGTCATTATCGAGTGGAGAGCTGATGTCTGAGAGCGGGATTTACTGCATACAGTGTAGAATGGCGTGCCCTGGCCACCCATAATGGCCTTCAAGCCCCCTTCCCTTCGCCTTAGCGGCGCCAACGTGTCACCATCGTCTCACCACCATCCATTCCATATCGCCCCAGTCTGACAGGTTGTGGGTGTGTGGGGAAGTTTCACTTATATAGCATAAATTGGTACATAAAATGGGAAAAAAATTGTATAAAGAAAAAAAAATCGGTGTAGAGAATAAGTATTTATGAAAATAATTATGTGCTGATATGCATTTAGTGAGGTGCGAATATTGAAATAATATGCGTAAGTTACAAAAATAAGGAAAGCTACGTCCCCGAAAATAACGTAATGATCAAAGATGTCATGTGGTTTTGTATCGTCTGTTATAGAAGTGTTGAGTAGTGAGTGATCTTTCCAGGCAAGTACTGTGCTGTGGTTTTGTTTCGTACGGTATAGAAATAAGTGGTGGAGTAAAAGAAGTGATCTTTCTGGGTAGGTACTGTTGAGTGGTTCTGTATCGTACTGTATAAAACCTGATACTGAAAAAAAAAAGTGCAAAATAAAGTGATTGTGTAATATAACAAAAAATCAGTGATCTGACAACAAGAGTTTAAAATTAACTGCCAATATTGTAGTAAAGTAGGAACTTAGCCAAAGAAATGTTCGTTTTATATGTATGACGCTAGAAGTTAAGGAAAACGACAGGTATAAAAACCGAGTATGGGTGAAAATGAAAGTGATCTTTCATGGCATTTGTACTGAAAACATGCTTCAGCAAAAGTGAAAGCAATAAATTGCAGCAAGTACTGTGCATTGTATTGTATATACGGTAAGCCTTAGGATTATCCCCAGATGCACCATATGGCATAGTGTCATTCTGCAACAGCTGTAAGAACTGAGCGAGTAAAATGAATGAGTCACTCACACAGGGTGCATGAGATTCATTTACGAAGAAGTGGTCGGGGCGGGTGATGAGGAGTGGGAAGGTCTACTGGGGCAAGGGAGAGTGCGAATGATTGCGCGAGGGCCAGCCCCATCTGTCGTAGGCCAGTTGGTCCTAGCCACGAACTCATTGACTTGTAATGACACAGCTCACCGTGATCCCCAGAGTTGCCCCCATTCATCACCTACCTCCACCATGCCCCCACCTAGAGACAGTTGCAATATTGAAACGAAGGGTCGATGAGTATTTTTATGGCATTTATACTGTAATATATTTGACAAATAGTTTACCTAATGAACGTGCAAGTGGATGACAAGGTGCAAGATGCCAAATAATCGCTAAATACAAATGGGTACAGCTCACTGGGACGAACGCAGTGGTTACCCATGTGTGTACTTGCTATCAGGATTTTAAATTCCATTACAAAGATGTACATTAAAAATTATTATCACCGTGTCAGTCCTCTCTCTCTCCTTCTGTGTGTGTGTGTGTGTGTGTTTGTGTGTGTGCGCGCGCCCGGGGGGGGGGGGATGTTAACGTCACTAAAGAACAGGTTTAAAGAAGGAAGAAACTTACATCTGAGGTATTCTTTCTTTAATGCCAAGCCCTTTAATATGCTCCGTTGGGAAAGACAACATTTAATTATTCGTACTTAAGTGAATTCTGAGTGTCGTAAGTGCTTATTTTCTTATGAATTGCAGGAAATCATACATGATCGTTATCCTGATCAGTATTCTGTCTGTTAGTGGATACATAAATCCCATCTCAATTTGCACAATTTTGATTTCTCAAACATCTGTTTTCCTTCAAACGATTCCAGTGCCAGATATCCACAATGTAAAGAACATACTGTCCTAATTCTACATTTTTATTGTATGAGAAAACAACAGTAGCTTCCTTCCCCTGAATCCTTTTATCATCCTTGGCTGCTGTACGAAACAAACGACGGCACTGTCTTGAACCTGCCCAATATTTTACGTGAGAAAGAGTGAAATACGGTGTTGCGTCTCCCCTAAAGTACCGATGATCAAGGCAGTTCCATTAACGACGTTACAGTCCATTCCAATACTGCTTCAATTTCCAGCAGTGGCCTGGTTTGCCTTACCGCAGCAATAACCCCCAAGCCGCCCTACCTGTTTACTGCCTCGCACACCCTCTCTCCCTGCCACCTCGTTGTCGCCACCACCACACCACTCTTGCTACCCTTCCTGTTTATTACCTTGCCACCTCCCACTCCACCACCACACCCATGCTGCTCTCCCTGTTTACTGTCTCCACTGCCTTATCCATCTTGCTCACTATCCCACAAATCTTCTGTACTGTTTAACGTCTCACCCTTCCTGTTTAATGCCTTACCTTCCTTGTTTACTGCCCCACCCTTACCGGTTACAGCCTTACCTTTTCTGTTTACTGCCTTTCCCTTCCTGTTTACTGTCTTTACTGCCTTACTTTCCCTGCTTAGTGTCTTACCCTTCCTTTTTACAGCCTCATCCTCGTTGTTTACAGCCTTACTCTCCCTCTTTCGCCACGTCATTGTGACCATTATCATAACCACACACCGCTCATGTTTCTCCCCCTCCCACCTACCCTGACTGTTGTATCACCCTCCCTCTCTCCCTCACCACTACCTCAACTCCACACCCGCACTTCCCTCTCCCGGTTTGCTGTCTCACCCTCCCTCCCTCACACCCGCACCTCTCTCTCCCGGTTTACTGTCTCACCCTCCCTCCCTCGCCTCCTCATTCTCGCCACCGCCACCACAATCAATAATCCTCACCGCAGATACCATGGTACTGATACAACTTTGCTAATTTTCACCCACGGCGTTATGAGGCGTGGTGTGGCGTTTTAGTTTTAACCACTTACTGCGATGGCTTATTTCTTGCTACCCCAGATGACTTTCTTCAGTTTTGGAGTGCTGTGTAGCATGAAGGGGTTAATGTAAGCTATATTTAACAAGCTCAGCTAGAAATGTCCCTCATGACCAGAATAAAACTCTCAATAGATGGTAAGAACAAAATGAAAAATGAAAAATACATCATCACAAACTATTTCACTTGTACTCGCGGAGTGATTTTATGTAGAGACAGACATTTTATGTCACCACTGGAGCGTAAAATATTAAAGAGATCGAAGTACAGTTATGTTCAACGGTAATTTCTGTCACTAGTGCTACTAGACAGCTTGCAAATGGCACTTGATGGTGGATTCGTATCATCTTTGTACTGGTACAGGGACGAGGGGCTCCTGGTTCTCTGATACCTGCTTCTGTTGAATGAATTTTAAATTAATGCAGAGGAAGGATGCTTCTCCCTTTCTCTCCCTATGGCTACATATAACCGTTCCCTGCTGTCCAAACTCCCTTGCTATGGACTAACGTCTTTTGTTCCTTTGATTTCTTCTTATCTTAGTGACAGGAAAATAAAAGTAAAAGTAGATGATGCATATTCGAATTTCCACTCAATTAACGCCGGCGTGCCGCAGGGATCAGTTCTGGTGCCAACCCTATTTCTGGTTCATATTAATGATCTCTTATCTGTCACTCACAATCCCTTTCACTCATATGCAGATGACTCAACACTACTTGGTTCATTCACACTCAGACATCCATTTGCAAAGTCTAATATCTCTACCTTTCAACTCAGTACAGCCATCTCCATAAATCAAGATCTATCTACAATCAGTGAATGGGGACAAAGCAACCTTGTCTCTTTTAATGCTAGTAAAACTAAATATATACAGTTTACTAATAGACAGATATTACCAGATTCGTACATTACCTTCAGTGCTACTAATATTCCCATCTCCAAAAATATTGAAATTCTTGGTGTCTCACTTAACAGTGCCCTCAGCTGGACCTCTCATGTCAGATCACTTGCTAAAACTGCCTCAAAGAAACTTGGATTATTGTACAGAGTCTGTAACTTCTTCGCCGATGAGCAGTTAGCTATAATTTATAGTAGTCATGTGCGCTCTCAGCTTGAATATTGCTCACCCTTGTGGAATGGTTGTGGAGAGGTTGCATTAAGACAACTAGACAAAATTCAGAATAAAGCTGTTAGAATCATTAACAACCCTGCCATTACATATAAACTACCTCCCCTGCAAGTAAGAAGGAATGTTGCCTCCCTTGCATTATTTTACAGATATTTTTTTGCTAAATGCTCAGACGAAATTGCGTCCATGGTGCCACCTCTCCATGCCTTCCCTCGTGCTACACGGGCATCTAGTAGCGCTCATGACTGGAATGTCACTCAACCATATTGCAGAACTTCTGCCTATCAGAATTCTTTCATTCCCCGAACTGCATCTCTCTGGAACTCGCTTCCCCAGAGTTGTTTTCCTCCAAATTTCAACCTACAACTGTTCAAGTCTAACTGTTACAGATATTTTATGAACAGAGGACACCAGTAATCTGGTGTATGGATTATTTTTTTTTACCCATTTGTTTTTCCTTCCTCGGTTCTGTTAAAAAAAAAAAAAAAAAAGTTATTAGAGTTTTACACACACACACACACACACACACACACACACATATATATATATATATATATATATATATATATATATATATATATATATATCTCTATATATATATATATATATACACAGCATTGTTTACTTTCGTACACCAATTCATAAAGACTCTGTTGACTGTCCAAATATATAATGGCTATAAATATTAAAGCCATATTCGTCTGTTTTAATACTGTATACAGTAGTGGACGAAGGAATTAAGTAACCTTATTATTTTAGTTCCATCATCTTTAACAGTCAGTTCGGTCACGGCCACATCATTTTAATCAGTTTAGGGAAGGGCTTTGGTAAGGATGTTTCAACAGTTGAAACTTCCTTATGCTTATTTAGATGTCTCAAAGGCTATATGTGCATGTAGGTGAAAAAGCATGTTACCAAGTATTCACCTTCAAATTTTCAGCCCTAAAGCTTGGGTATCGAACACAGCCGTCATAAAACCGGTGTTAGGAGCACCTAGGATTACAGACATAGACACTTCATTTCTCGCCAGCGTTTGAAACCATAACCATTTTCTGTAATGTCCAGCGCCTTACGCAGGCATACGAGTATACTCGTAGGAGTCGGATGACTGCACTGCGATAGTCGTCCTTGGGAAACTGAAGGGTAAGGGTCTGGTGACAGTGTGATTGGAAGAGTTTTAGAGACAGGACTATCAGTATCGTCATTATCGAGTGGAGAGCTGATGTCTGAGAGCGGGATTTACTGCATACAGTGTAGAATGGCGTGCCCTGGCCACCCATAATGGCCTTCAAGCCCCCTTCCCTTCGCCTTAGCGGCGCCAACGTGTCACCATCGTCTCACCACCATCCATTCCATATCGCCCCAGTCTGACAGGTTGTGGGTGTGTGGGGAAGTTTCACTTATATAGCATAAATTGGTACATAAAATGGGAAAAAAATTGTATAAAGAAAAAAAAATCGGTGTAGAGAATAAGTATTTATGAAAATAATTATGTGCTGATATGCATTTAGTGAGGTGCGAATATTGAAATAATATGCGTAAGTTACAAAAAATAAGGAAAGCTACGTCCCCGAAAATAACGTAATGATCAAAGATGTCATGTGGTTTTGTATCGTCTGTTATAGAAGTGTTGAGTAGTGAGTGATCTTTCCAGGCAAGTACTGTGCTGTGGTTTTGTTTCGTACGGTATAGAAATAAGTGGTGGAGTAAAAGAAGTGATCTTTCTGGGTAGGTACTGTTGAGTGGTTCTGTATCGTACTGTATAAAACCTGATACTGAAAAAAAAAAGTGCAAAATAAAGTGATTGTGTAATATAACAAAAAATCAGTGATCTGACAACAAGAGTTTAAAATTAACTGCCAATATTGTAATAAAGTAGGAACTTAGCCAAAGAAATGTTCGTTTTATATGTATGACGCTAGAAGTTAAGGAAAACGACAGGTATAAAAACCGAGTATGGGTGAAAATGAAAGTGATCTTTCATGGCATTTGTACTGAAAACATGCTTCAGCAAAAGTGAAAGCAATAAATTGCAGCAAGTACTGTGCATTGTATTGTATATACGGTAAGCCTTAGGATTATCCCCAGATGCACCATATGGCATAGTGTCATTCTGCAACAGCTGTAAGAACTGAGCGAGTAAAATGAATGAGTCACTCACACAGGGTGCATGAGATTCATTTACGAAGAAGTGGTCGGGGCGGGTGATGAGGAGTGGGAAGGTCTACTGGGGCAAGGGAGAGTGCGAATGATTGCGCGAGGGCCAGCCCCATCTGTCGTAGGCCAGTTGGTCCTAGCCACGAACTCATTGACTTGTAATGACACAGCTCACCGTGATCCCCAGAGTTGCCCCCATTCATCACCTACCTCCACCATGCCCCCACCTAGAGACAGTTGCAATATTGAAACGAAGGGTCGATGAGTATTTTTATGGCATTTATACTGTAATATATTTGACAAATAGTTTACCTAATGAACGTGCAAGTGGATGACAAGGTGCAAGATGCCAAATAATCGCTAAATACAAATGGGTACAGCTCACTGGGACGAACGCAGTGGTTACCCATGTGTGTACTTGCTATCAGGATTTTAAATTCCATTACAAAGATGTACATTAAAAATTATTATCACCGTGTCAGTCCTCTCTCTCTCCTTCTGTGTGTGTGTGTGTGTGTTTTTGTGTGTGTGCGCGCGCCCGGGGGGGGGGGGAGGTTAACGTCACTAAAGAACAGGTTTAAAGAAGGAAGAAACTTACATCTGAGGTATTCTTTCTTTAATGCCAAGCCCTTTAATATGCTCCGTTGGGAAAGACAACATTTAATTATTCGTACTTAAGTGAATTCTGAGTGTCGTAAGTGCTTATTTTCTTATGAATTGCAGGAAATCATACATGATCGTTATCCTGATCAGTATTCTGTCTGTTAGTGGATACATAAATCCCATCTCAATTTGCACAATTTTGATTTCTCAAACATCTGTTTTCCTTCAAACGATTCCAGTGCCAGATATCCACAATGTAAAGAACATACTGTCCTAATTCTACATTTTTATTGTATGAGAAAACAACAGTAGCTTCCTTCCCTGAATCCTTTTATCATCCTTGGCTGCTGTACGAAACAAACGACGGCACTGTCTTGAACCTGCCCAATATTTTACGTGAGAAAGAGTGAAATACGGTGTTGCGTCTCCCCTAAAGTACCGATGATCAAGGCAGTTCCATTAACGACGTTACAGTCCATTCCAATACTGCTTCAATTTCCAGCAGTAGCCTGGTTTGCCTTACCGCAGCAATAACCCCCAAGCCGCCCTACCTGTTTACTGCCTCGCACACCCTCTCTCCCTGCCACCTCGTTGTCGCCACCACCACACCACTCTTGCTACCCTTCCTGTTTATTACCTTGCCACCTCCCACTCCACCACCACACCCATGCTGCTCTCCCTGTTTACTGTCTCCACTGCCTTATCCATCTTGCTCACTATCCCACAAATCTTCTGTACTGTTTAACGTCTCACCCTTCCTGTTTAATGCCTTACCTTCCTTGTTTACTGCCCCACCCTTACCGGTTACAGCCTTACCTTTTCTGTTTACTGCCTTTCCCTTCCTGTTTACTGTCTTTACTGCCTTACTTTCCCTGCTTAGTGTCTTACCCTTCCTTTTTACAGCCTCATCCTCGTTGTTTACAGCCTTACCCTCCCTCTTTCGCCACGTCATTGTGACCATTATCATAACCACACACCGCTCATGTTTCTCCCCCTCCCACCTACCCTGACTGTTGCATCACCCTCCCTCTCTCCCTCACCACTACCTCAACTCCACACCCGCACTTCCCTCTCCCGGTTTGCTGTCTCACCCTCCCTCCCTCACACCCGCACCTCTCTCTCCCGGTTTACTGTCTCACCCTCCCTCCCTCGCCTCCTCATTCTCGCCACCGCCACCACAATCAATAATCCTCACCGCAGATACCATGGTACTGATACAACTTTGCTAATTTTCACCCACGGCGTTATGAGGCGTGGTGTGGCGTTTTAGTTTTAACCACTTACTGCGATGGCTTATTTCTTGCTACCCCAGATGACTTTCTTCAGTTTTGGAGTGCTGTGTAGCATGAAGGGGTTAATGTAAGCTATATTTAACAAGCTCAGCTAGAAATGTCCCTCATGACCAGAATAAAACTCTCAATAGATGGTAAGAACAAAATGAAAAATGAAAAATACATCATCACAAACTATTTCACTTGTACTCGCGGAGTGATTTTATGTAGAGACAGACATTTTATGTCACCACTGGAGCGTAAAATATTAAAGAGATCGAAGTACAGTTATGTTCAACGGTAATTTCTGTCACTAGTGCTACTAGACAGCTTGCAAATGGCACTTGATGGTGGATTCGTATCATCTTTGTACTGGTACAGGGACGAGGGGCTCCTGGTTCTCTGATACCTGCTTCTGTTGAATGAATTTTAAATTAATGCAGAGGAAGGATGCTTCTCCCTTTCTCTCCCTATGGCTACATATAACCGTTCCCTGCTGTCCAAACTCCCTTGCTATGGACTAACGTCTTTTGTTCCTTTGATTTCTTCTTATCTTAGTGACAGGAAAATAAAAGTAAAAGTAGATGATGCATATTCGAATTTCCACTCAATTAACGCCGGCGTGCCGCAGGGATCAGTTCTGGTGCCAACCCTATTTCTGGTTCATATTAATGATCTCTTATCTGTCACTCACAATCCCTTTCACTCATATGCAGATGACTCAACACTACTTGGTTCATTCACACTCAGACATCCATTTGCAAAGTCTAATATCTCTACCTTTCAACTCAGTACAGCCATCTCCATAAATCAAGATCTATCTACAATCAGTGAATGGGGACAAAGCAACCTTGTCTCTTTTAATGCTAGTAAAACTAAATATATACAGTTTACTAATAGACAGATATTACCAGATTCGTACATTACCTTCAGTGCTACTAATATTCCCATCTCCAAAAATATTGAAATTCTTGGTGTCTCACTTAACAGTGCCCTCAGCTGGACCTCTCATGTCAGATCACTTGCTAAAACTGCCTCAAAGAAACTTGGATTATTGTACAGAGTCTGTAACTTCTTCGCCGATGAGCAGTTAGCTATAATTTATAGTAGTCATGTGCGCTCTCAGCTTGAATATTGCTCACCCTTGTGGAATGGTTGTGGAGAGGTTGCATTAAGACAACTAGACAAAATTCAGAATAAAGCTGTTAGAATCATTAACAACCCTGCCATTACATATAAACTACCTCCCCTGCAAGTAAGAAGGAATGTTGCCTCCCTTGCATTATTTTACAGATATTTTTTTGCTAAATGCTCAGACGAAATTGCGTCCATGGTGCCACCTCTCCATGCCTTCCCTCGTGCTACACGGGCATCTAGTAGCGCTCATGACTGGAATGTCACTCAACCATATTGCAGAACTTCTGCCTATCAGAATTCTTTCATTCCCCGAACTGCATCTCTCTGGAACTCGCTTCCCCAGAGTTGTTTTCCTCCAAATTTCAACCTACAACTGTTCAAGTCTAACTGTTACAGATATTTTATGAACAGAGGACACCAGTAATCTGGTGTATGGATTATTTTTTTACCATTTTTTTTTCCAAACACCGTTCTTTTATAAAAAAAAAAAAAAAAAAATTTATCAGAGTTTTACACACACACACACACACACACACACACACATATATATATATATATATATATATATATATATATATATATATATATATATATATATATATATACACAGCATTGTTTACTTTCGTACACCAATTCATAAAGACTCTGTTGACTGTCCAAATATATAATGGCTATAAATATTAAAGCCATATTCGTCTGTTTTAATACTGTATACAGTAGTTGACGAAGGAATTAAGTAACCTTATTATTTTAGTTCCATCATCTTTAACAGTCAGTTCGGTCACGGCCACATCATTTTAATCAGTTTAGGGAAGGGCTTTGGTAAGGATGTTTCAACAGTTGAAACTTCCTTATGCTTATTTAGATGTCTCAAAGGCTATATGTGCATGTAGGTGAAAAAGCATGTTACCAAGTATTCACCTTCAAATTTTCAGCCCTAAAGCTTGGGTATCGAACACAGCCGTCATAAAACCGGTGTTAGGGGCACCTAGGATTACAGACATAGACACTTCATTTCTCGCCAGCGTTTGAAACCATAACCATTTTCTGTAATGTCCAGCGCCTTACGCAGGCATACGAGTATACTCGTAGGAGTCGGATGACTGCACTGCGATAGTCGTCCTTGGGAAACTGAAGGGTAAGGGTCTGGTGACAGTGTGATTGGAAGAGTTTTAGAGACAGGACTATCAGTATCGTCATTATCGAGTGGAGAGCTGATGTCTGAGAGCGGGATTTACTGCATACAGTGTAGAATGGCGTGCCCTGGCCACCCATAATGGCCTTCAAGCCCCCTTCCCTTCGCCTTAGCGGCGCCAACGTGTCACCATCGTCTCACCACCATCCATTCCATATCGCCCCAGTCTGACAGGTTGTGGGTGTGTGGGGAAGTTTCACTTATATAGCATAAATTGGTACATAAAATGGGAAAAAATTTGTATAAAGAAAAAAAAATCGGTGTAGAGAATAAGTATTTATGAAAATAATTATGTGCTGATATGCATTTAGTGAGGTGCGAATATTGAAATAATATGCGTAAGTTACAAAAAATAAGGAAAGCTACGTCCCCGAAAATAACGTAATGATCAAAGATGTCATGTGGTTTTGTATCGTCTGTTATAGAAGTGTTGAGTAGTGAGTGATCTTTCCAGGCAAGTACTGTGCTGTGGTTTTGTTTCGTACGGTATAGAAATAAGTGGTGGAGTAAAAGAAGTGATCTTTCTGGGTAGGTACTGTTGAGTGGTTCTGTATCGTACTGTATAAAACCTGATACCGAAAAAAAAAAGTGCAAAATAAAGTGATTGTGTAATATAACAAAAAATCAGTGATCTGACAACAAGAGTTTAAAATTAACTGCCAATATTGCAGTAAAGTAGGAACTTAGCCAAAGAAATGTTCGTTTTATATGTATGACGCTAGAAGTTAAGGAAAACGACAGGTATAAAAACCGAGTATGGGTGAAAATGAAAGTGATCTTTCATGGCATTTGTACTGAAAACATGCTTCAGCAAAAGTGAAAGCAATAAATTGCAGCAAGTACTGTGCATTGTATTGTATATACGGTAAGCCTTAGGATTATCCCCAGATGCACCATATGGCATAGTGTCATTCTGCAACAGCTGTAAGAACTGAGCGAGTAAAATGAATGAGTCACTCACACAGGGTGCATGAGATTCATTTACGAAGAAGTGGTCGGGGCGGGTGATGAGGAGTGGGAAGGTCTACTGGGGCAAGGGAGAGTGCGAATGATTGCGCGCGAGGGCCAGCCCCATCTGTCGTAGGCCAGTTGGTCCTAGCCACGAACTCATTGACTTGTAATGACACAGCTCACCGTGATCCCCAGAGTTGCCCCCATTCATCACCTACCTCCACCATGCCCCCACCTAGAGACAGTTGCAATATTGAAACGAAGGGTCGATGAGTATTTTTATGGCATTTATACTGTAATATATTTGACAAATAGTTTACCTAATGAACGTGCAAGTGGATGACAAGGTGCAAGATGCCAAATAATCGCTAAATACAAATGGGTACAGCTCACTGGGACGAACGCAGTGGTTACCCATGTGTGTACTTGCTATCAGGATTTTAAATTCCATTACAAAGATGTACATTAAAAATTATTATCACCGTGTCAGTCCTCTCTCTCTCCTTCTGTGTGTGTGTGTGTGTGTGTGTGTGTGTGTGTGTGTGTGTGTATGCGCGCGCGCGCCCGGGGGGGGGATGTTAACGTCACTAAAGAACAGGTTTAAAGAGGGAAGAAACTTACATCTGAGGTATTCTTTCTTTAAAGCCAAGCCCTTTAATATGCTCCGTTGGGAAAGACAACATTTAATTATTCGTACTTAAGTGAATTCTGAGTGTCGTAAGTGCTTATTTTCTTATGAATTGCAGGAAATCATACATGATCGTTATCCTGATCAGTATTCTGTCTGTTAGTGGATACATAAATCCCATCTCATTTTGCACAATTTTGATTTCTCAAACATCTGTTTTCCTTCAAACGATTCCAGTGCCAGATATCCACAATGTAAAGAACATACTGTCCTAATTCTACATTTTTATTGTATGAGAAAACAACAGTAGCTTCCTTCCCCTGAATCCTTTTATCATCCTTGGCTGCTGTACGAAACAAACGACGGCACTGTCATAAAGACTTTGTAGTTACTTGTAGAGAAGTATATTTTAGACTTGTGGTCGAGCGGCTTTTATATCTTGTAGTAGTTTCCCCACCAGATGTCATGTAGTGACGGGAGAGGTAAAGAATAGTATGGGACTATTTTTATTTGTCTTGGAAATATTAAAGAGGTATAATAGTATAAGTCCTGGGTAGCTACCTCCCTGTCTCGCTATCTCTCTCTCTCTCTGTTCTAAGGCTAATCTCCGTCTCGACCTCTCTCTAGGGTCGCTTGTCTCCTTCTCAACTCTCTTTCCTAAAATCTGGTGTAGTAGGGTGTGTGTGTCACGTATGTTCCTCATGGCAACAGAACTTTCTCACGAGAGGACTGCTGACAGCTAACTGCATCATCTCCTTACTGGCCGCTGTCGTCAGCTTTCCTCCGTGTAAGCATGTTTAGCGCTGCTCACTTCTCGCAAACACAACACCTTCTCATCATTTGACTTCCTGCTTCTATCTGTCTCTCTATCTATCTATTTATCTATCTATCTAGTATGATTTGCAATTATAATATGGAGACCTACCACATTGCTCTGCCGCGCAAAAATGGCGTACCATCGACATTTAATAGTTATAATATATTAATACATACTACATACACATTATAATGAACTTATAAGCTAATTAAGTGAAATACATAATATTGTAAAGTAACATAATTGTATGAATATTGTATACATATATTATTCATAGTAAATAGTGATTATTCAGTAATATTACATTTTAAATAAGTTGAATACATATTGGAATAAATGCAATGGTTGTTGTATAACACTTGTAAGACGTGCATGTACAACAGACGTACGCATATAATTGTGCAATGGTAATACTGCTAGGTTATACATTACATATTTGAGTTATCACTTTAGTAATGTCTAATATTTCACCTAACTTGTATGATGATACTGGTAATACAGAATTGTGCTATAATTGTATGACTTATAATATTGTACTAACATTGTGGTACTACATAATTGTAACATTTTATGAATTGTTACCAAATATTGTGTTAATGCATAATTGTGTTGGCCTTATAATTGTAGTTACATAAAAGTTACATCTTGTTAATGCAACTGTTTTGTCGTTACATAATTGTTACATATCGTTTGTAGGTACATAATTGTTCTTAAAGTTACATAAAAGTTACATCTTGTTAATGCAACTGTTACATAATTGGCAAAGTGTAACATAATGCAATCGTTTGTCGTTACATAATTGTTACAGAACCTGCCCAATATTTTACGTGAGAAAGAGTGAAATACGGTGTTGCGTCTCCCCTAAAGTACCGATGATCAAGGCAGTTCCATTAACGACGTTACAGTCCATTCCAATACTGCTTCAATTTCCAGCAGTGGCCTGGTTTGCCTTACCGCAGCAATAACCCCCAAGCCGCCCTCCCTGTTTACTGCCTCGCACACCCTCTCTCCCTGCCACCTCGTTGTCGCCACCACCACACCACTCTTGCTACCCTTCCTGTTTATTACCTTGCCACCTCCCACTCCACCACCACACCCATGCTGCTCTCCCTGTTTACTGTCTCCACTGCCTTATCCATCTTGCTCACTATCCCACAAATCTTCTGTACTGTTTAACGTCTCACCCTTCCTGTTTAATGCCTTACCTTCCTTGTTTACTGCCCCACCCTTACCGGTTACAGCCTTACCTTTTCTGTTTACTGCCTTTCCCTTCCTGTTTACTGTCTTTACTGCCTTACTTTCCCTGCTTAGTGTCTTACCCTTCCTTTTTACAGCCTCATCCTCGTTGTTTACAGCCTTACCCTCCCTCTTTCGCCACGTCATTGTGACCATTATCATAACCACACACCGCTCATGTTTCTCCCCCTCCCACCTACCCTGACTGTTGCATCACCCTCCCTCTCTCCCTCACCACTACCTCAACTCCACACCCGCACTTCCCTCTCCCGGTTTGCTGTCTCACCCTCCCTCCCTCACACCCGCACCTCCCTCTCCCGGTTTGCTGTCTCACCCTCCCTCCCTCACACCCGCACCTCCCTCTCCCGGTTTACTGTCTCACCCTCCCTCCCTCGCCTCCTCATTCTCGCCACCGCCACCACAATCAATAATCCTCACCGCAAATACCATGGTACTGATACAACTTTGCTAATTTTCACCCACGGCGTTATGAGGCGTGGTGTGGCGTTTTAGTTTTAACCACTTACTGCGATGGCTTATTTCTTGCTACCCCAGATGACTTTCTTCAGTTTTGGAGTGCTGTGTAGCATGAAGGGGTTAATGTAAGCTATTTTTAACAAGCTCAACTAGAAATGTCCCTCATGACCAGAATAAAACTCTCAATAGATGGTAAGAACAAAATGAAAAATGAAAAATACATCATCACAAACTATTTCACTTGTACTCGCGGAGTGATTTTATGTAGAGACAGACATTTTATGTCACCACTGGAGCGTAAAATATTAAAGAGATCGAAGTACAGTTATGTTCAACGGTAATTTCTGTCACTAGTGCTACTAGACAGCTTGCAAATGGCACTTGATGGTGGATTCGTATCATCTTTGTACTGGTACAGGGACGAGGGGCTCCTGGTTCTCTGATACCTGCTTCTGTTGAATGAATTTTAAATTAATGCAGAGGAAGGATGCTTCTCCCTTTCTCTCCCTATGGCTACATATAACCGTTCCCTGCTGTCCAAACTCCCTTGCTATGGACTAACGTCTTTTGTTTCTTTGATTTCTTCTTATCTTAGTGACAGGAAAATAAAAGTAAAAGTAGATGATGCATATTCGAATTTCCACTCAATTAACGCCGGCGTGCCGCAGGGATCAGTTCTGGCGCCAACCCTATTTCTGGTTCATATTAATGATCTCTTATCTGTCACTCACAATCCCTTTCACTCATATGCAGATGACTCAACACTACTTGGTTCATTCACACTCAGACATCCATTTGCAAAGTCTAATATCTCTACCTTTCAACTCAGTACAGCCATCTCCATAAATCAAGATCTATCTACAATCAGTGAATGGGGACAAAGCAACCTTGTCTCTTTTAATGCTAGTAAAACTAAATATATACAGTTTACTAATAGACAGATATTACCAGATTCGTACATTACCTTCAGTACTACTAATATTCCCATCTCCAAAAATATTGAAATTCTTGGTGTCTCACTTAACAGTGCCCTCAGCTGGACCTCTAATGTCAGATCACTTGCTAAAACTGCCTCAGAGAAACTTGGATTATTGTACAGAGTCTGTAACTTCTTCGCCGATGAGCAGTTAGCTATAATTTATAGTAGTCATGTGCGCTCTCAGCTTGAATATTGCTCACCCTTGTGGAATGGTTGTGGAGAGGTTGCATTAAGACAACTAGACAAAATTCAGAATAAAGCTGTTAGAATCATTAACAACCCTGCCATTACATATAAACTACCTCCCCTGCATGTAAGAAGGAATGTTGCCTCCCTTGCATTATTTTACAGATATTTTTTTGCTAAATGCTCAGACGAAATTGCGTCCATGGTGCCACCTCTCCATGCCTTCCCTCGTGCTACACGGGCATCTAGTAGCGCTCATGACTGGAATGTCACTCAACCATATTGCAGAACTTCTGCCTATCAGAATTCTTTCATTCCCCGAACTGCATCTCTCTGGAACTCGCTTCCCCAGAGTTGTTTTCCTCCAAATTTCAACCTACAACTGTTCAAGTCTAACTGTTACAGATATTTTATGAACAGAGGACACCAGTAATCTGGTGTATGGATTATTTTTTTTTACCCATTTGTTTTTCCTTCCTCCGTTCTGTTATTAAAAAAAAAAAAAAAGTTATTAGAGTTTTACACACACACACACACACACACACACACACACACACAAAAATATATATATATAAATATATATATATATATATATATATATATATATATATATATACAGCATTGTTTACTTTCGTACACCAATTCATAAAGACTCTGTTGACTGTCCAAATATATAATGGCTATAAATATCAAAGCCATATTCGTCTGTTTTAATACTGTATACAGTAGTGGACGAAGGAATTAAGTAACCTTATTATTTTAGTTCCATCATCTTTAACAGTCAGTTCGGTCACGGCCACATCATTTTAATCAGTTTAGGGAAGGGCTTTGGTAAGGATGTTTCAACAGTTGAAACTTCCTTATGCTTATTTAGATGTCTCAAAGGCTATATGTGCATGTAGGTGAAAAAGCATGTTACCAAGTATTCACCTTCAAATTTTCAGCCCTAAAGCTTGGGTATCGAACACAGCCGTCATAAAACCGGTGTTAGGGGCACCTAGGATTACAGACATAGACACTTCATTTCTCGCCAGCGTTTGAAACCATAACCATTTTCTGTAATGTCCAGCGCCTTACGCAGGCATACGAGTATACTCGTAGGAGTCGGATGACTGCACTGCGATAGTCGTCCTTGGGAAACTGAAGGGTAAGGGTCTGGTGACAGTGTGATTGGAAGAGTTTTAGAGACAGGACTATCAGTATCGTTATTATCGAGTGGAGAGCTGATGTCTGAGAGCGGGATTTACTGCATACAGTGTAGAATGGCGTGCCCTGGCCACCCATAATGGCCTTCAAGCCCCATTCCCTTCGCCTTAGCGGCGCCAACGTGTCACCATCGTCTCACCACCATCCATTCCATATCGCCCCAGTCTGACAGGTTGTGGGTGTGTGGGGAAGTTTCACTTATATAGCATAAATTGGTACATAAAATGGGAAAAAAATTGTATAAAGAAAAAAAAATCGGTGTAGAGAATAAGTATTTATGAAAATAATTATGTGCTGATATGCATTTAGTGAGGTGCGAATATTGAAATAATATGCGTAAGTTACAAAAAATAAGGAAAGCTACGTCCCCGAAAATAACGTAATGATTAAAGATGTCATGTGGTTTTGTATCGTCTGTTATAGAAGTGTTGAGTAGTGAGTGATCTTTCCAGGCAAGTACTGTGCTGTGGTTTTGTTTCGTACGGTATAGAAATAAGTGGTGGAGTAAAAGAAGTGATCTTTCTGGGTAGGTACTGTTGAGTGGTTCTGTATCGTACTGTATAAAACCTGATACTGAAAAAAAAAAGTGCAAAATAAAGTGATTGTGTAATATAACAAAAAATCAGTGATCTGACAAAAAGAGTTTAAAATTTATTGCCAATATTGTAGTAAAGTAGGAACTTAGCCAAAGAAATGTTCGTTTTATATGTATGACGCTAGAAGTTAAGGAAAACGACGGGTATAAAAACCGAGTATGGGCGAAAATGAAAGCGATCTTTCATGGCATTTGTACTGAAAACATGCTTCAGGAAAAGTGAAAGCAATAAATTGCAGCAAGTACTGTGCATTGTATTGTATATACGGTAAGCCTTAGGATTATCCCCAGATGCACCATATGGCATAGTGTCATTCTGCAACAGCTGTAAGAACTGAGCGAGTAAAATGAATGAGTCACTCACACAGGGTGCATGAGATTCATTTACGAAGAAGTGGTCGGGGCGGGTGATGAGGAGTGAGAAGGTCTACTGGGGCAAGGGAGAGTGCGAATGATTGCGCGAGGGCCAGCCCCATCTGTCGTAGGCCAGTTGGTCCTAGCCACGAACTCATTGACTTGTAATGACACAGCTCACCGTGATCCCCAGAGTTGCCCCCATTCATCACCTACCTTCACCATGCCCCCACCTAGAGACAGTTGCAATATTGAGACGAAGGGTCGATGAGTATTTTTATGGCATTTATACTGTAATATATTTGACAAATAGTTTACCTAATGAACGTGCAAGTGGATGACAAGGTGCAAGATGCCAAATAATCGCTAAATACAAATGGGTACAGCTCACTGGGACGAACGCAGTGGTTACCCATGTGTGTACTTGCTATCAGGATTTTAAATTCCATTACAAAGATGTACATTAAAAATTATTATCACCGTGTCAGTCCTCTCTCTCTCCTTCTGTGTGTGTGTGTGTGTGTGTGTGTGCGCGCGCGCGCGCCCGGGGGGGTGATGTTAACGTCACTAAAGAACAGGTTTAAAGAAGTAAGAAACTTTTACATCTGAGGTATTCTTTCTTTAAAGCCAAGCCCTTTATTATGCTCCGTTGGGAAAGACAACATTTAATTATTCGTACTTAAGTGAATTCTGAGTGTCGTAAGTGCTTATTGTCTTATGAATTGCAGGAAATCATACATGATCGTTATCCTGATCAGTATTCTGTCTGTTAGTGGATACATAAATCCCATCTCATTTTGCACAATTTTGATTTCTCAAACATCTGTTTTCCTTCAAACGATTCCAGTGCCAGATATCCACAATGTAAAGAACATACTGTCCTAATTCTACATTTTTATTGTATGAGAAAACAACAGTAGCTTCCTTCCCCTGAATCCTTTTATCATCCTTGGCTGCTGTACGAAACAAACGACGGCACTGTCTTGAACCTGCCCAATATTTTACGTGAGAAAGAGTGAAATACGGTGTTGCGTCTCCCCTAAAGTACCGATGATCAAGGCAGTTCCATTAACGACGTTACAGTCCATTCCAATACTGCTTCAATTTCCAGCAGTGGCCTGGTTTGCCTTACCGCAGCAATAACCCCTACGCCGCCCTCCCTGTTTACTGCCTCGCACACCCTCTCTCCCTGCCATCTCGTTGTCGCCACCACCACACCACTCTTGCTACCCTTCCTGTTTATTACCTTGCCACCTCCCACTCCACCACCACACCCATGCTGCTCTCCCTGTTTACTGTCTCCACTGCCTTATCCATCTTGCTCACTATCCCACAAATCTTCTGTACTGTTTAACGTCTCACCCTTCCTGTTTAATGCCTTACCTTCCTTGTTTACTGCCCCACCCTTACCGGTTACAGCCTTACCTTTTCTGTTTACTGCCTTTCCCTTCCTGTTTACTGTCTTTACTGCCTTACTTTCCCTGCTTAGTGTCTTACCCTTCCTTTTTACAGCCTCATCCTCGTTGTTTACAGCCTTACCCTCCCTCTTTCGCCACGTCATTGTGACCATTATCATAACCACACACCGCTCATGTTTCTCCCCCTCCCACCTACCCTGACTGTTGCATCACCCTCCCTCTCTCCCTCACCACTACCTCAACTCCACACCCGCACTTCCCTCTCCCGGTTTGCTGTCTCACCCTCCCTCCCTCACACCCGCACCTCCCTCTCCCGGTTTGCTGTCTCACCCTCCCTCCCTCACACCCGCACCTCCCTCTCCCGGTTTACTGTCTCACCCTCCCTCCCTCGCCTCCTCATTCTCGCCACCACCACCACAATCAATAATCCTCACCGCAGATACCATGGTACTGATACAACTTTGCTAATTTTCACCCACGGCGTTATGAGGCGTGGTGTGGCGTTTTAGTTTTAACCACTTACTGCGATGGCTTATTTCTTGCTACCCCAGATGACTTTCTTCAGTTTTGGAGTGCTGTGTAGCATGAAGGGGTTAATGTAAGCTATATTTAACAAGCTCAACTAGAAATGTCCCTCATGACCAGAATAAAACTCTCAATAGATGGTAAGAACAAAATGAAAAATGAAAAATACATCATCACAAACTATTTCACTTGTACTCGCGGAGTGATTTTATGTACAGACAGACATTTTATGTCACCACTGGAGCGTAAAATATTAAAGAGATCGAAGTACAGTTATGTTCAACGGTAATTTCTGTCACTAGTGCTACTAGACAGCTTGCAAATGGCACTTGATGGTGGATTCGTATCATCTTTGTACTGGTACAGGGACGAGGGGCTCCTGGTTCTCTGATACCTGCTTCTGTTGAATGAATTTTAAATTAATGCAGAGGAAGGATGCTTCTCCCTTTCTCTCCCTATGGCTACATATAACCGTTCCCTGCTGTCCAAACTCCCTTGCTATGGACTAACGTCTTTTGTTCCTTTGATTTCTTCTTATCTTAGTGACAGGAAAATAAAAGTAAAAGTAGATGATGCATATTCGAATTTCCACTCAATTAACGCCGGCGTGCCGCAGGGATCAGTTCTGGCGCCAACCCTATTTCTGGTTCATATTAATGATCTCTTATCTGTCACTCACAATCCCATTCACTCATATGCAGATGACTCAACACTACTTGGTTCATTCACACTCAGACATCCATTTCCAAAGTCTAATATCTCTACCTTTCAACTCAGTACAGCCATCTCCATAAATCAAGATCTATCTACAATCAGTGAATGGGGACAAAGCAACCTTGTCTCTTTTAATGCTAGTAAAACTAAATATATACAGTTTACTAATAGACAGATATTACCTGATTCGTACATTACCTTCAGTGCTACTAATATTCCCATCTCCAAAAATATTGAAATTCTTGGTGTCTCACTTAACAGTGCCCTCAGCTGGACCTCTCATGTCAGATCACTTGCTAAAACTGCCTCAAAGAAACTTGGATTATTGTACAGAGTCTGTAACTTCTTCGCCGATGAGCAGTTAGCTATAATTTATAGTAGTCATGTGCGCTCTCAGCTTGAATATTGCTCACCCTTGTGGAATGGTTGTGGAGAGGTTGCATTAAGACAACTAGACAAAATTCAGAATAAAGCTGTTAGAATCATTAACAACCCTGCCATTACATATAAACTACCTCCCCTGCAAGTAAGAAGGAATGTTGCCTCCCTTGCATTATTTTACAGATATTTTTTTGCTAAATGCTCAGACGAAATTGCGTCCATGGTGCCACCTCTCCATGCCTTCCCTCGTGCTACACGGGCATCTAGTAGCGCTCATGACTGGAATGTCACTCAACCATATTGCAGAACTTCTGCCTATCAGAATTCTTTCATTCCCCGAACTGCATCTCTCTGGAACTCGCTTCCCCAGAGTTGTTTTCCTCCAAATTTCAACCTACAACTGTTCAAGTCTAACTGTTACAGATATTTTATGAACAGAGGACACCAGTAATCTGGTGTATGGATTATTTTTTTTTCCCCATTTGTTTTTCCTTCCTCCGTTCTGTTATTCAAAAAAAAAAAAAAAAAGTTATCAGAGTTTTACACACACACACACACACACACACACACACATATATATATATATATATATATATGAATACAGCATTGTTTACTTTCGTACACCAATTCATAAAGACTCTGTTGACTGTCCAAATATATAATGGCTATAAATATCAAAGCCATATTCGTCTGTTTTAATACTATATACAGTAGTGGACGAAGGAATTAAGTAACCTTATTATTTTAGTTCCATCATCTTTAACAGTCAGTTCGGTTACGGCCACATCATTATAATCAGTTTAGGGAAGGCCTTTGGTAATGAAGTTTCAACAGTTGAAACTTCCTTATGCTTATTTAGATGTCTCAAAGGCTATATGTGCATGTAGGTGAAAAAGCATGTTACCAAGTATTCACCTTCAAATTTTCAGCCCTAAAGCTTGGATACCGAACACAGCCGTCATAAAACCAGTGTTAAGGGCACCTCGGATTACAGACATAGACACTTCATTTCTCGCCAGCGTTTGAAACCATAACCATTTTCTGTAATGTCCAGCGCCTTACGCAGGCATACGAGTATACTCGTAGGAGTCGGATGACTGCACTGCGATAGTCGTCCTTGGGAAACTGAAGGGTAAGGGTCTGGTGACAGTGTGATTGGAAGAGTTTTAGAGACAGGCCTATCAATATCGTCATTATCGAGTGGAGAGCTGACGTCTGAGAGCGGGATTTACTGCATACAGTGTAGAATGGCGTGCCCTGGCCACCCATAATGGCCTTCAAGCCCCCTTCCCTTCGCCTTAGCGGCGCCAACGTGTCACCATCGTCTCACCACCATCCATTCCATATCGCCCCAGTCTGACAGGTTGTGGGTGTGTGGGGAAGTTTCACTTATATAGCATAAATTGGTACATAAAATGGGAAAAAAATTGTATAAAGAAAAAAAAATCGGTGTAGAGAATAAGTATTTATGAAAATAATTATGTGCTGATATGCATTTAGTGAGGTGCGAATATTGAAATAATATGCGTAAGTTACAAAAAATAAGGAAAGCTACGTCACCGAAAATAACGTAATGAACAAAGATGTCATGTGGTTTTGTATCGTCTGTTATAGAAGTGTTGAGTAGTGAGTGATCTTTCCAGGCAAGTACTGTGTTGTGGTTTTGTTTCGTATGGCATAGAAATAAATGGTGGAGTAAAAGAAGTGATCTTTCTGGGTAGGTACTGTTGAGTGGTTCTGTATCGTACTGTATAAACCCTGATACTGAAAAAAATAGTGCAAAATAAAGTGATTGTGTAATATAACAAAAAATCAGTGATCTGACAAAAAGAGTTTAAAATTAACTGCCAATATTGTAGTGAAGTAGGAACTTAGCCAAATAAATGTTCTTTTTATATGTATGACGCTAGAAGTTAAGGAAAACGACGGGTATAAAAACCGAGTATGGGTGAAAATGAAAGTGATCTTTCATGGCATTTGTACTGAAAACATGCTTCAGCAAAAGTGAAAGCAATAAATTGCAGCAAGTACTGTGCATTGTACTGTATACGGTAAGCCTTAGGATTATCCCCAGATGCACCATATGGCATAGTGTCATTCTGCAACAGCTGTAAGAACTGAGCGAGTAAAATGAATGAGTCACTCACACAGGGTGCATGAGATTCATGTACGAAGAAGTGGTCGGGGCGGGTGATGAGGAGTGGAAAGGTCTACTGGGGCAAGGGAGAGTGTGAATGATTGCGCGAGGGCCAGCCCCATCTGGCGTAGGCCAGTTGGTCCTAGCCACGAACTCATTGGCTTGTAATGACACAGCTCACCGTGATCCCCAGAGTTACCCCCATTCATCACCTACCTCCACCATGCCCCCACCTAGAGACAGTTGCAATAGTGAGACGAAGGGTCGATGAGTATTCTGATCTTCAATTGAAAGCTCCAGGTGCTGTAATTACTGAGCCTAGGATGAGTTTAACACACTCAACTTTTGGAAAAATACCCACATACGGGAAGGGCTTCGTCCACTAGACCCTGAGAGTTGGGGGCTCATAAAGGAAGGATGTGTTTTGCCATTAGTTTGTGAACACAGTGAGCCAGCCATTCCTCACAGGGATAGGACATTGTGCCTATGCCGCTGTAGTCCTTAACATAGATACCGGGTAGGTAACCTACAATTTTATAACATCTTAGGTAACCTGTGATAGCACACTTCCCATAACAGAAAAAGTTGTCAAACATTTAATGAATTTCAAAAATACATGAAGGGCTCTGAACCACTGCACATATCAAAACCTGAGACTACATTACTTAACATCTGCCAATTAGTAGAAATATATTCACAGATTAATGAATTAATTTGTACTCTTCCTTGTACTAAGAAAGAACAAAACCAAATAGGTGATATCTTTGTCCCTGCGAAGTGGACAATTCTTCCTGCCAGTAGCGTCTAACTTTTCGCAGATACACAGGAACAGCAGAAGAGGAAATTAAAAATAACGGATTTCTTGAAAATATAATTACGGTTTACTGACGTGATTCACATGGTCTTGCAGTCACTGCAAGGGAATCCAGAAGACCACATATTTGTATCTGTTCAGTTATCTAGCCAGAGGCATTTTTCCAGGAAGGGGTGGCCACAGACGAATTGCCTGCACGTCACCACGTTCACTGTCATTAGACTGCCTTTCCTCCGACTCACACAAGTCATTAATATGTTTCCATTGCTTGTCTTAATGGCTCTCATATTAATGTTATATAGTACGTATAAGTTACTTTGACTTTCTAATGTTTGTATTCTGTATCGGTAGCCTAGGACATAAATTATCCCCAAGGTACAAGGACAGCAGCCTAGACCCAGATGCGAATGGAACGAAACAATGCCCTTTACTCCTTGGCTATGAGAGAAGTGTAGCGTTGCAGTACACATGATCTCCAGGTGGCAACCAGATCCGCACTTAGTCGGAATTTATTACACCAGAGTTCTTGCCTTCACTCTTGGTGGCATTACGTGGTGGAAAATCCTCCACTCCTCTCGTCAGTGTGAAAAGAGTCGTCTCATTAGGTACCTAGCACATGGTGGTGTCTTAATAGTACAAAGTAGAAACTCGAATTAAACTCCAGCGTTCTGTAAGATTAGCTACATGTAGGTGGTATAGCTTTTTAAATTTTCGTAAATGTATTCAGGCCGAGGGTGTAACTTCGTTTTACTCTTGCTACCCGTGATTTTAGTTAATTTACGGAAGGCTTCTGTAATTGCAGAGGATAATTAAGGCAGTTTCCTGCTCTTCTGCGGAGTCACTCCTAAGCGGATTAAAATCGTCTAGACGTAGCAGAGAGAAAATATAAAAATACTGTCTGGTTTAAGGTGATAGAAAAGTACTAATTAAGTTTTCAGTATATGACATTATGGTAAAATTCGGTCGAATTATCTCTGTAATATTCCAAGTTCAATTTCTGGAGATGTATACTGATACGTTCAAGGGATAATGAACCCGTTTTCTGGTGCAAATTTCCCACATAATCTAGGGACGCGCCTTGATTAAGAGTGGGCAACAGGGGGAAGTAAGAGCTGGGACTGGCTGAAACGTTTGAATGGAAGGAGTCAGCCCTGCGGTAAGTGGGAGTTGCCATGGCAATGTCATCACGACACCTTTGGCGAATGCAGGCGGCAAGATCACAGGAGCTAAAATAATCATGGATGGTACACCAACGAAGGTCAAAACTGTGGGAAAACAGTATGCTGAAGTACATACTGCTTCTTGAAAGATAGAAACTGGATACACAAGATACACATGATACATATGGAGAGAGAGAGAGAGAGAGAGAGAGAGAGAGAGAGAGAGAGAACAACTTGGTGAATACCATCATCTGATCTCACAACTGAAAGAGGACCCTGAAAAGTTGTTTGAGTATTTCCATATGAAGTCTAAGACTTTCCATAAACTGCTGTCTCCTGTCGAACATCGGCTCCCCAAAGAAACACTAACTGCCATTAAAAAAAGACAATTTAATTATTGCCTATCGAAAGCCAGAAGGTGAAATGAGTCTTGTTTTCGAATTGTGACAAAAATATTCTGAATAATACGTAACGTTATAGAGACATCTGTTGATAAAGCAGTACAGATCACTAAAGCTGTATGCACCCTACGAAATACGATTACTGAAGAACAAGGAACAGGTGCAACAGCGAGTCCTTTAGATGATGTGGAAGAAAGTCCCGGTTATGTGCAGTTTTCCCAATCAACAGAAAAATGTTACACAAAAATGGCAAAAAATGTGAGAGACAATCACACAGAGTACTTCTGTTCATATGAAGACTTAGTACCCAGGCAAACTCACATAACTTTGGCTTAATTACACAGAGTTAATGCTATGCAGGAGGCCTATCATTGTAAAGGTGCAGTTTTCAGCAAAATGTTTTCCGAATCATTCACAGTAATAACGCAACAAATTTTCTTCTTAGTGTAATAGAAATAATCCATAAAATAACTACCACCACATGACTATATATATACGGGCAATACCAAAGTAAACTTTTACCAGACACTTCTGTTGTCTCTCAAACCTTCTTCCACTGCTGTCCAATAAATGCCTTCACTGTGCATTATATGCAATGCATCTCATATTTATGGTATTAGTGAAAACCACAATAACAACAGCTGCCCATGTACTGTAGGTTAAAATGGGTAAGGCGTACTCTCCTCCATGTCGTGGTATAAAACAAAAATGTGCACTGAACGCACTCGCTCATTAATAGACTGTAGGAAAATTTTATATACATATATATATATATATATATATATATATATATATATAGATAGATAGATATTTATATTTATATATATATATATATATATATATATATATATATATATATAGATAGATAGATATTTATATTTATATATAAAGTAATGCGACGCTTATTAGTCCCACCAGTCCAGCGGGAGAAGCACAAGCCATTTTGTTATCGTCATTCGGAGGCGTTATTATCCTCTTTACTACACCTTAATTTCATTATCAGTTCCCGACTCGTTTTTCTCCTTCACAAGAGAGAGAGAGAGAGAGAGAGAGAGAGAGAGACGATGATGCAACACTCCGTTTTCTTTCGTCACTCTAGCAGGGTTCCATAACGAACTGGGGTAGCGCTTTTTTTTTGGGGGGGAGGGGGATTGAAATATCTGTTTCATATTTGACATAGGCATGATTTTTCATACTATCATTCCCTTGCATTCCTTCAGAATTTTTGTATGGAAGCTAAATAAATAATTTGTCATATAAGTATCCTTTGAATTTAAAGTTAAATTACCGTGAGTATAAAATTGTCATACACCTAAGTAAAGGTATGCTCTTTCATCTGGCCATACTAAGAACAGCCTGGGATAAAAATAAAACTTCATTTTGTTAAGACCTTGGGCAGTCTTGGTATCACTTCCTTTACTAAGAGAGGTAAGTTTATGTTACACAAATCCATGTTGAGTAATCACGCGGGCTGAGTATTAGTGGAGATACAGCGGAACGTACCGTGTCCTGTGCAAATCATGAGATATACTGTACAGTTAACAGCTCCCCCAAGCTTCCAACCTCTGACAATCAGTCACGTCTATACTATGAATTGCAATCTCTTAAAATTTCCAGCTCTGTTCGATCTTGCTCACTCCTCCCTGCCCGCTCTCATTTAGGCTGTCCCCAAAGACAACTCTGGCATAATGTAAGGGTCAAAAGTTCGTTTATTATTGTATTGCGTCTATTAATGCATTGAATCATTATATCACCTACAAGCAGAGACACATACCAAGTCTCTCAACTTTGGAAAATTAGCCAGCGAAGGAAAGCGAAAACAAGAGATGAAATGGCAAGCAAACCATTGCCCCTGACTGTAGGTGTACCAAGTAATATTAGTCTCATGTAGCTCTCCTTTAAATATTATACCCAGTGTTATTTATTTCATAACAAATAATGTATTTTAGCAGTGGTATAATTTTCCAACTAAAATAGCGGTTGCACAATCGATGACATCAGAAAGCCAATAGACTCTGTGTAGGGATGGTTCTGACGAGTCCATTAGCCCTAACAAGTAAAATCCTGCACAATTCCCCAATACAATCGCTTTGGACCAAACTTAGTGGAAGGATTGTTTATAACACATGGGTGTACTGTAATATTTTATGCCTGACCCCTCAAGATTTTATGTTCTCAAAACAACACATAAAGTAGCAATAACAACGCCAAACTACTAATCATAAGTCGTTCAAATCCTGATTATTTCATATTCTTCTTTCTGTTTAGAGTGACCTGGCAGTAAAATGTCATAACGCATATTTTATTCACAGAGGGTTTTTTTATTATCCACTGGTAATGATCCTTGACAGATATTGGCCGATAAATGACATTAGTCATAGGTTTGAAATCGGCCACCTTGTATAGTTCTAATCAGATTTAGGCCAGTCCTTGTGGAGGGGCTGTGGGTCAGCAAAGGGTGGAATGACTCAGTTTTGATAAAAACCGATCAAACATTAAGGTCACACGGAATAGTTTAAACTGTCAACCCTCTAACTCAGAAGGTTGATATTCAGTTTGGAACAAACTGTGTGGAAATATTTTAGGTCATTCAAAAATGAAGTGATTATGTTTTGAGAACAAGAGATCTAAAGTCAAGATCACAAGGCAATGTCGGCTTAAACACTTAGTCCAATTTGGACCAAACTTAGTGGAAGGATTGTTTATAACACATGGGTGTAATATTTTATGCCTGAAAACAATGGGTTAAAGGTTAAGGTCACAGGGCAGGTTCAAACGTTGGGTCGTACACGGACAGTAAGGCGGGAGTGCTACTCTCTCTGAATGCTTATTTTTGCTATTATCTCCTGACGATTGTACTCAGTTTACGAAAAACTTGTCGAACGGGGTGGAATTAGTCAGTCAGAGCCTTCATTATTCCCTTCATTACTATGACGCTTCTATAGGAACACCATAATTTTCTTAGAGGCAGTAGCATATGTGAAAGAAGTATAATATTGCATTTTATTAAATATATCAACAGTATTGACGGTAATGCGTCAAAAACAGTTGGTACAGTACAAAGGCAGACTAGTAAAAGGAAAAAAGAACACTTTATTCATTTTTAATCCACTTGGTACTATAATGGTGCTTATTATTTAGCAGGATCCTATCAGTGTTAATATTGCTACCTTTAACCCTCTGTTGGATGAGTTTTCTCTAACCTAATTATTTTACCTTACACCATACGATTTAATTCAGCTGAGAGAGATCACTAAGAGCCTGACGGTTGATACTGGCATCGCTAATCTTTTCATGGTTGGGAGAAAACTATTAGTCCAAGTAACGCCGGCCGACTTTCATCGATTGTGAGTGAATCCTACGAGTCTGATTAGTACTTGTACCATTAACCCTCTCAGTCGACACAAATCTCATATAATATTCAGACTAAAACCAGATGGTTTTGTTAAGCGAAGAGTGAATCCAAGAGACCTGACTGTTAATATTATGGTTACGTTCTCTTCAACGCCAGTTAATATCATATGATTTTATTCAGTTGAGATGAGCAACGGGATCCTGAATGTTCATATTATAGTTCATCCAGGCCTTTTTTAATGCAAGGAAGAAGGAGATAAACGCTATAAGTTCGCAAATTGCTTTCTCCAAGAAGAATGAAAACAAGATAATAGAGAACCAAATTCAAGATCCGTTTATTTCGAGATGCCTTGAGACGCTGCGTTTAAAAGACTGGAAGTCACAGGCAGTAGGAAATACAAACAGAGAGAGACAGTTCCAGAGTTTACCTGTCGCATATAGGAAGGACTCAAAGTAACTGATAACTCTTGAATTAGAGTGTTGGACAGAAATGGGATGAGAATTTGTTGCTAGACGGGTGCTACGTGCCCGCCGTAGGGGTGGAGGGATGCTACCAGGCAGTTCAGAGGAGCAGTGACCATTGAAGCAGCGACAGAAAAGAGATAAAGCTACAGCAGTGCAGTGAAGAGACAGAGAGAGGTTGAAGGAAGTGAGTAACAGGAGGAGAGCTAAGAAGATGAAAATCTTTGACTCCACCATCTTGAGAAGAGTTGTGTGTGGGGAGCCTCCCTACACATGAGAGTTGTACTCTACCCAGAGGCGAATAAAAACTATGTATAAAATCAACCGCTGTGCAGGAGTAAAGATGGCATGGGATCAGCTTAGCACATATAATCTCATGGAGGAGATTATACAAGAGAAGTAATATGTTCTCTCCAAGATAAATCTTGAGAGAAAGAAACCCCAAGAATCTTGGAAAATGATGCAGAATTCAGCTAAATATTGTTAAAAATTAGAGGATATTCCTGTGGTAGATTTTGGTAGGTTGAAAGATGTAAAAACTGAGTTTCTGATGCATTAAAACTGCAAGATTACTTATACCACAATCAGAGATATGAACCAAGTAAGACATTAAGTGTGCAATAGCTTCATCCTTTGTTAACCCGCGGCGTCCCGTCAACGTACTTCCACGTCCTCACGTTATGTCACTGCCAATCCCGTTGACGTACTTCAATGTCCTGCAACTGCAAGGTTCATAATTTCCACAATTTTCAAAATTCGCGCGAGATTTTCGATTCGCCCACGTACCCAAGCCTCCCCTACCTGCCCCCAGGCGGGCAGCGTCCCAGACCCCGTGTGACCTGTGCTCGCCCTTGTCTGTCACTCACCTGTTAGCAGTGACCCAGGTCAGACATGGCGCGTAAAGGTCTCTCAGACGACGAAATACAATCCGCCCTGGATGCCTTCACTGGAGATAGTGATTCTCCACTTGATGATGATGTGGTGGATCGAGATTATGTGCAGCCTGAGGAGGAAATAACAAGCAGTGATGAGGAGGTCCCTTCGCCCCGGAAAAAGCGGTATGTCACGTATCGTAAGGCAAGGGAAGGCCAGCCTGCACCCAAAACACCTGCATGGACCTCTTTCCATCCCCTAGAGAGAGATTCTGATGAGGACAAAGATGAGGACGATGACGATGACGGCGGCTTAGGACGTGATGTTGCCTCATGGTTGGGGAAGGAAAAAATCTAACCCCGGGGATCAGAAAGTGGGGCGAGAAAGCAAATAAAGTATGGCCTAGTGTTTTGTCTGGGGAAGGCGAAAGTGGTGTGGTGGGAGTGCGGGGTGAAAGGGAAGTGGTGTGAGGGAGGCAGCACGAGCACGTGGTGCACGTAGGCCTAGGGGAGAGGAGGTGGAGCCACTCCCCAGCACGTCTTTCGCCATACAATATTCCCAAACTTCCTCCATACAGCCCCAGGATGTAGGGAAAGGAAGGAAAGGGAAGGGAAAGGGTAAAGGAAAAGGGAGAGGGAAGAGAAGTGCGAGTGATGAAAGGCGCCGCTCTCCACCTCCTCCACCACCACCAATGTTGCGTTGTGCCTTCAGCCATGTTTCAGAGAGTACCATAACTTCCTACACTACTGAAACTGTGTGGGATGGCGATATGACGCTCAGTATAATGGTAAGGCCAGTCAGTATGTGCCAAGTCTTATATAAACTTGAAACGGGTGTAATGTTTGCAGGAAAGTAATGTATAAGTTGAGAAATAGTGTAAGTTGAACGAAGTGATATGAAAACTACACCCACTGTATAAATCTGCGAAAATATGACGCTCAGTATAACACTCTGGTAAGTAAATATGTGATAGCAAGAATATAAAGTGGAAACGGGTGTAATGTTAGCATGAATAAAACGTATAAGTTGAAAAATAGTGTAAGTTGTAATAATTGATGTCATGAGTACACCCACTGTGTAAATCTGCGAAAATATGACGCTCAGTATAACATTCTGGTCAGTAAATATGTGATAGCAAGAATATAAAGTGGAAACGGGTGTAATGTTAACATGAATAAAACGTATAAGTTGAACAATAGTGTAAGTTGTAATAACTGATGTCACGAGTACACCCACATTCTGGTCAGTACTGTAAGTATGTGATAGGAATTATATAAAGTGGAATTTGTTGTAATGTTAGTAGTAAGGTATTTTATAAGTTGAATACTAGTGTAAGATGAAACAAATGATATCGCAATAACACTCCATGTGTAAGTACGCGCAAATATGACGCTCAGTTGCATCGTAAGTTCTGAAATTATGTGATATCAATTATATCAAGTGTAAACATGTGCAATGTTAGTGGAGAATTATTATATAAGTACAAAAATAGGTTGTAAGTTGAAATAGTAGTCATAGCGACTTCACCATGTGTGTTATTATGCGCTATTATTACGCTATATATTTACGTAAGGCCTGAAATTATCTCAAAACAGTTCTATAAAGTTGAAAAGTGTATAATGTTATTAGAAAAGTATTATGTAAGTAGAAAAAACACAATACGAGTTGAAACAACAGTCACAGCGAGTTCACTCACTACGTAAATAAGCGCTAACATTACGCTAAATGTTATCAAAAGGCCAGTGAATACGTAAAAACAGTTCAATAAAATGTAAAATGGTATAATGTTATTGTAGAAGTATTATGTAAGTAAAAAAAATGATATGTATCATGATTTTCGAATGTTAGCGATTCATCGTGACCAAGTTGCCCGATTTTGCTCATTTCGCACGATGGTACAATGCTTATTTCTGCTCTATTTTTGTATAAAATCCAATATACTCTTTTATCACATGTTTTTATGTTTGTAATAAATACATATCTACTTACTTTCATTGGTTTCCCAGACTTATAACACCATAGAAAATGTTAGAGGCTCAGACCGCCTACAGAGAACACGGGGCCAGGTGGGACCAAGGCATACCTGTTTAAGGTAATTATGGACCCCGGGGAACAATTTCTTTGTCACTGACCATTGTTTCTGACCAAAAGCGAAAGTTTTAGCCAAAAAAAAAATGGTCGAAAAATGGTCGGGATTGGGGGGTACCAGTGGTGAAAAAGTGGTCGGGACGGGGCGGGTTAAAGTAACTGCTGGGATGGACATTGCGGGAAGCAGATGGAAAGGTGAAGGGAGGCATCAGCGTATGAATGACTTGGGTTAGATGTACTCGCACAGGTTAGAAGGCCATTGATGAAAAGAAGGAAGAGAGTTGGTGATAGGACAGAGCCCAGAGGAACACCACTACTGATAGCTCTAGGAAAAGAACGTTGGCCGTCTACAACAGTATTTAGAAAACGACAAGAAAGGAAGTTAGAGATGAAGGCACAGATAGAAGGACAGAAATCGTAAGAGGGCAGTCTGCAAATTAAAGATTTATGCCAGACTCAAACGAAATCCTTTGGGATATCAAGTACACTGGCAAAGATTCGTCAAAGTCCCGAAAGGAGGACGACCAGGAGTCTGAAAGCAAGGAGTGAAGATCGCCAATGGCACGTCCCTGGCAGAACTAATACTGAGGATCTGAAAGAAGGTTATGATCCTAAAGGTGCTTTATTTATTTATTTATTTTTGTTTAGAACAGATCCAAAAACTTTTGAAAAACAAGATGTTAAAGCAATTGGGAGAGGTGGAGGGTTGGGAATAATCACCCTCCTTTGGGACAGGCTGAATGAGAACAAACTTCCAGCAAGAAGAAAATGTACAAGTTGACAAAGGCGAAAGAGTTTACCTAGGCAAGGTGTAAGAATCACTAGTTCTTGAGGGGAGCAAGAGGGACCCAATCAGGCCCATATACCTTGTTAGTATTGAGGCCATTGATGACAGAAAACACATCAATTGAAGAAGTTTTGATGTCAGCCTTAAGCAAGTCAGAGAGGAGAAGTGATGGAGGAACAAAACGGGAATCACCTAAGGTGTAACTGGAGGAGAAAGTCTGAGTGAGGAGTTTTGCTTTATCTGTAGAAGAAACAGCCACAGAATCATCATAGTGAAAAAGAGGAGGGAAGGATGATGAATTATGGTAGTTAGAATTTTGGGGGGCTTGGATCTGAGCAGGAAGAATCTGAGTTGGAGAGTTCAGGGCATTTAGTATGACTGAACAGACAGCACCCCCTGGGGGTAGGTTTTTTTTTCAAGAATACTCCCCCAGTATCCCTGCTTGTCGTCAAAGGCGACTAAAAGGGTTGGCGGAGGGTTAGTGCCCCTCCCCGGAAAACAACTAACTAAAAAAACAAACAATAAGTCTCGGACAAGGACTGACCAAACGATGACGACCAAGGACCGGACAAAGGACATGGTTATTGGAACGTGGAATGTAAGGGGAGCGAATGATGAGGTGAAAGAAAAAGAGATTGTCCAGGTGCTTGAGGGTGCGAAAGTGGATGTATGTGGTATAACTGAAACAAAATGGAGAGGAGAAAGTGTGAGAGAATGGGAGTATGGATGGGGTATATGTGCAGGAGTAGGTGAGAATGAGAGGGCAAAGGAAGGAGTATGTATAGTTGTGAGTAAAGGATGGAAGAAGAGCATAAGACAGTATGGATCAGTTGGGTCAAGGATTGTGTGGGTAAAGTTGAAAGTTGGAATACAAATGTGGCCGATTGTGTGTGTGTATATGCCAATGCAAGATCGTGCTAGAAGAGTGAGAGAAGAGTTCTGGACAAATGTAGAAGTGTGCATGGAAAAGTTTGGAAGGAATGAGAGAGTGTTTTTGATCGGTGATATGAATGGTAAAGTAGGGAATGTGAAGGTGGATGGAATAGTTGGTGAGTGGGGTGTACCTGCTGAGATAGATGAGAATGGGAGTGTGTTAGTGGACATTTGTGCTGGGAGGGGGTTGGTGATAGCCAATACTCTCTTCAGGCATAGAATGATCCATAGGTATACATGGCGAGTGATGAGAAGGGTGGGTGGTGAACTGAATGAAAGGAAGGCAATGATTGATTATGTGTGTGTGGATGAAAGGTGCGAAGATGTGTAATGGATGCAAGAGCTTATAGAGGTTGGGGGAGTGGACTTTCTGACCACTACTTGGTGGTGGCCAGAATTAGGATTCGGGTAAAATGGAGGAATAGAAGAAGGGAAAGACGAGAGAAAGGAGTAGTTGCAAGGAGAGTGGAAAGGTTACAAGAGGATGAGAAAAAGGCAGAGTATAAGAGAGAAGTGGAGGAACGATTGGGCAAATATGAATTGGAGCAGATGGGAGACGTGGAAGGTGTGTGTACGATTTTTACAGAAGAAATATATGCAGCATGTGATGTGGTGTGTGGAAGGAAGAGAAGACGGAGGGGGGTGCAAGGAACAGCGTGATGGACTGAAGAGGTGAGACAGGCTGTGGCACAAAAGAAGAAAGCATACAATGAATGGATGAGAAATAGGGGCGTGGAAGAAGTTGAGAGGCGGAAGAAAGAGTTATATGTAGAAAGAAAGAGAGAGGTGAAAAGATTAGTAAGAGAGAGTAAGAAGAGACTGGATTAGGAATTTGGAAGGAATTTGAGTGTAAAGTGGAGGGACTGTAAGAAAATGTTCTGGAAAGAGGTGAAAAGAGTAAGACAGGGTGGAAGTGAAGTTAGTAGGGGAGTGAAAGATAAAAATGGTAGATTACTAGTGGAGAAGGGAGAAAAAGTGAGCAGATGGAGAGAACACTTTAAGGAATTGTTGAACATATAGGATGGAAGTAATGCGAGTATAAGTGGCTGGGGAATGGCTGGGAGAAGGAGGGAGGTGAGAAGACAGGAAGAAATCAGTAGGATACAAGTTGTGGAAGCAATGAAGAAAGCTAAATCGGGGAAAGCCCCTGGAATTGATGGAGTGTGTGGTGAAATGCTGAAGCATGGGGAAGAGATAGTAATAGAATGGATGTGGAAGATGTACAGATTGGCCTGGGAGGAGGGTAGAGTCCCGGAGGATTGGAAGTCAGGTATAATTATTCCCTTGTACAAAGGAAAAAGGGAAAAAGAAGTGTGTGGTAATCATAGAGGCATTTGACTTCTTAGTATAATAGGAAAAGTGTATGGTAGGATACTTATTGACAGAGTTAGAGAAAGAACAGAGAAATTAGTTGGAGAAGAACAGGGAGGCTTTAGGAAGGGAAGAGGTTGTGTAGATCGGATATTCACTCTTAGATCTTTAGTGGAAAAGTTTCTAGAGAAGGGAAAGAAGTTGTATGTGGCTTTCATGGATTTGGAGAAAGCATATGACAGGGTGGATAGACAAGGATTGTGGAAAGTGTTAAGAATATATGGAGTAGATGGGAAGTTGTTGAATGTTGTGAAGAGTATGTACGATGGTGCGAAGGCTGCAGTGCGTGTGGATGGTGAACTAAGTGAATTTTTCTCTTTGAAAGTTGGGTTGAAACAGGGATGTGTCATGTCTCCATGGTTGTTCAATCTGTACATGGATGGGGTAATAAAAGAGGTACAAGGTAGGGTAGTGGATGTTGGAGTGGCCCTGGTGATAGAGGATAGTGTTTGGAAACTCCCTGTACTGTTGTTTGCAGATGATACTGTGTTGTTGAGTGAAGACGAAGGGGAGCTGCAAGGCTTGGCGGATGAGTTTGGGAGTGTGTGTAAGAAACGAAATCTAAAGGTGACTGTAGGGAAGAGTAAAGTGATGGTCTTTGACAGGGGTGAAGTCAGTGAATGTACAGTGAGGTTGGATGGTGAGGAATTGGAAAATGTGAGTACGTTTAAGTACTTGGGTAGTGTGATGAGTAAGGATGGAGGTTTGGAGGGTGAAGTGCTTGAAAGGGTACAGCAGGGAAGAAAGGTTGCTGGTTCTTTGAAAGCAGTGATAAGAAACAGGGAAGTGAGCATGGAAGTGAAAAAGTTACTACATGACAGTATTGTGATACCAACTCTAAAGTATGGAAGTGAAGCTTGGACGTTGTTGGAAGGACACAAGTCAAGAGTGAGAGCAGTGGAAATGAGTTATTTAAGAGGAGCCTGTAGAGTCACATCGAGAGAGAGGCTGACGAATGAGGATATAAAGGAGCGTTGTGGAGTGGATGTGGATGTGATAGGAAGCGTTATGAGGAACACACTAAGGTGGTTTGGCCATGTGGAGAGAATGGAGGGTGAAAGACTGACGAAGAGAGTGTATGTGAGTGAGGTGGAGGGGGGAAGAGGGAGGGGGAGGTCGAGGATGAGATGGAGGAATGGGGTGGAGAGGTATATGAGAGAGGGGGGTGTGAGTTGGGAGCAGGGCAGTGAAATGGTGGGGGACAGGGCGACTTGCAGGCTATTTGTTTGTGGCCACCCCAAACGGGATTGAGGCGTCTGGCAATAGATAGATAGATTGATTCAGAGGTGAGTTGGCTCCGGTACCTTATGTAGCCCCTATCCTTGTTGTGGACAGCATCGGAACAAGCGTGATTAAATCTTTTTATTTATTATTTTTTAATAGTAGCAAGATAGGAAAGGAGTGTATGCTTCCATGCCCGAGAGAACAACCTCCACAATGTCCAAGACACACTCAGATGGCTCTTGGCCATGGAAGCAGTAATCATTTCAGGAAAAGTCAAAGAAGTACTGCCTGAGGGCCTCCCAATCCGCTCCTCCAAACCACAGCCGCCACTTCTTGGCAAGGTCCACAGGCCTTTCTGGAACAATAGGACAGGTTAAGGTGATAAGATTGTGATCAGAGGAGCCCAGCAGGGAGAAAAGACTTACAACGAAAACAGAAGAATTAGATATAAGGAAGAGGTTAAGTATACCGGAACTCACTCCAAGGTGGTCAGGGATACGGGTAGGGTACTGTACAAACTGCTCCTGGTCAATAAGTACAGAAAAGATGTAGGCTTGTTCACTAGGTGGATCACTGAAAGGAGAGGAGAGCCAAAGGTTGTGGTGAAGATTGAAATAATCTAGAATAGAGATTTCAGGGAAGGGAGAAATTGATAGGATGTATTCCATCTTAGATGTAAGATATTCGAAGAACTTTTCATAGTAGAATCAAGGGACAAGTAAACAGCACAGATATACTTAGTCAGAGAATGACAGGAATTCCGAAGCCAGAGAGAAGAGAATTCAATAGATTCAAGTCCAGGAAAACGAAAGCAAGATATGCTGATGTGTACCTACACACAACAGCCCGCATTAGCTTTTAAATGAGTATAGAGAAAGTAGGAGGATACAGAGAGGGGTTTGCTATCAGTCGTCTCACACAGATGAGTCTCTGTGAGGAAGAAAGGGTGAGGTTTAGATTTGGGGATATTGTGTTCAACCGAGAGAAAGTGAGGGGAAAGGCCGCGAATGTTGCAGAAATGAAGAAGCAAGTCAAACACTGGTTCCAGGTATCTCTCTTGGTCGTCATTGGGAGAGGGGTAGATGGTGCGGACTTTTATGGTACCCCCATTTAGAGACTCGAAGGCTTGATGTAGAGATGCCATTTTTGACAAAATTTTGAACAGGCAGTATGGTGAGTAATGTGCATTTAGTTAGGTGTTGACACCTAGAGGAACTTGTATTGAAAGCATGCTGACCTACACTTTGTGTCACTGAAACACTGGAAAAACTCAGCAAATGGAGATGGTTAGAAGCTAGTTCCGAGGAATGATGAAACGGGAGCTCCAGTCTCCCTGGCATCAGCTTTCCATCCACCTTGACGGTACCACCCTGTTCGACTGGTGCTAGACCTTACATTAGACTTGCGGTAAAATTCGAGATGAGTTATATCTCCGAAGCTGTTAAACGCGTTCAGTCCAGTCACTCGATGACATATCATTCTGGATCCCTGCTAGTCGTTTTACTAATGATGGGACTGAAACCATTCTTAAACGGTTGAATGTAACCTGAATGGTCTAAACAGCAATAATATGAGTACCGCATAATTATTTCAGCAAATAAGAGAGAGAGAGAGAGAGAGAGAGAGAATGTAAGCAGCCTTCTTTGTGACTGAGGAAATTGTAATAGCTGATGCGACGCAATATGTGAGTTTGGTTGTGTACACTATTGAAGCACGTGAAATAGGGTACTGCACATGTAATTGCTCCATCAGGAGAGCAAAGACCCTGAGATATATTAATCCCAATGAATGAAGGCAAGAAGGGCCAGCCGCAGCCCATGGATGGCATTATATGAACAACAAGAGGAATCAGAGATTGCAAACCCCCTCTAAGGTTGAACAATCCCATATTTGCCAACACCCCTGGAAAAGATTCCCCCTATTTTTGTTCTTTTTTATGTAGCCTGCAACGTTTGCACGAAAACAAACATTGTAGGCATTATTTATCGAGTTAGATGCATAAATATTGAAATTGCCACTATCCTGCAATGGAGTAATATTTTAATAATGGAGTAAATTTTCCATAAAATATTAAGGACATAGTACTATACAAGTGCATTGGTAATAACCCTCTAGCATAAAAAGAAGGTGTTTCTGCATAACCTAATAACCAAATGTGTGTCTTATCAAAACCTATGAATTACCGCACAGTGTGCACAGAAGACTTTTGTTCGCCCCTCAACTGGCGATAATCTCCTGCAGCTTGTCAGAGACAGAGGTAACAGGTCTGTATAACTACAGTTCTTACATTTTTTCTGAATAGTTCCCACTCGGCCCTCATGAGTTGTTGGAGGTGTTGGAGTGTTCTGTTCGACAAATAAACGATACTTTACCAGCGGTCCTCGTTGGGCTTTATGTGGTCCGCCAGTTAATATGTACTGGGCAGTTATCCCGAAAAAAAGTGACAAACCACCCCTTCTATAATATGTATGCGTGAATCCGCCAAATTCATTGCCCTAAGAATATATATATATATATATATATATATATATATATATATATATATATAAACAGAGGAAGGAAAAACAAATGAACAAAACAAATCCATGCATCAGATTCCTGGTGTCCGCTGTTCATAGAATATCTGTAACAATTAGACTTGAACAGCAGTAGGTTGAAGTCTGGAGGGAAACAACTCTGGGGAAGCGAGTTCCAACGAGATGCAGTTGGGGGAATGAAAGAATTCTGATAGGCAGAAGTTCTGCAGTATGCCTGAGTGACATTCCAGTCATGAACGCTGTCAGCTGCCCGTGTAGCACGAGGGAAGGCATGGAGAGGTGGCACCATGGACGCAACTTCCTCTTAGCATTTGCTGTAGAAATATCTGTAAAATAACGCAAGGGAGGCAACATTCCTTCTTACTTGTAGGGGAGGTAGTTTATTAGTAATAGCAGGGTTATTAATAATTCTAACAGCTTTGTTCTGAATTTTGTCTACTTGTTTTAATGCAACCTCTCTACATCCACTCCACGAGGGTGAGCAGTATTCAAGCTGAGAGCGCACATGACTCTTATAAATTATAACTAACTGCTCGTCAGTGAAGAAGTTACGGACTCTACAATAATCCAAGTTTATTTGAGGTAGTTTTAGCAAGTGATCCGACATGAGAGGTCCAGCTGAGGGCATTGTTAAGTGAGACACCGAGAATTTCAATACTTTTGGAAATGGGAATATTTGTAGCATTGAAGGTAATATACGATTCTGGCAATAACTGTCTTTTAGTAAATTGTATATATTTAGTTTTACTAGCATTAAATGAGACAAGGTTGTTTTGTCCCCATTCACTGATCGTGGATAATCTTCTTTTAAAGAGATGGCTGTACTGAGGTGAGAGTTAGAGATATCGGAGTTTGCAAATGGATGTCTGAGTGTGAATGAACTATTAAGTCTTGAGTCATCTGCATATGAATGGATGGGATTATGGGTGACAGATAAGAGATCATTAATATGAACGAGGAACAGGGTTGGTGCCAGAACTGATCCCTGCGGCATGCCGGCGTTAACTGAGTGGAAAGTGGAATATACATCATCTACTTTTACTCTTATTTTTCTATTGCTGAGATATGAGGAAATCAAAGGAACAAAAGAGTTTAGTCCATAGCAAGGGAGTTTGAACAACATATATATTGTGGTTGGTGGCGGCGCTCACCATCCATTCACTCGATGTAGCTCTGCTCTCGGGTGTCTGCCTTTTCCTCCCTTCCATCCATCTTTTCTTCCATCCTCTTCAGTTTTTCCTTCATTCCTTCCTCTTCCTTCTGCCTGTGGGTGACTCTACACTGAGTGACAAGCCAAATTATTTCCTGTACACCAGGAAACTATTTACTACGCTGGGTGGTAACCATATAACCAAATTTTGGCACCTGGTGGTTTAGTGGGTAAATATTGCACTCCAATCGGATTGAGCCGGTGAAGATTTATATGCAAGGGGTGGTTGGGGTTTACTGCTCACGTAATGTCACTCAAGGATGAGTGAGGCTGGTCACTCTCGTCTTAAATGTCAGGACCAACTGCCTAGCCCCGGGCTTCTACGCTTCTCATGGGGCAATGTAGGATTGGATATATATATATATACTGTATATGTACTGTAAGTACCCTGTGGGTAAGAATTGTTTGTATTATTTAATCTTAACTGACCTCCTGGACACTAACTTTAGTATTGGCCACATTATCATATATTATAAATTATAAATGTAATGCAATTCTGGGTACGGGTTCTGACTTCGTTATGTAAGAAGAATAAAATTCACCTTAACTAACAACACATCACCCGGCGGTGGTGAAATCATATGTTAGCCTACCAAAAGCATAGTAACACAACGGTCATACCCAATAAATAAATACAATCGTATCAAACATATTATGGCAGTGCTAACACTGTATTCATTATGTTTCACTAATACAGTAATAACTAATACCAGGTCTCCTATAGGAAATAAATCAAGTCATAGTTTTGATACACTCAGTCTGTTATGTATAACTATTATTGTGAATGGGATTATTTTCTCATTTGATCACTCTCTAGCAGAATCGGGGGTTATACACAATATTATTTTAACACTGTTCCGCGAGCCGTCCTACTAAGAAGGTAGGGTCGCTTGCGGGCCACGGGCCACAGGTTGCCTATGTAGCGAGGCGTTCGTCCGAGTGGCGTCGCTCTTTAAAAGCACTTGGAGAAGAATGATAGACGGGTGGGGAAAGAGATGGATGCTGGGAGGAGAGACCAGTTGTTGATCGTTTTAAGTATTATTACTACTTTATTTCACATCTGACCAAGGCTGAACAGGTTCCTCGAAAAGTCAAAGTCCAACCTGGTTGCGCTAATGGTAGCAAGAGTCGTCAGACTAGGATGAGTGAAATTATATGGACTAAGAGTAATTGCGGAGTCCATCCCACAAATCCTGGTGACCGGCAAGAACCCTGATTTCGTGGCCCTTCAGACTCAAATCCAGCTAATAATATTAGATTATAAGAGCAAATACCTTAGATAAATTATTGGCTGGATGGAGGGATTAACAAAAATACCTCCTCAATACTGGTTTAATAAACGAGAGAAATATTGTCTCAAGCGAGAAAAATGTTTGGATGCATGAGAGAGAGAGAGAGAGAGAGAGAGAGAGGCAATGAGGAGTGGGAGGGAGGGAGAGAAGGAGGGGGAGGGGGAGGAGAAACCAGTTTCCTTCACACATAAAAGTATTATAGGATAAAAGAAACAATTGGCTTACTGGAGGAATTATTAACAATATTCATACAATATCGTCCCACTGTAAGTAAACAGGAAGAAGTATATACTATGTTAGGGGAAAATGAGGCAGGGAACATAGGACATCGTACATCTGGACATGGAGTCAGTGTTACCACATGAAATCTGAGAGTCATATCTGAGGTGTGTAAGGATACTTGTGGCCAATAGTACATTGGACTGAAACTGTACTATGTATGGGTTTTTATGTTACCAGACTACTCAGTAGCGGAAGCAAATATGCAGTTGTCCTGAACTGAAATCTGATAAACATTTCATATTGAACTCTGTGAAAATTAATTTCTTTCACAAATTTATGAATATCAACAGGTTTATAAGACGGGCCACATATTTTCAATGAGAAAAGGAAAGACAGATTCACACACACACACACACACACACACACACACACACACACACACACACACTTACTTATCCCCTAGACGCCGGGCTATTTATACCACGGTCGTCCTCTCAGTAAGGTCAGTTTTCCCAAAACTACGCATTTTCAAACCTTATTAGCTCAGAAAGTACTGAATAACAGTTAGGAAAACAAATTAAAACCAGTATTACTGACCAACTCTTCTCGCTGCGAACAAAAGTATCCCCTGGTTTGTAGGTGGTCGCGTCGATGAGTAAGGACGTGAAGATGATAAGTAACTTTTGGTGTGTGAGGCAGGATGTATACATGCATGTGCGCGTGGCCCTGATTTTGGTTTTGCTCTCAACATGATAACTTCTCCATTACTAGATAAACTAGACACAGTTGCATCCAAGGCACACCCTATGGCAGTATCACCGAGTCCTTTCCTAGTATCCTTCGAAAGAGGTTTGGCAGGGGTTGATGAGGCAAGGGGTCCACATAAGGCACGAAGGGAATTGGACGAGAGGTTCAAGAAAACATCGTCCTACACCCAGCAAAATCACAAAGACGACTGAGGTATGCTTGCCTTGGGTGGTGGGAGTCTATCCCAACCCTCTGGTGATGAGATCAATTGGCAGCCACTTCAAACTGTGGTGCAAAAACACTGACGGTTATATCCAACACCCGGCATCCCTGGCCCACCAATTTTGCGTTGGATATAACCATCCCCCAGTGGCTAGGGGTTAAAGCTATCTTTCTACTACAGAAGACAATGGCTACTATATTCACTAAGATGGTGTGTTTCTCAGTGATTGGTGGCAACGGCTGTGACTGTGCAAGCCAATTCTGAATCTGCGAACTTTGCCACACAGTTGGCATGTCAGATTCAGGTTTGCCGGGAGTACTCTGTTTTGGTTGTGCCTTCGTTGTCTACTCTCTTCTCAGGCCAGGTTCTGAGCTTCTAGATAAATGGTTCCTTCACTTCAGAGGGCTCACAATTGTTTTACTGTTAGAGGCATTAGTTTAAAAAACTTTTGGGTTAATGCTGCATTTCTTCAGTGTTGTCAGCATATGATCTTTATATCTCCACTTCTGTTCCCCTGGGTTGCAATGTGCTGCAGGGAGACGGCTATACAGAACCTGGCGGGAAAGGCTGTGCTCAAGCATGCAGAGCACATGCCCGACCCATCTGAACTGTTTTCCAGCCAGCATAATTTCTATGCTGGTTGACTTTGTCTGGTGAAGAATTTATGAGTGAAAGAATTTATCCTGCCATGTGAGTCCTAGGATGTGCTGTAAGCATCGAATGTGAAAAGACTCAAGCTGTTTCATGTGATGCTGGTAAGTAGTCCAGGATTCAGCACTGTTTAAGAGGGTGGAGAGGTTTACAGCTGTATAGACTGATATCTTTGCCTTGATTCTCAAGTTGGTGTTTTCAAAGACTCTGGATCTAAGACTCCCAAAAGAGGCCGAGGCGTGATTGATTCGTTCATGGATTTCTCCATTGTTCTTAAGTTTATCTGTGAGCACACTTCCAAGGTAAGTAAAATTATCCACCTGTTTTGCATTTTCGCCACTTATCTGAAATGGAAGAGGCTCTTCTGTGTTGTTTCTCAGAGATATTATTTCTGTTTTATTGGCATTTATTCGGAGAGCCAGTGCATGGTATATGCTGAATATGATGGTGAGAGACTGTTTGGGGCTTCTAGGGTATGTGCAAGGACAACACAATCATCAGCATATTACAGGTCTAGGAAATAAGTTATTTCCTTTTTTGACTGTGCTTGAAGACGTCTGAGATTAAACAAGTTACCATCTAGACGGAACCGGATTTTTATTCCATCATCAGGGTTCATTTGTGGGTAACTTAAAAGTGTGACTGCAGTGAGATAGATGCTGAAACTGACAGGAGCCAGGACACATCCTTGCTTTATGCCCACATCCACATTGATGGGTTCGGATTTGCTCCCACCTACGGACAAATAAGCATTCATGTTGTCATGTAGACTTTTCATGATGGCAAGAAATTTGTTTGGAACTCCAAATTTTGACAGAGGATTCCATAAAAGTTCTCTGTTGACAGTGTCAAATGTTTTGCAAGATTGATGAATGCAATATACAAGTCACGGTTCTACTCGTGGCATTTCTCTTGTATGTGTCCGACAAAAAAGATCATATCACAGGGACTTCGTTCCTCCACATTTCAGGGAGTGTTGATCAGTCAAATGTTTTGTCAGTCTGGATGACATTATCTTGGCTAGTCCTTTACTAGCATTCACAAGAAGGGAGATGCCTCTGCTGTTGTCACACTTTGAGTGGTAGATGGTAACAATATCATAGGTATGCCATTCAGATGGAATTTGTCTTCGTTCCAGATAGTCAGCATGAGATTATGGAGGCACTGGTGAAGTAACTGGCCGCCCACTTTGATAAGTTAAGATGGTATGCTATCAGGGCCAGAACTTCAGAGATTGGATGGCCTGAACAGTTTCTGCAAGTGTAGATTGGACATTAAGATCTGCCACTTTATGGGTATTTGCGATGTTATCAAGGATTTTATGCTTCCCTGGGTTTCTTTAGTTCAGTAAGGTGTACAAGTGTTCTGCCAGTCTTTCTAGGATTGCATGCTTGTCTTTCAGGAGCTCTCTCAGTTGATCAAACGGGGTTTATGTTGTGTTTGGTTGACCCATAGATGGTTTTAATGGACTTGTAGAACCCATGATGGTCGCTAATATCGGTCAGTCATTCCAGCTGTTTTGCTTGCTCAGTCCTCCATTTGTTTTCCAAGTCATTTAGTTTTCTCTGGGGTTCACTTCTGAGATTCGAAATTTCAGTTTTTAGGGATAAAGAGCTAGGATGAGCCAACTACTTGTTATGTGCTTTATTCTTCATTGCAAGAAGGTCATATATGCCCTCAGCATTTTCATCAAACCAGTCTTTATGGCGGCGAGTGGAGAAGCCTAGTGATTCTTCTGCATCTACGTTTCTTGCACTGCTGTTTGGATCATGCGGTGGGGTATTGAGAGAGCTTCTCTGTAATAGTGCTTCAGAAGTATTACATGTTGCCACGTCCTTTAAGCTACTACAGTGTAGTTTCTTGATGAATTGTCTGCAACACATTTATGGGCGTATGATTAACTGCTCTTTGGTTACTATAAGTTTATGGTCTGTGGAGCACTCAGCACCTCTCATAGCTTCGGCTTTAAGAGCTTTTCTTTGAACTTGCTCCCTTACAGTGACACTGGTACCAATGTCTAAATTGTGGGTGCATCCATGTGGTCTTATGTTTTTTCTTGTCGAAAGATGGTGTTGGTGATGACGAGACTTCATTCTGGGCATAAGGAAAGTAGTCTAAGGCCATTGCTGTTCATGTTACCAACACTATAGCAGCCTATAATGTCTTGTCAGGGGTGATTATCTAGCCCTATTCTGGCATTAAAATCTCCAAGCAGGATCAGTTTGTCAATAGGTGGTACTGAACGAATGATAGCATCCAAAGAGACATTTTAGGAATCTCTGATGGTGTCCTAAGAATCAAGTGTGGGGGTATAAACACTGATGAGTGTTGCATACTGGCCTTTAGTGAGTGGTATGTGCAGGACAGCAGCCACTCTGACATACACATAGGAGTTTCTTGGCTATTCTGAAGAAGGTTGCCACGAATTGCAAAGCCAAAACCATGGTTTCTTCTTACATTAGATTGTTGCCCTCTCCTGAGAGGCGAGTTTGCGTTTATATATAAACATACTGTGTGTTATATATCCGTTCATTTTAAGATCCCTGGACACATTGCGTTTGAAAGACTGGATATCACAGGAAGTAGGAAATAAAGACAGAGGGAGACAGTTCCAGGGTTGACCTGTTGCATAAATGAAGGACTGGGAATAATGGTTAACTCTCGCATTAGAGAGTTGGACAAAAAAGGGATGAGACTTTGTTGCTAGACGGGTGCTACACAGCCATCATAGAGGTTGAGGGATGCAAGCAGACAGTTCAGAGGAGCATTGACCATCGAAGTAGTGACAGAAAAGAGATAAAGAGGCAACAGTGCAGCAAAGAGACAGAGGTTGCTGGGTGCCAGTGAGAGAAGGAGAGTAAATGAGACGAAAATCCTTTGACTTCACCCAAAAGCCCCCACAACCTGGAAAAAGATGCCACTGCTCGCCAGATAACTTAATGTAAAATGCAAAAGTGGGGTCAACTTGAATTACCCTCTGTAATACAATTTTTGTGTTACTTTACTGAAAATAGGATATTTTTTTATTTATCTACATACAAAACTGGAGAAAAAATGGCTTCTTTATCAAAATATAATAGAAATGGAAGGTTGCATCTATCTCAGTTTAGGGACAGTCTACTTGCGATTATTGTACTGCCGGAGTATTGATCACAGTCATTTTTTTAGGTGGTGAATGTACGTCTGTAAGGAAAAATTGTAAATGAGTATATAGAAATTGTATCTTACACAAGAAATGAGGAAAATATGGTACTTAAACAATCGAAGATCATATGAACCCACTGAACTCATATGGTGGCGTTTTCTTATGGGTAGCATGGCGTAGTTTGTGCGGCTGCCGTCAGGGGCCCAAGGCGGCACTGATGGTGTGTATACTGTACACCACACCTAACTCCCACGCCTTTTGAAATTACGTGATGATTCCGGAAACTATAGTGTCATGGTCCACTGCGCAGGTAAAATATATGTGGAAAAATAGACTGTAGCAGAACTGAAACGTTTTCTCAAAGCAAGAGGAATATCATGCCTTTAAAAATTCGGGTCGGCTGATCTCGGCCCCGTAAGATGTCGGCCGTAGAGTTCTTACTATTATTAAGTGTATAATGGACAGAATCATGTCAGGATTTGCCAGATGAAAGATTACGATCTTTGGAAACTGTATGATATATTTTTCCAACAACTGAGATTCATAACACTTGGTTAAAGTGTGTTGAATCCAAAAACACGCAATAAGGTTTCTTGCTTTTTAGTAAACTCCATGGAGAACTTTTCAGCGCAAATCTCATGTAAAGCATCAGCAAAATATCTACGATGAATATAACACTGGTATAACGCTTTATGCGTGAGTAATAATCCCGATAGAAATTATTTTTAAGGAAGGTATACCAGCTCTGAGTAGGTAGTGACCCCACACAATTTAATGATCCGGCGAACACTGTCAACTTTCAGGAGTTTGTGGGGGCTCCTATTGAGAAAAGCTGAATGTGGGGAGCCTCCTCACACATGAGACTTGTACTCTACACAGGGGCGAATAAAACCCGTGTATAATGTCAACAACTGTGCAGGGGTAAAGTTGTTATGGAGTCAGCTTAGCGCACCTAATCTCTTGGAAGCAGATTTCACAAGAGATATAATACGATCTTTCCAAGATAAATCCCGAGTGAATGAAACCCCAAGTATGTTCAAGGATGATGCAGGATTGAACTGGATATTATAAAACATTAGTGGGTACACCTGTGGAAGATTTTGGTGGGTTGATAGAAGTAAAAACTGAGTCTTTGATTCAATAAAAACACGATTATTTTTACTCCAGTCAGAGATACGAGCCAAGTCAGATATTAGGTGTGCCATAGCCTCATCACTTGTTTGTTGAAGTAACTGCTGAGATCGATGTTACGGAAACCGAATGGAAAAGTGAAGGGTGGAATCATCAGTATACGAGTGGATGGGGTTAGATGTACAGCGTAGAAGATCATTTATGAATGAAAGGAAGAGAGTTGGTGGTAGGACAGAGTCCTGAGGAACACCACTGTTGATAGATCTAGAAGAACGATGGCCGTCTACAACAGCAGCTATAGAACAACCAGAATGGAAGCTGTAGATGAAGGCACAGACAGAAGGATAGAAACTGTAAGAGGGCGGATCGGAAATTAAAGATTTATGCCTGATTTAATCAAAAGCCTTTGAGATGTCAACTGCAATGGAAAAGCTTTCTCTAAAGTCGCGAAAGGAGGATGACCAGGAGTCTCAATTGTAGGTGAGAAGATCGCTAGTGGAGCGTCCCTGAGGGAACCCATACTGACGATCAGAAAGAAGGTTGTGATAGGTAAGATGCTTTAAAAGTTTTCTGTTAAGAATAGACTCGAAAACTATCGAGATGCAGGATGTTAAAGCAACTGGAGGATAGTCAGAGGGTTGGGAATGGTCACCTTTCTTTGGGACTGGCTGAATGAGAGCATGCTTCCAGCAAGAAGGAAAGGTACAAATTGAAAGACAAAGGCGAAAATGTTTACCTAGGCAGGGTGTAAGCACAGAAGCACAGTTCTTGAGAACAACAGGAGGGACTCCATCAGGCCCATATGCTTTGTTAGCAATGAGGCCAGTGATGACAGAAAATACATCAGCTGAAGAAATTTAAATGTCAGCCATGAGGAAGTCAAAGGAGGGAAGTGATGATGGAACAGTACCAGAATTGTCTAAGGTGGAATTGAAGGAGAAAGTCTGAGGAAAGGGATATGCTTTATCAGTAGAACAAAAAGCTACAGAGCCATCGAAGTAGAAAAAAGGAGGGAAGGATGATGAAGTTGTTAGAAAAGTTTTTGGGAAGGTGCCAGAAGGAGCGGGAAGAATTCAGGTTGGAGAGTTGAAAGCATTTAATAAGGATGACATTATTGTTAGCAGAGCGAAGAACAGACTTAGCACGATTTCGGCCAGAAGCATAAAAAAGATGTGATTCAGGGGTGGGTTGGCTCTGGAACCTTTTATAGACCCTCTCCTTGTTGTGGACAGCATTAGAACAAAGATGATTAAGCCAAGGCTTTTTTACATTAGTCAAAGGACATGAGAAAGGACTGTATGCTTCCATGCCAGAGAGAATAACCTCTGCAATGCACAAGGCACACTCAGGTGGCTCCCGGCCATGAAAGCAATAATCATTCCAGGGAAAATCAAAGAAGTACTTCCTGAGGGCCTCCCAATCTACAGCTCCAAAGGGCCACAGATGATGTTTCTTTGGAGGCTCCACAGGCCATACTGAAGCAATAGGACAGGTTAAGGTAATAAGGTTGTGATCGGAGGAGCCCAACAGAGAGAAAAGATTAACAGTGTAAGCAGAAGTATTAGCCTAGTTGTAAGGAAGAGGTAAAGTATGTTGGAGCTCTCTCCACGGCTGTCAGGGATACAGGTAGGGTGCTGTACAAGCTGCTCTAGGTCATTAAGGATAGAAAAGATGTAGGCTTGTTCACCAGGTGGATCAAAGAAAGGAGAGGAGAGCCAAAGGTGGTGGTGGTGAAGATTGAAATCTCCTAGAATGGAGATTTCAGAGAAAGGAGAATGGATAGAATGTGTTTCATCATAGAAGATAGTCGAAGAAGTTTTGGTAGTCAGTAGAATTAGGGGATAAGTAAACAGCACAGATATATTTAGCCAGAGAACGACAGGAGAGCCAAAGCCAGAGAGTAGAGAATTCAGAAGAATCAAGTTCAGGAACACGAGAGCAAGATAAGTCGTTGCGTACATATACACAACAGCCACCTTTGGCTTTGAAATGAGTTTAGAGAAAGTAGGAGGATACAGAAAAGGTTTGCTGTCAGTTGCCTCAGACAGCTGAGTCTCAGTTAAAAAGAGATGGTGAGGTTTAGAGGAGAGGTGGTGTTCGACGGAGAGAAAGAGGAAAGGCCACGAATGTTGCAGAAATGAAGGAGTCAGACATTGGTGTTGAATGACACATGTATGTCTGGCCAAGCAAACCCATTAACCAGTCAGCAGCCGCCCATGCAGGGCCGATCCATGCAGTGAACCTATGTTCCTTTGGGGCTGACAGCGCCCCGGCCTGGCGTGGCAAGGGGAAGAGTATGGAGGTTTGGTTCTCCGATGGACGCCATATTAGCTTTTATCTACCTATTCAACAGGATAACCAAGGTAGGCTTCACCTCACCGCGCCATTTGTTTATATGGTTACCACCCGGTGTGGTAAATGGCTTTCTGGGTTAAATGACACCAAAAAAGGTGTCACATAGTGTAGAGCTTCCTGAAGTGGAAAGCAAGATGACGAGAGGCGACAGGGAGGATGGGAAAGATACGAAAAGAGGAGGGCAGGCAAGCACAGAAAAAGAAAGATAAAAAGGTGATGGAAGAAGTAGGCAGCAATACATCAAGTGAGAGGATGATGGTCGCCACCACCTACCAGCAACGAAGACATGTATTATGTGCTGTATTTTCAAGAGTTGACAGGAAAAATGTCGTAAATCAGTGAGTGTAGAAGAATGGGAGTCTTGAGGGATTTTGAGAAATAAGGGTGGCGTGTGAGAGAGTAAATGAGGGAAATCGTGAGTCAGTGAGTGCGAAAAAGTGGATGCGTGGGTTGGAGAGTAAATTAGTGTGCAGGATGAGTGAGTGCTAATGTGTGAGTATGAAAATGAATGAAACTGTGAGAGTAAGCGAGGATGTGAGTGACTGAGACCAAGAGTGAAACAGTGTCTAATGGGCGTCAGAGAAAGAGAGAGAGAGAGAGAGAGAGAGAGAGAGAGAGAGAGAGAGAGAGAGAGAGAGAGAGAGTGTGTGTGTGTGTGTGTGTGTGTGTGTGTGTGTGTGTGTGTGTGCTTTATTGAGTATGAGATTATCAGTAGGAGTGAAAAAGTGAGTAGGAGTTAGGGTAAAGGAGTGAACAAGGCGATAATTAGTAAGTTAATACAAGTAAGTGAGTGAACGAGTGAAAAGTCAATGGTAGTGAGTGTGGGAGTGAGTAGTTGCGGAAATGAGCAAGAGAGTGACAGATTCAGACAATGAGACAAAGAGAGGGAGAATGTCTGAGAAGCTATGACACACTGAAAGAGAGGGGAGGGGTTCTTGTATATGAATTAGAGTAACGAAATCATATCAAATGTGTAGGGTGAGTGAGCGTAAAAAAATTCGGAAGATGTATGAGAATGCGCATATGAGAGTAACTATACGTGAAAGAGTAGGACTGTCAAGAATGAGAAAGTGTGAGTGAGAGAATGAGGGAGTAAGTGAGTGAAAAAAAAGAATAAAGTGAGACACTGCATGACACTAAGTAAAATGGTAAATGGATAAATGATAGTACGAGTGAGTGAGTGTGAATGAATTTGTGGGAGTGAATGAAAATGTAGTAAATGGATGTGCTGGCCCGACTCAGAATTTGCCAGTTAGTAAGGGATTGTGAGAATGGTTTAGAGGAGAGTGAGGGAGGGCCTTGTAGAAGTAAGCGGCAGCAAGAATGATTGAGAGGTCTGAGAAATAAAGTGAGCGGCAGCGAGAATGACTGAGAGGTCTGAGAGATAAAATAAGAATGAGTGAATGAGTGAGTATGAGCCATGTGTTTGCATTATAATGTAAGAGGGTAAGTGGGAGTAGGGCGTGCCCAAGGCGTGCAACTTTAATTTCTGACTGACATTGTGGATTCCCAAATCTCTCTCGATGTTAAGTTTCATTACAGTCTGTCGTATCATGTAGGAGGAACAGACAGGCACACAGGCACTCGACAGCCACCGAATCTCCCCGCACGGCAAGGGAGGAGGAAACCTGGGAAATTTATATATATAGCTTTCTCGGTTCATTTGCAGGGTTGAAAATACCAGAATGTAATATTACAGAGTATGAGAACGAGTGAATATATATATATATATATATATATATATATATATATATATATATATATATATATATATATATATAGATATATATATATATATATATTTATATATATATATATTTGTATATATATATTTATATATATATTTATTTATATAAATATAAATATATATAAAGATATATATATATATATATATATATATATATATATATATATATATATATATATAGCCAGACGCCTCAATCCCGTTTGGGGTGGCCACAAACAAATCGCCTCCAAGTCGCCCTGTCCCCCGCCAGTTCACTGCCCTGCTCCCAACTCACGTGCGTGCGAGCGTTCGAGCGCACCAAGTGCTCTCAGTGCACCAACGCAGACTCGGTCCCTTTCGGTCTTGACCTTTGACCTTTTCGCTCAGAAATTTAATCACTTGTTACTTTAGGGAGCCTCAGTTATTTCAGATTTGGTCTCATTCTAGCCAACAGATTTTTCCATACTATTGCTTGCAGGCAGATCGACAGACAGATCGTCAGACAAACTGAGTCAAAACATTACTTGGTTGCTGGTAGTAAAAAGGATAAAAGAGATAAGAGACAGCAAGCAAGAAGAAGGCAGCTGATAAAACACCTGCGAATTACGGTGGACAGTGACAAAATGTTCAGTGATAAAAATCTGTATATCTATTGCCAGACGCCTTAATCCCGTAAGGGGTGGCCACAAAGAAATCGCCTCCATGTCGCCCTGTCCAACGCCATTTCACTGACCCTGCTTCCAGCTCACACACACCCTCTCTCATATACCTTTCCACTCCATCCCTCCGCCTCATCCTTGGCCTCCCCCTCCCTCTCTCCCCCTCCACCTCACTCACATACACTCTCCTCGTCAGTCTCTCACTCTAAAAAAAAGAAAAGAAAAAAAAAAGGTTGCTAATAATGCATGACGGCAATGCCTCGTTCCTGACACTGACTTTACATATAACAAGGCAAAATGAATACCAGAATTCAAGTCACGTGTTAAAGCCCAGTTGTTGTTGATGATGATGGTGGTGGTGTTGTTTTTGTTGTTGATGTTGGCAGTGGTGGTGGTGGCGGTGGTGGTTCAACAAGACGTGAAACCGAGAAATTTGGTTATATTAGCCTAGTCTAAAATGCATCTTTTGTTAAGTGGATTTGTCTGGCAGGTCAAAGTGATGCACACAAGACAGGTAAGTGTGCCGTGGTGGATCCTGCTTATAATCATCTGGGAAGATGGACTGACAAGTGAATTGAAATTTTAGAGTACGTGTGTAGCAGCAGGTTGTGCTATAGTCATTTGGGCAAATGGATGGGCGAATGAGCTGGATTTTTGTGTAGGAGAAGAGACGCGCAAGTGGACGGATTGGACTAATTACACTCATTTGTGGCCTCAGCATAAACCCGCATGTAAATTAACCAGCAGGGTGATTCACAAATTAGATAGCTTTGCCATCATCTAGCTCTGTGTAATGGCCTCATTGTCGTAAATGTCTTTATCTCTTTCCTTGTTAGGGCAACTCTGTTATTCTACCCTAGGTAACACCAGGCGTTTTAATTCAGTTGAGAGTGACACAGTGTAAACATGATTGTCGAAATGGTGTGCCGAAATCAGCAAAATGCACCCAAACTTTTACTGTGATTTGATGCGGGAAAGAAAGAAGTCCATTACTGTGACTGAAGAACTGAAAAATTAGCATTATTCTTTTCGTTTCTGTAATAGTGGAAAATATATCTCGAGAAGATGATGATGATCATGATGTGGAAAACTTGCCAAGCCTACATATACGCAATGCCACACACCCTACCCTGGGGGTAGGGGGGTTTTCAAGAATACTCCCCCAGTATCCCTGCTTGTCGTAAAAGGCGACTAAAAGGGTTGGCGGAGGGTTAGTGCCCCTCCCCGGAAAACAACTAACTAAAAAAACAAACAAGAAGCCTCGGACAAGGATTGACCAAACGATGACGACCCAGGACCGGACAAAGGACTTGGTAATGAGTACATGGAATGTAAGAGGAGCGAATGATGAGGTGAAAGAGAGAGAGATTGTCCAGGTGCTTGAGGATGCGAAAGTGGATGTATGTGGAATCACTGAAACAAAATGGAGAGGAGAAAGTGTGAGAGAATGGGAGTATGGATGGGGTATATGTGCAGGAGCAGATGAGAATGAGAGGGCAAAGGAAGGAGTGTGTATAGTTGTGAGTAAAAGATGGAAGAAGAGCATAAGACAGTATGGATCAGTTGGGTCAAGGATTGTGTGGGTAAAGTTGAAAGTTGGAATACAAATGTGGGCGATTGTGTGTGTGTATGGGCCAACGCAAGATCGTGCTAGAAGAGTGAGAGAAGAGTTCTGGACAAATTTGGAAGTGTGCATGGAAAAGTTTGGAAGGAATGAGAGAGTGTTTTTGATTGGTGATATGAATGGTAAAGTTGGTAATGTGAAGGTGGATGGAATAGTTGGTGAGTGGGGTGTGCCTGCTAAGATAGATGAAAATGGGAGTGCGTTAGTGGACATTTGTGCTGGGAGGGGGTTGGTGATAGCCAATACCCTCTTCAGGCATAAAATGATCCACAGGTATACATGGCGAGTGATGAGAAGGGTGGGTGGTGAACTGAATGAAAGGAAGGCAATGATTGATTATGTGTGTGTGGATGAAAGGATGCGAAGATGTGTAAAGGATGCAAGAGTGTATAGAGGTTGGGGGAGTGGACTTTCTGACCACTACTTGGTGGTGGCCAGAATTAGGATGCAAGTAAGATGGAGGAATAGAAGAAGGGAAAGACAAGAGGAAGGAGTAGTTGCAAGGAGAGTGGAAAGGTTACAAGAGGATGAGAAAAAGGCAGAGTATAAGAGAGAAGTGGAGGAACGATTGGGCAAGTATGAATTGGAGCAGATGGGAGACGTGGAAGGTATGTGTAAGATATTTACAGAAGAAATATGTGCAGCATGTGACGTGGTGTGTGGCAGGAAGAGAAGACGGAGGGGGGTGCAAGGAACAGCGTGGTGGACTGAAGAGGTGAGACAGGCTGTGGCACAAAAGAAGAAAGCATACAATGAATGGATGAGAAATAGGGGCGTGGAAGAAGTTGAGAGGCAGAAGAGAGAGTTATATGTGGAAAGGAAGAGAGAGGTGAAAAGATTGGTAAGAGAGAGTAAGAAGAGAGTGGATGAGGAATTTGGAAGGAATTTGAGTGTAAAGTGGAGGGACTGTAAGAAAATGTTCTGGAGAGAAGTGAAAAGAGTAAGACATGGTGGAAGTGAAGTTAGCAGGGGAGTGAAAGATAAAAATGGTAGATTACTAGTGGAGAAGGGAGAAAAAGTGAGCAGATGGAGAGAACACTTTAAGGAATTGTTGAACGTAGAGGATGGAAGTAATGCGAGTATAAGTGGCTGGGGAATGGCTGGGAGAAGGATGGACGTTTGAATACAGGAAGAAATCAGTAGGATTGAAGTTGTGGAATCAAAGAAGAAAGTTAAATTGGGAAAGCCCCAGGAATTGATGGAGTGTGTGGTGAAATGCTGAAGCATGGGGGAGAGATAGTAGTAGAATGGATGTGGAAGATGTGCAGATTGCCCTGGGAGGAAGGTAGAGTCCCGGAGGATTGGAAGTCAGGTATAATTATTCCCTTGTACAAAGGAAAAGGGGAAAAAGAAGTGTGTGGTAATCATAGGGGCATTTGTCTTCTTAGTATAATAGGAAAAGTGTATGGTAGGATACTTATAGACAGAGTTAGAGAAAGAACAGAGAAATTAGTTGGAGAAGAACAGGGAGGCTTTAGGAAGGGAAGAGGTTGTGTAGATCAGATATTCATTCTTCGATCTTTAGTGGAAAAGTTTCTAGAGAAGGGAAAGAAGTTGTATGCAGCTTTCATGGATTTGGAGAAAGCATATGACAGGGTGGATAGACAAGGATTGTGGAAAGTGTTAAGAATATATGGAGGAGATGGGAAGTTGTTGAATGCTGTGAAGAGTATGTACGAAGGTGCGAAGGCTGCAGTGCGTGTGGATGGTGAACTAAGTGAATTTTTCTCTTTGAAAGTTGGGTTGAAACAGGGATGTGTCATGTCTCCATGGTTGTTCAATCTGTACATGGATGGGGTAATAAATGAGGTACAAGGTAGGGTAGTGGATGTTGGAGTGGCCCTGGTGAGAGAGGATAGTGTTTGGAAACTCCCTGTACTGTTGTTTGCAGATGATACTGTGTTGTTGAGTGAAGACGAAGGGGAGCTGCAAGGCTTGGTGGATGAGTTTGAGAGAGTGTGTAAGAAATGGAACCTAAAGGTGAATGTAGGGAAGAGTAAAGTGATGGTCTTTGAGAGAGGTGAAGTTAGTGAATGTTGGATGGTGAGGAATTGGAAAATGTGAGTACGTTTAAGTATTTGGATAGTGTGATGAGTAAGGATGGAGGTTTGGAGGGTGAAGTGCTTGAAAGGGTACAGCAGGGAAGAAAGGTTGCTGGTTCCTTGAAAGCAGTGATAAGAAACAGGGAAGTGAGCATGGAAGTGAAAAAGTTACTACATGACAGTATTGTGATACCAACTCTAACGTACGGAAGTGAAGCTTGGACATTGTTGGAAGGACACAAGTCAAGAGTGAGAGCAGTGGAAATGAGTTATTTAAGAGGAGCCTGTGGAGTCACGTGGAGAGACAGGCTGACGAATGAGGATATAAAGGAACGTTGTGGTGTGGATGTGGATGTGATAGGAAGCGTTATGAGGAATACACTGAGGTGGTTTGACCATGTGGAGGGGATGGAGGGTGAAAGACTGACGAAGAGAGTGTATATGAGTGAGGTGGAGGGGGAAAGAGGGAGGGGGAGGCCGAGGATGAGATGGAGGGATGGGGTGGAGAGGTATATGAGAGAGGGGGGTGTGAGTTGGGAGCAGGGCAGTGTAATGGCGGGGGACAGGGCGACTTGGAGGCGATTTGTTTGTGGCCACCCCAAACGGGATTGAGGCGTCTGGCAATAGATAGATAGATAGATTAACATTCTCCGCCTCTTTTTAAAACTCTCAGCCAAATACAGTTACCTGTTAGCGGAATAAATTACCATGTTTATGGTGATAATTGATAAAATATATAAATACATGGTGAGCTGGAAAAGGTTGAAAACGTTTGGCTCCAGATGTATCACTGCATTATAACGGAGACGGCGAGGCTGTTGAAATATAACACAGATGGGAATTTATTAATAGCACACACACACACACACACACACACACACACACACACACACAAGGCTATACATCACTCCTATACAGCTTGCTATACAGTACACAAAATAAAAAAAATGCGCATGAGGAGTACACTGCCGTATTAAATGCTGGATGTAGCTCATGATAAAGATTATTAATCTGTTATAATGTGGATGACTTTATATGAGCTATAGTGACTTTAAGATGTCACAGACAAACGATATGTGGCATCACCAAGAAGCAGATTCACAAGTGTGAGAATCATCGGGCATTTTGCAACAGCCACTGACTGTGGTGCGAAACTCATTTGCGTTAAGTCCACACTGATAACATTCATTGTAGTATACATTCTGAATTAATATCTTAAGAAGTATCGAGACTCTTCCATTCCGTGAAAATGAACCTATTATAAAGTGGGGTGAATAGAGACTCGGGTGAGGCAAGCTGTTAGAAGGGCTTCAGCTTATATCCAAGATCGAGGAAGAACACATGCAATGTAAATTATACTGTACACTTTCAGATGCATAGTGACGCAGCGCTCGATGTTTGACCTTGATCTGTGACCTTGACCGTTGACTGATCTCGATCAAAGTCGAATCATTTCTTCCCAGACCCACACGCAATGCACTGCATGTGTCGAATCTGATCCACATCGAATCAGGCAACATGAGATATACTGTCAACATACATGCCAAACTGACATAGACATAGAAACATACTGCATTACAATTACTGTGCCTTCATTAACGACAGTTAGATTCCTGGCAACGGCAGTCTGGTGATGGCAGATCACAGACGGAACGAGCTACAGTCCATGCTTTATCTTCAGCACCCTCCCTGCTCCAAGCGCTGGCCTTCACTGTTGCTGGCAGAATTATCTTTACACTCAAGATTCACTTCATCATTTAATCGACTCCGGAATTCTTACAAAAAATTCACCCCCTTCAGTAAGCTGATATCGAATGTATTGTTTTATTGGTAACACCCGAAATATGTTCAGTTCAAGAGAGACCTCTCACATCAGTGGTGTTAGAAACAACACCCATTAACTCCAATAATATTGTGACAAGTTATCAGTTCCAGTATTGCTATTTTCAGCTTCCTCGCATAGCAGGCCTACATAGTATGGAATTAGAATTAGACAATTTCCCTTCCCCAGCCATCTAGAATTGAAGATCCGAGAAGTATCTCAATGGAAACATCTCTCTCTCTCTCTCTCTCTCTCTCACACACACACACACACACACACACACACACACACACACACACACACACACACACACATTTCATTTTAACTACCATGTTTCTCAACTTTTCGCAGGTTATTTTACTGTTTTCGTTTTTTTCTGCACTACATAACCATTTTCAGCTATACCGCGGCAACTTTAGATAAAAATAATGATGGAAGAAAGGGTGGCGAGGAAAGAGTGTGAATTGGGGCAGCCCTGTGCTGTGCCACTGATTCTTCGTCCTCGCGCCATACATACAATGCACTTTGTGCTGTCTAATTTAACTTGCAACAAAATTGCCATTACTCCATCTTGAATGGCGAATTTTAACAAGGGATTAACAAAAAATGCAAGAAAGTAATGACAACTTGTCATGGACAGGATGTACAACCGTTATTCGGGCTATTCTAACATTAATTTAAGGTGAATATCTTACAAAATAACGGAACTGTCCACATAGTTAATGTGGACGACCTACACTAAAACCTAGATGCAACAGACATTCCTAACACTACCTTACGGCGATTTCGAATCCAGTTACAGTACTAAGGAGTGGTGTTTATCTGTTGTATATATTTCGAAGTGTAGCAAAGGGAAAAAAAAAATTTTTCTTCTCCATTATCCTATCTTCCGCTTACAAGGAAATTTTCAGTGTTTCTTGTTAAGCCAACAACCAGTAATGAAATATGAAATTTGCGAGCGATTCTGTGCGTACAGGTGTGTGAGTAAATTTGTTCATACAGAAATATCACTGACTAGGTGGTAAATAATTAGCAGGTGAAGCATTCCACGTATTGTACTGTTATCTGACATAAATATCATGAGCTTTCCCCAGGGATTGAGAAATTTCACTTTAACCAAGAAGACAGATTTGACACAATATTTGATTATGCCAGGTGAACGAGCGTCAGTACAGAAGTAATGCAGGAAGCATCACTTATTCATGGTGCTGAGGAGGGGCACGAATTATGTACCAAGCCCATTATAATTCATGCTGTAGTCGAGTCAGCCTCCCACCCGGTTCAAAGAGAATGCAGGATTACTCTGGGAAGTAAGACGGGGATGATGAAATTGTCGGCCGTGTTCTGGGCTTTGAGAACTTTGCAGATTGGGAAGCTCAGAGACTTGTGAAATTCTGAAACCTGCCCTATTCCATGGACTTGCAAAGTGTTTGAGCATCAAGAAACTTTGACCATGACAGCCTGGCGAATTGAAGGCATTCGCGGTAATCCATACGCTGTATCCTGAACATATAATATTCTAAACAGAGGATTTAAACCAATAATCTAGGCATGTATACTCTGACCATGATACTTAGCCTATAACTGTAATCTTACCATCTTATGTATTTAATTATATAAAAAATAACATTAGAATATAGCGCTAGTAAAGAAGACGTGATATAGAAAGGATGTATTGTCATACTGTTGTCATATTGTCAGTAAATTACGTATGAGTAAGTTTTAAGGGGATAATAATCTCGGTTCAGTTAATGTGGAAAACACAACTGTATGAAAACAAAGAATGGAGGTTTGATATGAAGAATGAAACCATCTTTCTAATGTGGATATAAAGAATAAGTCCATTCTCCCTATATTTAGTTGCCTTCCTTCTCCCTAGGTAGCCTTTATTAGTTGCTGGAATTAGACCAAGATTAAACCCAGCAAGACTGCCAGATTGCTAGGGCTGCAATTCTGGATAATCGATTCCTTGAGTGGAGGCAGGGAGCACTGACGCAGAATACAAGCAGACCTAACTTATTTATTTCCCAGCTGGCAGTCTAAAAAGCTAATGACACACACACACACACACACACACACACACACACACACACACACACACACACACACACACACACACACACACACACACACACACACACACACACACACACATGGGGGGGGATCATAAAGTTACACCCATCGCACAGAGCCTCAAAGCTCCAAGACAATGATTCGGCCTGAATACTGATGGAGATACATTATTTCTATATAAAAGAAATTATGATACAAGAAAGATATAACTGTAAAGCTAGACAAGGGGACAGACAAACGAATGCATGATGTGACAGACACACAGACAGATATAGATAGGCAGATAGAGAGATAGTGAGATTCAATGTGTGTGTGTGTGTGTGTGTGTGTGTGTGTGTGAGAGAGAGAGAGAGAGAGAGAGAGAGAGAGAGAGAGAGAGAGAGAGAGAGAGAGAGAGAGAGAGAGAATGTACTCTAAGTTGAATTCTATATGTAAAGTTATTCATTTGAGAACAAAAAATATGGAATACAAACATACGTTCATAAAGAAGGACTAATAAAAAATCTTGGAATTATGAATATTTAAACAATAAGGGTAAGGAAGTGGGATATCTTGTCGAAAATCTCATGAAGATTCAAACTGCTTTGGGTTTTCTAAACTGAACAAAGCGTATGATGTTAGCCTAAGTAAAATTCTTAGGTGTACCAAGAGTAGGGAAAGGGAAATGTTCCCCCGAGCTAGACTTTATTAGATCATTTAGCCCTGCTAGGTGACAGGAGGGCGCTTACCCTCCCGGCATGACAGCTACCGGGCGTGGCTCGAACTCTCGACCCCCTGGTACCGAGTTCGACGCTCTACCACTGAGCCACCCTGCCCCTACCAAGAGTAGGGAAATGGTTACTGTAGCTCATTTGCAGCTATGACTTCTATTATGTCTCTGCGTACACGAAGCATTCTGCTGTTCTATCTCTATAAATTCTCAAGGCAACCAACCGGGCGACAGAGTTAATGATTTCGTATACGTTGAGCACTACATTTCAACAATCGTGTGATAAGTAGTCTTGTGAAGAGGGAGTAATGTAAAACATAAATCAAAGGCATTTCTGACTAGTATTCTCGTCAGCTTAGGAAGCCTTCCAGCACCTTACTCTCCGCGGTTTATTTTTCATATTATATTGTTCTTTTATTTTGTATGTTATTTTTTCCTTTTATATTATCAACACAGACTGCATAAATAACACACAAGAATCTGAAAGTTCCATGTATAGAAACAAGCTGGTACGGAAGTGCTGTGGACCCTGTTTAGCCGACAAAAATACGACCCCAGGAGTGTAGGAAGAGGAATCTCGCATTAATTAATTAAAATCGTTTGAAGAACACACACACACACACACTCGTATATAAATCATCATGGACTGAAGGGGTGAAGGAGAAGCGGATGAAAGGGTAAAGGGTAAAATGTAGTCAGATGATTCTTCAGGAACTCGTTAGAAAAATTGGTTAATGCTGAACTTGAAATAACATGTCTAAAAGTACATACTGTAGGTTACCTTCCTAAAAAAAAAAAAAAAAAAAAAAATGATAAATAAAAAATCAAGGATATCGCACAGGACTTCATCATATGTAAAGGAAAAATACAAAGCAAAGAAGAAGTAACCAGACAGAAAATGAACTTCTGTCTTTGAAATGCGTATCACTTTACCTGGTCATAAGCATTTTTATGTGTGCAGGATAGACATGAAACACACACAGTACACACGAGTAACATGTACGGCAAACCTGTGCGGCCCTGTTCCACAGCAGGACACTAACTGACTATGTATGAAACTCAGAGATTCGCCGTAAGTGAAAATAATACCATTAGTGGGCTTTCGCACAAGCACCTTAGGTAACCCTAAAATTGTAATCTGTAACGGTTACTGTATATATATATATATATATATATATATATATATATATATATATATATATATATATATATATATTTCCTCCTCTTTCACTTTCAAAAACACCTTGCCTTGCCCAGTCTTGTAGAGTGGGAATAAAAAATATATAATTCACAGGAAACACAAGGAAAAGTCTCCGGTTATTACAGCTATCCTGATATGAAACAAAAGTTTTAGAGCAAAAAGAGAAAGAAATCTGGACTTGCAAATAAAATTCACTTGAACTTCTCATAATGGCAATGGGGGAGCTCAGGCAATTTACAGTGCAGAGGCTCCTAGCCGGCAATACGACACACACAGAAAATGGGCCCTCATGCCAGTGTTTCAGTATTACTCAGAACCAGAATTAGCATTAGTAGGAATTTTACATCTTCTGCCAAGTGTAATATTCTATTTTGTGTTCTTGCTATCTCCAAAAGACAACTGTCTGCTGAGGGGAGACTTATCAAACGGAAAGGCTGAGACATTGCCTCGATACATTCATCCAGTACAAGAGATAGCTCAAAAATCCAATAAAATTATCTCGAGGCAACGTCTATCTATCTATCTATTGCCAGACGCCTCAATCCCGTTTGGGGTGGCCACAAACTAATCGCCTCCAAGTCGTACGTAAAGTATATAAATACATAATCGAAAAGTAGAGGTATAATATAGTTTTATGACAGTGATACCAGCCTAAGCAATGAATATACTCAACAGTGTGAATTTGTAAAGAGAAAATATTACTAAGAAGGACCATTCAGAGACTGCAATACCAGCGCCACTAGCAATAGGTCTAAGGGCTGAACAAATATTTTGCCCTGTGACCGTGTCCTTCGCAGATAGTTTTTAAAGTCGAATTCTTTCTTAAATAGTTTACTTTGAACCCTCTCACACGAGCTGGTCTAAATCAGATAGAAGTTATTTAACTTGACCTTATCAAGTTATCTTGATCTTTAATATTTCTCTGTGGCCTTAACATTAATTTCACAGTTTTTCCAAATCTAAATTATTCGTGTGTGTGTGTGTGTGTGTGTGTGTGTTAATCTTTGGTCTTTGTGTCGATGCCATTAATGTTTAATTGGACGATCTACAGTATATCACATGTTTCCTGTGCCTGCGTATGTGTGGTCTTTTGTTTTGCGAAATGCAAGTGTTGGATGCATGTGTGCTGCTACAGCCACATATCCATTGTGTGCTGTGGTGTTTGTGTGATGGCAGAATTGAACAACTGAGATGCAACCATCTTTTACATGGGCTGCTTTCATCCTTTCATTGTCTGCGTGTGATTTCCATGTGCACTTGTGGCAGGAGTGTCTGTGTAGTTCTCGTTTAACTCGACGTCTCTGCCTAGAAGGAATAAAAGAGACTTGCAGGCAGGAGAAACTACAGGCCTGTAGAGAGACAATGACACTATTAGACAAGACAGAACAAACAAGGGGGGGGGAGGGGCCTCATCACTCTCACATATAAATACATCCATGTCACAAACACATAATAAACAGAAGAGCATGTACCACAATAAAACACCCCAGAAATAACATCAATACAAATCGGAATACACAGGGATGCATGCAAAGTCAGCATCTACATGCCACCACCCACATCATGCCCCGAAGGGTACACCCCATCCCTCACTCCACATTATAACATCCCTAATATGATAACTTCAAGTGATTTAAATGCAAATGATCTCTCATGGCTAAACAGACAGACCCAAGACAGCTGAAAGTCCCTAGTTCTAACACAGCCAGAACATCTGAATATTCTGAACTGCCACCAAACCCCAATACCACCACACAGATGCAATGACAGTCTGCTCCCCCAACATCACCCTATGCAACCCAGCACTATCATTTCGGACTTCCTGGATAATACCTCATACTCAATGACTCTCATCATACCACCTGCCCATCATCATATCACACACTATAAACGGAAATCCTTAACAAAGTGAGGAAAACTTTCACCAGCTACACAGTGGTTCCCATGCTTTTTCCGATCTTTCCTCACTTTTGTTAGAAAATCGTTGATGATTCCCCCTCCCAACTCCAAAAAGGGGGTAACTCCCTCCCTTTGGTTTTATTTAAAATAACTCAAAATTCTATAGTTATTCGCCTCGTTTATCAATAATGTTTTACGTGTAACAGCAAGACATCTAGTAGTGTTATGTTATTTTTTTTAATGTTTTAGGAATATTTTAGAGAGTTGTAGTTTTATATACGGTGATAATTATTTGAGGATAGAAGTTCCGACTTCATTCTCAAAGAAAGACCAAATGGAAAGCCAAAATGCATTTCACCATAAAATATATCATATCTTTAAGCAATAATTCATAAAAAAAACTACTTTGGCCATTTTCGTCTTATCCCCCCCCCCCAGGCTGGCCAAAATTCCCCCCAGGAGCGGAATCGCCTCCCCCCCCCCTCCTTCAGGTTGGAAACCCACGAACTACGAGAAGGTAAATTGGATAAAATTCATTCAAGGCATAATCAAGCTCTAGAAAGATTTACCATAGGGTCTTTCGATTACACTGACCTGTAACAGAATCATTACAATAAACATAAAATCTCATTTTCCTAGTGGCAGCACCAAAAAATTTAACACCAAAGTTTCCTCTCAAATAAAACGGCATATAAGGACAGAGAAAATATTTAAAGAAAAACTTCAACCCACCACAACAGAACTTGAATCCCTGCAGAATCTGAATTACAGTGGAAATAAACTAATCAATACACATTAGCACAAGAAATGGAAACTCTTTGTGGGCATCGCCGACCACAGACTGATCAGCATCAAAAATTGGAAACTGATAAGAAGTATCCATACTTCAAAACCTTCCCCTCGTCGACTCATGATTCCCTATTAAACAATGATGGAACCATTCCCAATAAGAAGGAACAAGCAGACAGCCTAATATACTACTCTGCGTTAATAAACCACAGAACACAAATCCTTAAAACACTGCCATCATAAAAATAAAAAATAAGAAAAATCAAAGGAAACACAATCCCTAGCACAATTCACCTCAGACCAAGTAAAAAATTGATCAGAAAGAAAGTAAAAAAAAAAAGCTTTAGGTCCTGATCTGATTTCAAACATCCAACCAAAACATCTTTTCCCCAGAAAAATAAATGCCTTCACTGCTAGTTTCAACTTCTCCTTGACTCACATCCAAATCCTTGATATGTGAAAGAAAAGAACCATCATCCCCATACTCAAACCGTATTATACAGATCAATACTACAAATCAAGTTTTCAAGAATATCACTCCCACATCCCTCTTTTTGTTTCCCAATGTGGATTTCGAACTAAACACTCAAGTATCACCCACCTCCCCAACATAATGCATCCTTGTTGGCTCCAGCAAAAACAACCATCATCAAGAACCACCCTAACACCTATAAAGATGCACAAAGTTTTTGACACAGTATACGAGCACATCTCTGTTGATAAAATCCTGGTCACAATCGTGTAAGAAAATTACTTAAAAATGTACGGCCAACTTCCTCTTAAGTAAATATGGTCAATTACTCTATCAAGCTAAAGTTCAAAATTCAGAATAGTATTCAACTTTTTTTTTTTTTTTTTTTTTACGTGTCTGACTCTGGCCAAAGGCTTCAAGGCCTATTTTCTCGGGGGTAGTGACCTATCCCAAGGCCCAGTAGTCCTCCTACATCTCCACATGTCACCACGAGGTTCAATTCTTTCACACTCACTGTTCATTCGACGACTTCACAGCTCTCCAAATCTCAGTCAGTAGCAGCCCAGGACCAACTCTGCTAAAACTCACTAAAAAATTGGAAGAACTAACTGCTTCCATTGGAAAGACATATATATTCTAGAACGCGCTTTGTACACACACATTATCTTTCTTCATCACAAAAGCAACATCCAAACAAAGGCATCTCGCAAACTCGATGCCTTAAAGACACTCACTAGCACTACTTTAGGACAAGAGAAACAATATTTAAATGAAAATCGTTAGAACAACCATTCACTTTGCTGGACCCAGTTGGGAACCAGCACAGCTAAGGAAAAACTTCAAAAAACACAAAACAAAGCCTTAAGAACAACAACAGAATGCACCAAACCCACAAATATAGATCGCTTATTTTAGAAAACAAAAATAATTTCGATCAAAGATCATATGGATATGAGAGACACACAGTTCACTACTTTAGCTGAGGACTCATACTGCCCTTGAAATTTTATGTTGTATTACCCCCGTCGACACAGAAACAAGAACCAAACACTCTCCAACAGTACATAGAGTATCTCAACAAACTATCCCTCCTCCACCCAACACTGCAATTCAGGGATATATATTAACACAGAGCCATTACCGCCATACAGAACCTTCAGACAAACATCATTTCGCTAACCATCACCAAAATATACACCCCTAAGAAAATACCCAACACAAAGAGACACGAATACACCCTGAAGACTGCAATGTGGCCACCACCCTTTCCTTTTACAACACCAACACAAAATATAGCTCACAGACACTCCTTTGCCAACACTGCAGTGCAGCCCCCCGCACCACAACACACTTACCACATGCACCACATTATCATAACACAGATAGTCTTTCAAGGTAACGTCACCAAAAGACTCTGGGAGTGACCAGTCAAAGTGACAGATTTCCCGCAGTGCACTGGGTTCACAGGGAAAGAAGCCTGGGGTTACAGCAACAACCATACTACAGTAACATTTAAATCCCTTACCCCCAACTTTTCCACAACGTTTCATGTAAATCTGATCACAGTTTGTTGACTTGCCATCCAACTTTGACCCTTGACTTAATGTAAATTAACACACATCAGCCTCTTGGTTGACCCTCAGCCCGTCCACCAAACTTAGTCCCTATCACTTCAAAAGTCTTTTAATTACTTCATTCACACAAAGATACTCGGGTCGAGATTTGAAACTGACCCGCGACCTAAACCTTTGACTCGTTGTTCTAGAAATTGACTCGCTTCGTTCTTGCCTCATCATGAACCATTCCAATTAGTTTGATTTAAAATGGATAAAAACTTTATAAAAGCCTATTTTCAACAGTTCCATTAAGTTTGGATATATCAGCTGACTTTCTGAATCACACACACACACACACACACACACACACACACACACACACACACACACACACACACACACACACACACACACACACACACACACACACACACACACACACACACACACACACACACACACACACACACACACACACACACACACACACACACACACACACACACACACACACACACACACACATTCGGCGGTGGCCGAATCGGCAGAGAGGTGGTGTGCAGTCCTAACTGACCCAGGTTCGAATCCCGGTTAGGGGAGGGAATAGTTTATGGATTTGAAATTATTTAAAGCTGAGCTGGCTGGTCTACCAGGAAACCCATCAGCATGTAAAAATACTAAATCTAATATCAATACACCAATCCTGCCTGAGACAGTCCTAACATGTATGCAACATGGATGGTGGATTTTAGCGTCGAAGTGGTGACAGAGAGTTGCATGGTATGTAGGAGGATTACAGGGCCTTGGGAACGGGCTGTGAAGCGTATGTCAAGAGTCGGACACACACACACATACACAAACACATGCATGCACGCGTTGAGTAATGCATAACATCCGTTCTCACGCTGCCGCAAATGTTTACCTGGAAGTTAAGGGTAGTTCAGTTATTTTACCTCCACTACATGAATATGGATTGTATATTGTGGAGCTCAGAACATGATATACAAGCAGGAACACTCGAATAGGCTAATGCAACACCCACACCCACCCACTGCTCGATTGGCCGAATATATGACGTTGCCCTGTGACTCTGACCTTTTACATGTCATTCTCATAATCGAGTTAATTCATTCTTGCCTGATAATTACTATTTCCAGCATCTGTGGTTTAAATCAGATCAAAGCTAAGTTGACTTCGCCCAGAAACTTTAACCTTTCAATATTAGATCTAAGAATCGAATCTCTTTATCCTTGTTTTAATTTGAACCTTTCCACAAAGGTTAGTTTACCAGGGTTAGAAGCAGTTTTAGTTGACCTTGTCATGAGACCTTGATCTTTGATCTGAATGTTCTCAAAATGAACAGGTTAACCTCATGGGTGACCCTCCACTCATTCACGTATCGTGATTAAAATGACTTCCGACCCTGTTTTATTTATTTTGATCACAATTACTCCAGTGGTCGAATTTTGGCCTTACCCTGTCCCGTTAACGTTTTACAGACTGTTCTCAAAATTGTATCGCTTCGTTCCTGTCTGATCCTTTATCTTTCCACCAAATTTGATATTTTAAAAAGTTAGAGTTGAACTTTCCCTGTGAGCTAGACCTCTGACTTATTGTATTCCAAATCGAATATAGCCTAATACTCGTATTAATCAAAAGTGTTGGAGCTGAAATTGCACTGTGACCTTGGCATTGAACCTTTCCCTGTGACCTTGACCTATGTCTAATTATTCTCAAAATCGAATACTTTAATTCGTGCCTCATCCTCAATGCTTCCAAAAAGTTTGGTGTAAATCAGATGAAAACTGCTTTAAATGGCTTTGCCGTGTGACCTTGGCGTTTGAAATGTTGATCTAAAAAAGAATACATTTACTAAAGAAAAGGATTACTTAATCCTTTCATCAAATTTCTTTCAATCGGATCAGAACTGTATTTTTTTTTACGAAATAATGAATGGAGGAAGGAAAAACAAAGGGAAAAAAATAAGTCCATGTGCCTAAAAGGCATCCTGCATTCATAAAATACTTATAACAACTGGATTTAAATTCGAGTGGATTAAATGTATTTGGGAAACAATTTCCAGGACGTGAATTCCAGAGAGTAGTAATTCTGGGGATATATGAATTTTGATAAGCAGAGGTTCTGCATTGTGGGGGAGAGAGTGTGAGTTCATGGGCGCTCCCAGCTGCCCGAGTATTTCGGGAGAAATTGTGAAGGGGAGACACAATTGAAGCCAGTTCGTCAGAGCACTTAGGGTAAAAATATCGATAAAATAATGCTAAAGATGCAACATCTCTACGTGCAGATAATGTAGGAAAGTCCTGTGTTATGGCTTTATTTTGAATTTTGTCCAACTGCCTCAAAGCAACCGCACCACATCCACTCCACAATGGTGAACAGTATTCGATCTGAGAACGCACATGACTTTTGTATATTGTGGCCATCTGCTCGTCAGTGAAGAACTCACGCACTCTGTACATAAGTCCCAGTTTTTTAGAAGCATTTTTAGCAAGGGATTTAACATATGCTGTCCAGCTTAAGTTGGGGTTTAGAGTAACACCTGGGATATCAATTGCAGTGGATATGGGAATACTGACATCATTTAAAATTATGTGAGAGTCTGAGGGATTCTTTCTGTAGGAGAAATTAATGTATTTAGTTTTCTAAACATTAAATGAGAACAGATTTGTTTGTCCCCATTGAGTAATTTTAGAAAGGTCCTGGTTCAGAGAAATTGCTGTGTTTGATTGGGAATTTATAATATCAAATTGTTTAAAGGAGGTACTAAATGTGAAAAAACTATGAAGGGTCGAGTCATCAGCATAAGAGTGTATTGGGTTGTGCGTGACAGATAAGAGGTCATTAATATTTAATGAGAATGAGGGTTGGAGCCAAAACTGATCTCGGAGGTACGACAGCATTTATGGAATGAAACTGAGAATAAATTCCATCTACCATGACCCTTATTTTTCTATTATGAAGGTAAGAAGAAATTAGAGGAACCAGTGATGCAAGGCCATAGTGTGACATCTTAGACAATAAGGCCCGGTGCCATACTCTGTCAAATGCTTTTGATATATCTAGTGCTATTGTGTGTATTTCACCGTGTTGGTCTATTGTTTTGTTAATCTGATGGGTAAGAAGGCAAAGAGTATCTACAGAATATCAGGCTGAACTTTGACCTTGTCTTGTGACTTTGATCTTTGCTTGATTAGTCTCCAAATTGAAAAACTTTATTCTTGTCGTACCCACACCCCTCCCTCCACGTTAAGGTAAAACATCGATCTAAACTTTTTAAAGTTAATTTTGCTACATCGATGTTTGTCTCAATCCTGTGACCTCCTTATGTCCTGTAAAACAACAGGATTCCTCACATGCACTTCCTCAGCCGTTTCACTAGGACTGACTAGAATCGGATTTAAACAGTGTGAACTCTTTTGTTCACACACACACACACACACACACACACACACACACACACACACACACACACACACTCTGTGTGTGTGTGTGTGTGTGTGTGTGTGTGTGTGTGTGTGTGTGTGTGTGTGTGTGAGAGAGAGAGAGAGAGAGAGAGAGAGAGAGAGAGAGAGAGAGAGAGAGAGAGAATTTGCCAAACAAAACAAAACTCACTCTAGCTTCATAAGCTCGGATGTGACAAGACCAGAAACGATAACAACCAATTCCACACTCCTCTCTCTCTCTGGTGTGGATGTTCGAGGCAGTAGTCCAGTACATTCGAGGGTAAATGACCACCCTGCCTCCTTGACAGCAGTACACGATCGAAAAATCTCCAGCCACCTCTTTGGGACCAACAAACGTGGGCGTTATAACCATCAGATCACCGGGAATATATTATCACAAGAATTAGGGTAAAGATGAAGGCAAAGAGCAAAGATTACTGTACAGAACTTGCACCACACAAAATATGGCATCAAAACACCTTAGTCACAACTTCAGTAACCAAAAACGCATCAGCCTCATGTATCTGGCGCTTGAGACGTGCGTAAAACACACGTGAAGCGTGAGCAGACAGAGAGGAGTGAGATAAGCTGGGATGAAAAAAGTGCAGTATCGAGGAGGCTGTTAGCTGTGAGATGTGAAGGAGAGAGGCAGGGCTGAGAGGGAGGAAGGCAGAGATGAGGTGTGAGATAAGGAGGGATGCAGAGGTGAGGTGTGAGAGAGGGAGGGATGCAGAGGTGAGGTGTGAGAGAGGGAGGGATGCAGAGGTGAGGTGTGAGAGAGGGAGGGAGACAGGGTGAGGTGTGAGAGAGGGAGGGATGCAGAGGTGAGGTGTGAGAGAGGGAGGGAGGCAGAGATGAGGTGTGAGAGAGGGAGGGAGGCAGGGTGAGGTGTGAGAGAGGGAGGGAGGCAGAGGTGAGGTGTGAGAGAGGGAGGGAGGCAGGGTGAGGTGTGAGAGAGGGAGGGAGGCAGAGGTGAGGTGTGAGAGAGGGAGGGATGCAGAAGTGAGGTGTGAGAGAGGGAGGGAGGCAGAGATGAGGTGTGAGAGAGGGAGGGAGGCAGAGATGAGGTGTGAGAGAGGGAGGGAGGCAGAGGTGAGGTGTGAGAGAGGGAGGGAGGCAGAGGTGAGGTGTGAGAGAGGGAGGGAGGCAGAGGTGAGGTATGAAGAAGTGATTCGGGGTGAGGTGTGAGAAAGACAGGCAGGGGTGAGGGTAAGATGTGAGGAATCAAAACAGGGGTGAGTCGTGAGTGAGGGAGAGAGGCACGGATGAGGTATGACGGACGGGGGAAGATGTAGTGACAGTAAGTGAGGCAGGAGTGAGGTGTGAGTGAAAGAGCGAGGCAGGGGTGAGGTGTTAGGGAGGGGGGCTGGGGTGACGTGTGGACGGAGGGAGGCAGGGGTCAGGTATGAGGGGAGGGGGCGATAGGGGTGTAGTGGCAGTGAGTGAGAAAAGCAGGAGTGAGATGAGAGTGAAGGAGTGACGCGGGGATAAGGTGCGAGTGAGGGAGGGAGGCAGGGGTGAGGTATGAATGAGGGAACGAAGCAGAGGTGAGGTGTGGAGAAGATAGGCAGGGGTGAGATGTTAGGAAGGGAGGCCGGGGTGAGGTCTTATTGAAGCAGAAAGAGGTGAGATGGGAGGTAGGCAGACAGTGGTGAGCTGCAAGGAAAAAAGGTAAGAAAGTGATACAACGAACTCGGGAATAAATAAAAGGGGATAGAAGCTGCTGGAATGTTGTTGTGAAATATTAAGAGTAATACGTCTTCTAACAAAGAAAAATTACTGGGAACGGATATTAAAAAGGCAGGACTGGTGCATCACAAACAGGACTGGGGAATGAAGATGGAAATAAGATGCATTGTGTAAGGGAAGAATATATAAAGAAAAACTTACAAGTAATTATATAAAACAATTGGAGGAAAAGTGAAAAATAAGTAAAAGGAGGTAAAAAGGGAGAAACAATGAATATAAACTGAACATATTATGTTGGGCAAATGACAGAGTTAATGGAGATTAGACAAAAAAATTAATAAAAACTATATATATATATATATATATATATATATATATATATATATATATATATATATATATATATATATATATATATATATATATATATATATATATATATATATATATATATATATATATATATATATCTATATATATATATATATATATATATATATATATATATATATATATATATATATATATATATATATATATATATATTACATATATATATATATATATATATATATATATATATATATATATATATATATATATATATATATATATAAATCTATATATATATATATATATATATATATATATATATATATATATATATATATATATATATATATATATATATATATACATATATATATATATATATATACATATATATATATATATATATATATATATATATATATATATATATATATATATATATATATATATATATATATATATATATATATATATATATATATATATATATATATATATATTACATATATATATATAATATAAATATATATTACATATATATATATATATATATATATATATATATATATATATATATATATATATATATATATATATATATATATACATATATATATATATATATATATATATATATATATATATATATATATACATATATTTTTTTTTTTATGCGAGGAAGAAGGAACCAAAGGCCATGAGCCCGCAGTAACAGTTCCCTCCTTAAGAAAAAAACAAAATACAATAGAGAGCCAAATTCAAGATCCGATCATTGTGAGATGCCTGGACACACTGCGTTTGAAAGACTGGAGATCATAGGCAGGAGGAAATACAGACAGAGGGAGACAGTTCCAGAGCTGACCTGTTGCATGAATGAAAGACTGGGAGTCAACGGTTAACTCTTGCATTAGAGAGTTGGACAGAAAAGGATGATGAGAGTTTAGTTGCTGGCAGACAGGTGCTACTGTCACCGTCGTAGAGGTGGAGGAATGCAAGCAGACCAGTTCAGAGGAGCAGTGACCATTAAAGTAGCGATAGAA